>NC_071405.1:63516426-63833426 GCF_017976375.1 Cuculus canorus | reverse complement strand
GTAATATAAATGCAAACACAGCGGAAGAAAATGGAGTAATATTGCATCATCTAATTAAACTAATCACCAGGTTGATTCAGCTGCGTTAAGCACATCACAAAGATATTGGCACTGCTGAGCTATCAAATCCAAAGTTGTCAATACATTTTTAAACCACTGTTACCAGCACTTCATATGTCTGATTGATATTTTCCCTACAATAACAACAGAAGGAAACATTGCAAGCGTTGGCAACAAGAATCAAAAGGGAGAAGCTTATTTAGCCCACTTCCCATATGTATTTTAACCAATATTTCTGTAATTATGTTAAAAGCTAATATGTAGTTTAAGGCTGAAGGCTTAATCTACGCAATGGGAATCAACATCCCTAATTCTCTTCAGCAGTCATATCAGGAAGTTAAACTTCAGTTCATACTCTGGTACAACAATAATTAATAAATTACATATTGGGGTATCAACAGACGAATGCAGACATCACTTCATGCCCATAATTGAGACACCGATGTTAAAGTAGTGCTTAAACTAAAAATCATTAGATAAAAACCAGTATTTTCTGATCTTTTAGAAGTACTATGTATAATGAAGATGGAACTTCTACAGAGGACAGTCTAAGGCCTTCAGAAAAAGGGATTACAGAAGAAAATAATGATAGACATTATTCAAGTCACTTAAGATTACCATAAACCATGCAATATGAAAACTGGAATAGAAACAATTAGATATAGACCGCTGAACTGAGGCCAAAAGACAGTAAGTCTCAATATAGAACTCGGGTTTTTGGCTGCCAAGACGTTAGTGGATCTCAAAGTAAGTAGCTTTGAGGTCAAACACTAATTGTCAATAATGAAATGTTTGGATTTTTTCAAAATAACCTGTTTTTCACAAACAGGAATCATCTTCCAAACTTTTTGTACTTGAAATTCACAAGCATACCCTCCTGAATTACCAAATCCAAAGCAGTTTACTCTTGCTAATGAAACCAGCATTGGAGAGTTTGACTGAATTACTCCGAAGCACAATAATCAATAAATCCAACAAGAAATAAGAAATCACAACAAGGCTGCACAAAATACAGAACATTTCAATCCCACTGGAAGATTCACAAGGATGAGAGAGTGTTAAAAAAAAAAAAAAAAAGAGTATAAGTGAGAACACACGTAAAAGCATGCTGAGCAGATCACTGACTTCCTGGGATTCCTGACGATGAGATTGTGACTGTGAAGTTGGTACATGTTCTCTGTTAGAAGAATTGCCCTTAGGTCAGAAAGGAGCAAGAGCAACTGCATATAGCTTGTCCTGACAGAGTGGATCAAAGAAAGTGCATTAAAGATACAGACAAGATGTAAAACTAAAAATAAGTACTACTCAAAAATTGTACATATTTTGCAGTTGCACAAATAACAATACTACAATTTAAAGATGTGCTGAAGGTCTTATTTCTAGAGTACTAAGAGTATTTACCATGAATTAGACAACAGATAATCTGTAAAAGCATCACATATATATTGCCAAAATAATTGCTGTGCCTACAGAACAAGGTTTCACATTTAGCAGTGCCCTTAATTATGTAACTGAAACAATAAATTGCTATGTGTATTCTAAACCTAATTAAAATAATTTGCTGAAGGTGCTGGTATCATGAATTTCATCAACATTCAGTGATTACTGCCAAGTAAGGGATAGTCTTCATATTTTAATTTGCTTCCTAAATTTTTATTTAGATCCAATTCTTACTTCATTGTTTTTACACAGAAAAAATTGCTTACCTTTAGCAGAAAAAGAGCTTAAAAGGGGCATCCACTTTAGCTGCATAATAAAAGAGCTATATTTCAAAGGTATGGTTCTGCTGGGATCACATATCCCTTCTTTTAAAAGACCGTGTTGATTTAACAAAACATTGTAGGAGGAGAAACATCTATCACAGCTCTGTAATACAGAAAATCACAGGGTTTTCTTCTTTGGGGAGGGAGAGACAGACACCGATCTCTACTACCTTAGGCACAGGTACTTTATGTTTGTGTCAATCATTTGGTATATAAAAAATATTCACTTTTATAAGGAAGACTAGTACAAAACCTGCTGTGATTCTTGGACATCCAGTTATTTTCTGGGAGCAAAAGACATATGGAAGGATGATATGAGTGAAGAATCAATCTGTCATCTACCAATGGTCAGAATGCAAGATGGATTATCAAAGGAAAACAACTCTATGCCATCAATTTAACATATATTAATTCAATATTAATTTCTAAAAGCTGTTTATACAGCTATATTCATAGCTTATTTACTAATTAAAAGCAGCGTGTTCCCCTAAATAATGTATCAATATTTGAGGATGGATAGGTTCCACTTCTGTTCTAACCAAAAAAAAAGAAAAAGAAATTCTGAAAAAAGACAAAAAAGAACGCCTAAAAAAGCAGCTTTGGTGAGCTCCACCTATGCATTCAGAAACAATCCTGAAAGTTCTCTTGAAAGATCTTGACTATTCAGGAACAGAAATATCAAAGCCTCCACTGAGCACTAAGTTTCAAGCAGAAGCTCATTTGGGATCCATTAATTGTGCCTATTTAGGAGAAAGCAGCAAGTCTCACAGGTCCAATCTAGCAAGCACACTCTAAATGCACCAGCCCAGGATAACACCAAACCCAACGCAAAGCTGGGCACTTGTGGTCATTAAAAACAAAAGAAAACAAAACTCGTGGTTCTGCTGTTATAATTGTGGCAGTTTGATATTATAATTAGACACAGGAGAGAATCTAGCCATGAACCAGAACATGTGCATTTCTTTTTCTCAGGCAGGTGGCATTTACCTGGGCCACTGTACAATCAAGAATGAAAAAACCACTGAAGCAACAATAACCTTATATAAGGCCAGTAGCTACGGTTTTCACCTGGAAAGCTGAAACATCAGATTAACTGAATTTACTGTATTAGTACTAGTCATACTCCCCCTTCACAGATCTAGTCCTGGCTCTGGGAATCTTGCATCCCTAGCTGCACAGCAGAAGGTTTTGACTGCTGTATGTGATTTCAGGGCATTCTCCTGGGTAGCAGGAAATACAAGGTAAAATGCTAAACTGAGAAAGTAACTGAACTTGCAGCTCCCTTGTCCTGGCTGAATGGTTATGGAAACTTCCCAGGCTGTTATTATGAACAGAGAATAAGCCTGTCAAATTAAACTGAAAGAAATGTCTTGGCACACAAAAGAAGATATTTGATTTTGGCTCTAAATCTGAGCTCCACAGAGCTGTCTGATACAGGCTACAAACAGGTGCCAAAATCCATGACAGAGACAGAAAGTGAGACACATCCCATAAGCTCTTCGTAATAACCCTCTTGCTCAATGTCTTTAGTATCATTCGTTTCCAGCTGGTGAACCTACCAACTCTGATTTACACCATTAATTTCCACTTATTCCACATCAAGCTCTAAACATCAGCTCTCTAAGACACTGCACCTATTCTGCTAAGGCAGTGCCACAGAGCAATGAAGGTAAATCTAGGAAGGAAAGGTAACCCTTCATATAGCACCACTGGGAATGACAAGTGATATATTCCCACCATTCCAGGCACATCGCAGATCCAGCCCAGGCTTCAGTTTAGCTTGCCATTCCTGCAGGCAAGGCACCTACCTCTTAGGCACTGCAATGTTCAGCGCAGCAGTTCCTTTTTACCTATGTTCCTTTTTACACCTAACCTACAGCAGCTACAAAGAATGAACCTACTCCTTTATTAGTGGCGAAGAATAAACAAAGTAGAAAAGCAGCATTAGATGCCTATTATTTGTTGAAAAGTCTTATAATAATGGAAGCCTCATTTACACAAGAAAACAAATAACATCTTCTCTTTTCCTAGTTCCCCTAACACCAGTATTCCTGTTCAGTAAACACAAGAACACGCTTAAACTGCCACCTGTTTCCAAGAATGAAGTTGGATGCCATTTATGCATGAAGTTCTGAACTTTGTTACAGAGAAATCTTAAACCTCAGTTTCCTTTAAAATCTCAAGAGGTTTGGGGGTAGGGGTAAGAGAGGAGGAGGTTGAAATGCAGCCGTTTTGAGACGCTATGATCTATCATTTCTTCCCATCTGGTCCACAAATCCAAAAGAACAGTTAGATGTTCGACATTTGTTCTGTTTTATGCAAAGGAGGCTAGGGACATGCATACCTGCGTAAACTGCAAGAGATGAGGCTACTGGAAGCATAGTGAAGGAAATACTCTCACAGTCTGTTCCCACAGCAGCAGTAGCTGCAGTCATAACCATGACAGCAGAGGAATCAGGCCAAGAAATGTTTTCTGTAAATACATTCTCACTATGTTCTTAGGCACTTTTTTTTTCTTAGCTTCTTTTTTTTTTTTTAATCCTCCAAGACAGTTAAAATACATTTACTGCAAACACTTCCAGTGCAGCAGCAAGTTGTTGGCTAATGCTTTTGTTTTCTTCTGGCTCTCCTAACACGTCTTTCTATGACTGTCAATTCCTTTCAGACACTATAATCCCTTTTCATATCAGCTGTTAATGCAAGCCAATAAAGCTACAGGGATCTGTATAGATCCTGCTTCCTTCATTAGCAGAAGAAAGCCCACAGAACAGGTTTTGTAACTTCCACAAAAAGAAAGAATCAAGCCCATATGTGTTCAATCATCCCTTCCGAAAACATTGAGGTGCATTCCAGTAAAAGGGATATATTGCACTTGGGTGACAGTTGGAATTTTCTGACTCCGTAGTCAGTTAACCTGGGGGGCAGAGTGGTGGAATGAAGGAACCGTCTGTGCTTTTGGCCAGAGTACATCCTTACATCTACGTTTAGCTTCTAATCTCCAGGAACTACAATAAGTTCCTTAAATAGGTACATACTGATTAGGACTGGTTAAGGCAGCTCTCTCTGGACTAACAGGATCTTTCCAAGTGATTATTCACATTTGAGCAAATTAGTGATGATTATACAAATTCCTGTTACAGGCTGATCTAAACATCGACTTCTCAACTAAAGCACGGTGCACAAATTAATGTCAAGATTTCCATTTGTTTCAGTGGGTTCAATGACAAGAAATTTATCCTTTAGACTTAGCAAACTACATGTAACAAAATAGTATAAGCATTTCTTAAAACAAATTCTTTTATAAAGGTATGAGTGGGTCACCTGCTTTTCTTCCCTTTAAGCAGTTTGCTTAATTTCAGTGATAAAATAAGGGATGTCAATTGACCTTGCTTGCTTTAAATGAAAGCTTATTAAAAGGTTCAAGAAAAATCCCCACAAGCAACCAGAGTTACTGTTTACTGTCTGGCAGCTATAGATGCAGTCCTAGTAGCACATCAAAGTGCACTATTAGGACTTCAAAGTTTTGCCACTACTTATTATTGAGTGTTGGTTCCCCTTTTCAAAGTACCTCAGTAGCAGATCTTGACCCTTCTAAATAGAACAAATATATAACATCAATGATCTTACGTAGAGACTAAATGTCTGGATCTTTGCATTTTTGTACTTTGGACTATATAAGTAAAAACAGAAAGTATCCCAACTTCCTGAAGATGCAACTGCTCTAACAGTTCTGAAGAACAGAGAAGTCTCAACTTACTTCCCCCTCCCAGTTTATAAAGTAGGAGACTCTAGCCCCACCTCAGGCTAAGATAACTCAAAACAGAAATATAAAACAGAAGAAATGTTTGTAATTGCTGAAATACTGGCAAATTTTTCACTGTAGTGACACCTGGTGAGACTAGTGTATTTTAGAATTATGCACTGTAAAGTATAAATGCATCTTCGTAGTTTAAAACACAAGCACAGCTTTGTTTAACTCTATGAAATGTAAACTGTAAATATCCTGCTACAAACTATCTGCCTCAATTCCTCAGTTAGTTGCAGACTGTATAAATACATCAATATTATGAAATGCAAGTCTATTTCGAAATTAGCAAAAACTGCCAAATAGAAGAGATTGCCAAAACACAAAATATAGAAAGAGGAAAAAAACATTAATCTACATTTAGCATATACACTTTAGGTACATCTACTCTGTTGATAAATAAACAAGCACGCACAGACTCTTATATGTATTAGAGGACAAAAAGAGATATAATTTTGAAAAAAAACATAGTAACAACTACTCATGTTTCCGACCACTTTTGCTACACGTTCCCATTGCAGCATCTCACTTTTCCCACCTTGAAAATTTACTGCCATAATGCAAGTTAAATTCCTTCAACAGTAATCTTATGATAGAGCGCCTTTCCTAAACCCAAAAGTGTTGAAAAATAAAATGCACACACCAAAACAAAAATCTTCTGGCTTTGCTACATGGCTTTTCTTTCACTTGCTCTTTACATTTACAAAAAAGAATAATTTGTATTATTGACTCACTATTACTATTCTGGGGATCCTTGCAATTCATTCAAAATATAGCTGCAAAAAAAATCAAAGCTATCAACTTGTTATTGTCCTCTTCTTTCTGACCCAGTATGAGTCATTCTTTGCTAAATCCCATTTCACTGCTCCCTTTCATCCACCAATACACTCTCACACTAATTTTATCCTGATGACACACAGGTTTTTGCCCACACTAATAGTAAATTCCTCTTTAAGCAAGCCATCAATGACACTGACCAGGTTAAGTGATGCAACATAGCAAAACTGGAACGTGATGCCAAATTGCTCAAGCTGTGGATCTGAAGGTTAAAATTTTGCTACCTTTGAAATCCAAGACTTGCACTTATTTTACTAAGACAGTGCCACAGAGCATGAAGGTAAATCTAAAGAGAAAAGTAACCCCTCATATAGTACCACTGGAAATGACAAGTGATGTATTGCCACCATCTCAAGTACACAGTGGATCTAGCCTAGGCTTCAGCTTGACCCTCCATTCCTGCACTCAGGGCACCTACATCTTAGGCACTTGAATGTTCAGTAAAGCAATACCCATGTTCGTTTTTACGTCTAACCTACAGCAGCTATAAAGAATGAACTTACTCCTTTATTAATAGAAAAAACAGAAAAATGGCATTGGCTACTGTAGTCCATATTTTAAATTTTTTTCATACAACTAAGTACCACCAGTCTTCCTGTTTAACAAACACTTTGAAACATGCTAACCTTCATACCCATGTCTCCAGAATCCATTCCTGAACTCACCCTTCCTTGCTTTTCTTTTCCAAAAAAAATTGGACATCAAGGATTTATTCTACACATGTAATTTCTTATTTCAATACGTGTTTTGCTGCCATCTTTGAATTTGTCTTTGTCCAGTTTAGACTGTAAAATATTCAAGGCTAACATTGATAGCAAGACTTAATACTACAACAAGAAATTCAGCCTTTGGTTCTCCATGCACAACAGAGGAGGGACAGACACCTTAGACTGAGTTTCATATAGGAATGCATCCTAGGCAGTACAACACTAAAGCAAATAATTGCCATATGTCTCGAGCACAACCTTATTCACAGTACTGCTAGTCAATTCTGAGACGCCTTAGGGCACATCACCGCACACAAGCCTAGAATCTCACTTTTTAAAGCTCTCCTAGATCAAGGTACTTCTATCAAAAGATGAGGTAAAACAGGAAAGAAAAAACATTTATCTTTTTTTTTATTTCATAGTTCATACTAAGGATGCTCATTCAAGAAATAATGCTTATTTGTGTTCGACTTTTTGTCTCTGCCTACAGGGATCTCTTCAGCACCTCTGAGGACTAAAGAGACTGGCCAAATGACTGGAAATGTTACTGAAGAAAGGATGCTCTCAGTCGTTATGTTGAAAATTCCTCATTTGATTGGAAGGCCTAATTGTATATTCATTTGACCAAGACAGATGAGCTAGCATGACTGTCTAGCTTAGTGATAAGGACACTCATGTGAAAGAAACATCGGTGTTTTGACTTAGTGCTCTAACCAGTGATCTCTGTAAAAGACAGAATCAACACAGTGTTAAAAACACACACGATAAATGAGTTGAGACTGATGTCTACAGACACCATATACAGAACATCCTGCTGTGTAGAACACGCACATTAAAACAGTCAATAGCAGCATGGTACCTATTTTACCATGTGTAAATACATCTGCTTTTAATCTCATCTATTTTTCTTGCCTTCCCAAGCACAGTATTAACACATATCTAAAACAAATATTTTAAAAAAAATTGTCCTCAAATCCACATGTGCAAACTCTCTGATTTAAATCATGGAAAGGAGAATAACTACTCATACACTTCTCAAACAGCAGCAACTGCACACAATAATTTACTAACTAATCTATGTCAAACAAAAATAGTATTGGAAATCTATAATTTCCTCTATAGAGATGGGCCACTTCAAGAAATGATCAAACCCCCACAATGATAGTCTGCATAGTTTGTTCTCCCAGAATTACCTAACACTACTGTTTCCAAGTTAACATTACCTCAAATCTTTTAATATAATTCTTTACTTTTCCATTCACTCCACTGTTGCTTTTATGGCAGTTTTTTGATGGAGGCTGTTGAAATTTCCCAGACCTCACAACCCACAGTCTGCTCAGTATTTCAAAGACTGGTTATCCATCTGTCTGCATGTTCCCTATGCCCAATAACATATGATACTGTAGAACTACTTATGCATGATAACTGAGTATCAGAGAACTGTGTTACATAAAAGGTTTGACCACATGTATGTATATTCACACATACACACTCTACCATATAAATACTACCACCATTACCTCTGGCAAGTGCTGGTTTTGAAGCAGTTATTCTCTTAGAGGACAGGTCAGGAAGAAGATCACACAAAAGGAAAAGACAAAATCTCCATCTCTAGCCAAACTTTCAACATTATACAAACGGCATAAACTGAGTTAAAGTTTTTTTAAAGCACAAGACTGGATCTTCAGACTACAACCCTATTCAACATTTGATTTGAGCTAATAAAGCTATTCTGATCATTCTTCTACTCAATTTATGGTTTTCAACATGAACATAAAGGGTATAAAGCCTAACCATGCTTCAAAATGCAAGGCCCCATTTCCTTTTTCTCACACACAACAGCTCTGTTTCCCTGTGCTCCTTCCTTTCCAATTATATCCCTCAGAGTAAAACTGCGTTTTGTTTTCATTTTCTTTCAATACATAGCTTTTACAAAACAGATTCACTAAAGTGGTACTAAAAGAAGCAGCAAGAAAGAGATGGAGGAATTACAATTAACTAATAAGAAGAGTATTTTAGGGACTCATTAGAATCGAGCCAATTCAGGATAAGCTTCATCGTTTTTCTGAGAAAATGTGTTCATTCTTAACAGGTACATCTAAGGAACCTTTAAAGTTTCCAATACACTTAACAACACTGAGGGTCTATTTTACAGGCATACTGTACCAAGAATGTTGTCAAAGCACTAAACATTCTTGATACTTTACAGGAGCATGATAAGGAAGAAATACAAGAGACTTGCTGTGTAAGATCTGAGTAGCCTGTAAAAACATAGGTCTCGAAAGGAGAGCAGATATTTGGGTTAATTCCAAGAGGATTGTTCGAACTTAACAGAATTGCGGACATCCATAACCCATGTTGCATAGGTAATGTTTGTTCCTAAGAATGATATATATTGATATGACAAAGACATAAGGAGAACTACATGCTGAAATATGTACTCGTACACTTGTATTTTACCTGTAGTCCCGTTTTTTCCTTTGATTGTTTTTTAATAGACAAGCTGATTGTCTACTGCACAGTCAATTTTTTTCCTTCTCTGCTGGTATTTCTACTCTTCTCTGCTGGTATTTCTACTGGATAACACACTTTGAATAAGATAGAGACTTCAAGATCAGAGAAACTTTCCTCCTATACTTCCTATTAATTTTTTTACTGATTATTGCCACACCCTCCATTAGTATAGCAGCTATTAAACTGGCAGCCAAGACAGTGCCACTTCCTCTCCCTCTAACTTTTGGCAGAATAATTGGCATAATATACTCTAGGATGCATAGTGGCCAGTCATGTCGCTCTCAGATCAGTTAAAGATTGTGCTTGCACCCTTCTAATCGCTCCTTTGCCACAGAAGTGACAAGGTGTCCATATATAAGAAAGCACATAATGTAAATATTTAACAAATGTATTTTCCAAGGTAAAAGTTCCACAATTTTAAGTAAGTTGTAAATGTGAGACAAGTATTTAAATACTCATTACAGGCACAGACCAATTACGACTTAACAAGTTAATAAGTCCCCACTAACGGATTTGGAAACTGGGCCCTTCAATGTTTTACTGGAGTATCTGAAGCACGATAAACTCTGGAAAACAAGTTTGTTTGTAAGGAAAAACCCAAACAAGTGTCCAAAGTTATTTACATACTGAAGCATAGTTGTGATGCTCTTGAAACAACCAAAAATACCCTCCACCACCTAACAATAAACATCATTATAAAACACCACCAGTGTTTTTAATGCTAAAGTCTGGGACTCCTGTGTTGTCAATCCGGCTGGCTTAATTATTTTAAGAACTTAATATTTTATCAGCTCTTCTGAATGTCTCCTTACATTTATATTACATTATAAACCTAGATCAGGGAGCTAATTTAAATGGTTTATACGCAGCTATAGAGGTAAAGCAGCCATTTCTTAAGAAACACTGTTCTATAAAGTTAAATACAAGTGGAAGTACTTTACTTTACCCTGTCAACCAAAAGGTAATAGCTAAAACCAACAAGAACAGAAAAAGAGAAAACAAGGAAAAACATTAAAGCCCTCAACAGACCACAAAAGTATTTCTATCATGAAATGGAATGATAATATCTTTAAAAACGTCATCACATGCCGTGGTCCTCTCTTGTTTAGGTGTCCAAGGCTATAACAAAACTGCTTCTACAGTTAACTCCCTGAGACTGACTAGTAACTATGTCAGAAGGGAGATTACAGTTTTTAAAACAAAACTAGCATGGCAGAAAAACTATTATTTATTTTCTAAATACCATAGAAAGAACATCAGAAAGAAGATGCTAGTTCTCCCTGTGATCTGTGAGCTTCTTTCTTCTAAGGAGAAGATGCAAACAACTTTTTCCAGCACAGACTGGTCTGGCACTACCCTGGTGATTATGCAAAAGCAAAATGCTTGTGGGAAAAAGAAATTCAGCTGTAAAATCTTCCTCTTTCAGAATTCAGTTTCCACTGTCAGGGAAATCACTGATGCCCCAAGCATTAATGGGCTCTGTCTTGTTCCTACAGCACGATCAGCCAGCACCTAACTGCTTCATCGGTTGCTAGGGAGCAACGAACTCGTCACGTGGCATCATTTGTACCCTCCTCAAGGATGCTGGCACGTGCTTCCCATCGGGGGAACCCACTGACTGAAGTAACAGCACCAGAGTGCCTGCTAGTCTTCAGTGTCCCAATGCGGAGTACGCCAACACCAACAGCTGCTAACTTTAGCTCTACCTTTAACATTTTAGGCTCTAGGCTTTGTGAGTCTGGCCAACATCATGCAGCACACTAGGAAGTCCAAACAGCCTTCTACAGCTATTGACATAGCATTTATTTTTAAAGGCCAAACCTAGACAAAGATGTTCCTCCTGAAATTTTGGCAAACATACGGCTTTTCAGATTCTGATCAGGGCAATAATTGTCACTATTCAAAAGTCTGAATTGGAGAATTCAACAGAAATGGAAAAAGGTTGGGGACAGAAAAGTCTTTTTGTTCAGCAAATAAGTGAGGACAAGATTTGGAGACATTTACAGAAGACATAAAGAAACCTAGTGAACTCCGAGCTGTATACATTAAATCCCTGGAATGGATGTCAGCCATGAACAATCTAGGTCACTTCAAAGGCTCGACGTGCAATCTTAATGCATTTTTTCAGCTGTTAGTCTCATTAGCACTTCACAGATCTATTCACAAAAAAAAAAAAAAAATCTGTCAAGAAATAAAAAAGCCACCTCACTTCCATATGCCAGGAAAATTATTAACTAACAATCTATCTGCATTACACAGAGATGGTATCTAATGATTTTCGTGTACCTGCCATACGTCAAATGCCATCCAAAAATTCTTAGTGCCGGTGAATTAACAAGCACATAAGGGAATAATACAGCTGTAGATATGCATAGATACCTATACATTCAAATCCTTAGGTTAGAAATGCCTTTTTCTTTTTTTAACAACTGCATAAAGAAACAAAAAGGAATAAGAAGGGAAGCAAATTGGGGTGATTCACTCATCAAATGCATGGAATGATAGCACCATTTGAAGGGGACAGATAAACACTAAATGCATCAACTTTCCACCTTACCTGAAGTTTAAATTCTTAAGAATTTAAGGCCACGGACACAAAAAAAAAAATGCTCACCTCTAATATATGAAATAATGTCATGGACTCTCATTTTTCAGTTAAATGCATTTTTAAATACTGATTAGTTCGAAACACAAGTATGTACCTAAGTCCTTACCTGTCTCAATAATTTCTCAACAGCTGACATTACCATGAGCCCTCTCCACACAACAGGGGCAGTCTCGTCAACCAAGAAACCCATAGACATGCTGAAACAACAAAGCAAAACCTTAAGCTTTCCAGTACAAAACCAAATACATTTGTAAAGAAGCTTGATGTAAATTAAAACATATGCTCACCATGCGATTCCATAGTTCTTAAGAGGCCTCATTAGATTTTCTAAAACAGAAGCAAACAAGGAAGGGTTTTTTTTTGAGGGGGGGGCAGTTGGTTTAGGGATTTGGGTTTATGTTTCTTTTAAAGAAATAAGCTTCCACAATTTTTTTTTCCTTTTAAAAGCAGCTCTCTCTCTGTTAAAAGCATTTGTCTATTTTTCCCTCTCACTCCTTCTATACACGCACATCTTTATGTATTCTATCCAAGAACCTGGCCCCACTTTTTCTTATGTTGTTACATTCCATTGATACCTTTCATCTTCCGCCAGAACAACTACTCATTTGCCTATAATGCAAAACCACTTCCTGCTGCTGAAGCCATGACTTCACATATTCATACGAAATCCCCACGCAAGGCATAAATCCCCTATTAGGCAGCTCTCTACTTCTGCGAGCCTTTGCTAAGTGCTCGGCCATTTACATCAGAACAAAATCGAAGTCCTACAAAATGAATGGATTTCAATTTTTTTTTTTTTTTTTAAACTATGCTATTCCCTCACCTCAGGAATCAGAGGATTGTTCTCATTAACACACCAGTGTTTCGTGGAATTCTTCTTTGTATGAAGTTTGCTTTGGAACTCTAGAGGAGAGTTACCAAATAAAGCCCCCCCTAAACTACATACTGTTAACAGCTCCAGGCAAGAAGCCCTGGGTTTCTTCAGATCGGCAGAAGTCTGCAGGACTTCCACAATTTCTGCAGAAACAAAAGATGCTTATTTGAACACTGGTAATGTCCTTGAGCTATGCTTTCCAGTGTCAAGAAAAAAAAAAGGAGGGGGAAATACTGTAATTGTTATGCTGGCAAAGGAGCAAGGAAACAACGTATCCAAAACCCAAATGCATTCAAAACAAAACCCCACAAAAGCAAAAAACTCTTTATAGTCTCTGCCATCAAAACCCAAACCTCACCTCAAAATTGTGCACACGCACAAAAGAACAAAAGAAATTGTATTTGGTCTAGCTGTTCTTTAAGAACATGCACAGGCAGGAACCAACAGTAAAGAGAGAGAATATTTTAAGCAATAAAAAAAATTCTTTTAAAACATTTTTACAGAAACCTTTGATGCACCCGAAGTAAAGTATATATAGCTAGTAAAATAAAAGCAATGTCAGTATAATGCAATGCATTCAAAGCTCTACTCCAAATTCCAACAAAATAACACCCAAGAATATGCAAATTAAACAGCTAAACTCTGCAGACAACAGCTTTCAAGCTATCAAGTAAGCAGGGATTTCAAGCCATGTAATTTTGTAGAAATATGGCTCAAAATAAATTTGATGTTTTGGTTTACAAATCAAAAACAACAAAGCAAGAGGCTGAATAAATCACTTGCATCACTATTGCCTTTAGGAATAAGGATGGAACCACTAATGAAAAATAGACGGTCTTGGACTGGTGCACTGCACCGGTGTAATACAACTCTTCTCTGCTTGCGCAGCTCTTTTCAGTGTTTAGGCAGGGCTCATTTTGGTGGCATCCTAACTGCATTTCTGAGAATCACAACCTTACTTTTCTCCCCTGCACTAAGATAGTTTTGTTGACGACACTTGAATTTCACCTAGAGCCATTTCTAGCACTGCTTTGGTGTCCTTGTAAACAACATATGTACGACCAGAAGTTACAATGCTGTTGAAAGTCTTGAGAAAAATGACTACGTATTTATGTTTGAGAGGGTTTTAAAAATGGAAGCAGGAAAAAAAGTGTCTACAACAACACACATCAGTGCAGATTCAAGGTCTGCTTCATTCTTCCCATGAAACAGGAATGATTTTAAGAGAACACAAAGAAAGCAAAGAGGGGAGGCCAAACCTTGACCACTCAGTACATCAAGACCAGAAACTGAAGGGTAAGAGAAATGGGAAAGATGCATTCATTCTGAGAAGTTCCCCAAAATACTATGCCATTTCTCAGTTCAATCCAAGCACACTACAGTAGGTCAGTCAAATATCCGGAAGCTAACATCTCAACATCCACTGGTTGATGCACGGACAGTTTCTTCTGTACAGAGGCCAGGCAGACATACTGATTTCACACAACAGACCCACCTTCAGAGATCTCCCTCTCCTTCACCTCTGCAGGTAAAATAGTGGAGCTGCTATTGGTACACTAACACTGACCTATAGACCAGCCAAAGGGGCCTCTGTGTTGTTAAAATGTGTACTGTTTATTTCTCAACAGTAGAGTTTCATTTTATGAAAACTGGATCTTATTTTCTTTGGTTAACAACAAGGACTATAAACTGCTCCAAGCAGCAAGATTAAATCAAATTTATACAATACACAAGAACAATTCACAACCTGCTACATACTCTGGCTATAATGTTCTGCGTATTCTCAAAGTACTACAAAATATTGCAAAGCATCCCACTGTTTGCCTACTGCTAAAAAGCATTCTTAAGACTAACTTGAACCTAAAGTGCTTCAGTGGGCTCTGGTAATCACTCTTGTCTAATCAAAAGCAACAGGCATTCCTTATCTTTCACCCTGGGTCTCAGGAACATTTTCTAAAATATAACATGTAAAGATGATTTAGCTTAATGAGATCTCAGTAACATCTCTAATTGCTATCACTTTCTGAGATAACATTCCTTCTCTGTTACCAGACGCCTACTATATAGCTCCAAAAATCCACCACACAATAAAACAGATTACTTAATATCGCAACACGCAATAGTATACCACCTACACTAAGCGATTACTAAAATATTCCTCTTTACAGCTTTTCAGCAAGTTTGATGGCCTTAAGTAAAAGCTGCTGGTTTTTTGCTCTGAGTATACAAAATCAGATCAGTAAGATCAACAGCACACCAATGAAATGTCAATAAAATGCATTTTCTGGGAGGATACAAGTAGGGTACCACCTGAGTGGGTTTTCCCACATTTTTTTTTTCTCCTGATATACTGCAGAGGAAGCAAAGCTCTACCAAAGCTCGTTCATTAACCGAACCGTTTTGTAGATATGACATCATCTATTGCACCTAAAACAAAAAGAACTAACTGCTTGCTGGACTACATCTCAATGGCAAGTCTGGCACAAGTCAGTAGCACAGCAATTTAGTTGTATCTTTGTTACATTTTAAAGCATTGCTAATAGGCAAGACTTGGAACAGAAGCCATTGCCTTCCATCACAAGCATCTTCCTTACAGTCATTAAAATAACCCACATTTTGAAAAGCCCTCAGATCCCCATGGAGCCAAAAAATTTATTTATAGTGGATCAAAAGCTTTATTAGACTAATTTGGGTAGGTAGTTTTAGTTCATTATATACCCATGAGGAATGAATCCAACTAAGGCAACCATCAGTTCCAGGCTTCTGTCCTGACACAAAAAACCTCTGGGAAGGCTGATGTTACCTGAAGCACTGACTCGCTGCTGCAAGAGGCAGGGCTGCCCAGGTCAATGGTGTTCCAGTGTCAAAGATAACAGTAAATCAGGACAGGGAGAAGCAGGAACCCAAGGGGCTGATATTCCCTAGGTAATCCTTTCAATTCAAGACCTAACTTCAAAAAACATTCCAGTTAATGAGGGACTTTCTTTGGTTTCAAAGCAAAGCTATGGAACTCAATTTATGAGTAGATTTAGTCTTTTTTTATTAAATATTGTAAACAAGACACCCCGTCCAAAAAAAAACCAAAAAAAGTTTGAAAAGACATGGATGCAAAAATTTTTCTAAGTATGTGTAATTTTTAACAGAAAGGTCCTGAACACAATGACATAAAGGAAAAATACAGCAAACACTGATTTTCCACTAAAAAAAAGTGTTTGTTTATATTAACTATTCTCTTTTGCATTTCACATTAATCCCCTCATGCACCCTTCTGTGATTTTATTATAATTTCACCACTTGTAAAGTGATATTCTACATACTCTACAAGATTATGACTGTCAACTAATGCAAACGAAAGAGATTCTAGCTTTTAAACTCTGACACTTAGAGACTATAGAGAAAGGATTGAAATACATCTTTTCTATTTTTTATGTATTCAGCTTCATTGCTTTATTCTGAAAAGCCACTCCAATGTAATTGTAAGGTGAAAATTAGTTATTTAATTATACTTCTTGCAGAGAAGAGGGATGCAAATATTTATTCACCTAAAACAAGAAAAAACATAAATGTTCCAGTGTACAAACAACAAAATGAATCATTAGTTTTGTTTATGTATGTATGTACAATGAAATGTGTATCTATTGTGCTACTATAATAAAACCATTTTGCAATTTAATTCCACTTCATATAAAAGTTGAACCAGACAAACCATTTGCATCACTCAAGAGTAAACTTAATAGTGTAATGAATATTTGCTAGCCGTAACCCCTACCAAAACTTCTAGAATCACAGCACTGCAGGATTAACAACATGAAGAGTAAATACACTTCTGCTTTTAAGTACTTGAAATGTTTTTGGTTTTTTTTTTTTCGGTTACAGCGTCTCATATTGCAAGAGTCTATTGTAAAATTTTATTTACCACTTATCCAAAAATAACTGTTCTCAGTAAGAAGCTTGAATTACTACATTACATTTCTCATCTCATACTTTTTTGCCTTTTTTTGTAATTCTGAGTATGAAGTTATGTATAGTGAAGAATAAAATATTAATAGCTGTCTAGAGGTTTTTTATTTTATAAACAGAAGCTAACAACAGCATGCCTATATACAATTCCTTGCAGAACTGGGTATCCTCTACCTCCTTTACCCTCCTAGTAATGGTCATCATTTTTTTCCACAAGTCAACTCAAAAATAGCTGAATGAATCCAGTCTGAGGTTGTTACAGGCTTGAGAGCAACAGTCAGGGTCCAGAATACAGTATTTAACATTTGACTATTCTTATTTTCAACTAACTCATCAAGTATGAAAGAGCCTTAACCGCAACTAACTACAACATTTTAATTATTTTGTCACATACAAGACACATGGGACTACTCCAGCCATCCAAATAAGCTGGGCTAAGGCATCACCAAAAGCAAAACATGCAGATTCAGTTCAGTCATCTTTCAAAACAGACTCAGTAGAGCAAATCATTAGTCTATACATATCCTAAAAATCGCTTGTTCAGAAATCCAAGAGGTAAGAGCGGTACCAAACTATGACTTATTTGGAAGATTCACATTTAGGTTTTACTTAAATTAATTATGGCGCAGTTCCACTGGTAAAGACGACTCTGTGTGAGAATACAAGATGTATCTTTAGAATTAAACCCTTAGGTACAATCAAGAAACTTCTTCAGGGTTACCTCCATAACCACCCTATCTAGGTAACGCTTTCTCTATTTAACAGGTCCACTCCAAATTTTCTATTTACAACTCACAAATGGATGCATCACAATCCCTTCATACAGCTATTTCCAGCAAACACATTTAAAAAGGCACAGCAGATTAGATTTTAAATTATCATTTTCTGTTACACTGTGATAACAGAATCTTGTAAAGAGTAGCAGACATGTAAATATGTCAGTGAAAAAAAAAATGCATGTGTCCACTTCTGACTTTTAGAATTTTATCAATGACTTCATTTCTATAGCTCCTGCAGCATCACTAACCTCAATGGGGTCAGACACAACTACTGCTGGCTTTCCCTCAAAAAGTACTTTTTATTCCAAATTCTGAAAACAGATGCCCGCTACTGATCTTTTGACTATACTATCTTATTAATAAATAAAAAAAGACACTAAAGATAAAATAGCAACAAGCTTTGAAATATTAAAAGAGCACTCAACAGTCATAAAGGATAAAAGCCCACCAAAACCTTCATAAACATTTAAATTAAATGAAGAAATGTTATATTTATCTGGCAAAATGGCAATATCTTTCTGGCAATATAACAGTTTTTCATCTCAGCCAACTACTTTAAATGTTCTATTTTGGGAAAAGGAAAAAAACTTACTTTATGCAATTCACTAAGTCAGAAAGCAGCTTTTAAGTAAATTATTTGGGGAAAGAATACAAGTAATGCTTTTGTTACTTCCGTTACAAGAATTGCCCTCTGTATACACTGTAGCTGATGTTAATATTTGTTCCATAGTTATAGCTATAAACTGGAGAGGGGCAGACTGAGACTGGACGTAAGGAGGAAATTCTTCACAATGAGAGCGGTGAGGAACAGGTTGCCCAGGGAAGCTGTGGATGCCCCACCCCTGGAAGTGTGCAAGGCCAGGCTGCATGGGGCCTTGAGCAGCCTGATCTAGTGGGAGGTGTCCATGTCCAGGACAGGGGGGCTGGAACTGGATGATATTTAAGGTCCCTTCCAACTCAAACCATTCTATGATTCATTCTATAATTCTAAATGCACATCTTAAACACAAAACTAGGTTTGCTCAATTACTGTAAAAACAATACTTGTTCAGAGTTTATGATGTATTCTGGAAAACTCAGTAAGAAACCTGAAAGTAACACTAAATCTTACTAAAAAAATACAAGGGTCATATATATTTTTGTATCTGTACACCTATTTATGCACAACATATACGTACACCTATGATGGATCACTTCCTTGCAAGTTCATCCTATCTGTCGCTCAATAAAAGAATCCTTGAAATGCACAATTAAAGCTTCCTGTGCCCTCCAAATTCCTATTTTCATAATCAATTCACCTTCAATGTCAGCTACCTTGTCAGCACTTTCATTGTGTTTCATTACAGTTGTTACTGTACAACTCAAAAGCATTGAACAGTTGAATGGAATCCCTGAAACACACATTCTCTCCTGTTACCACTCGCACTCAATTACTATGTGAGTTTCTCAGTAGACTCATGTAATGTGCCAGGCTTTTGAAATTGGCAAATTCATTTTCTGTCAGTTAAAAAAAACAAGGTAGTTTTAAATGTTGAAAACCCTTGTACATCCTACCCAGAAGTAGAAAAAACATTTTAGCAATCAAAATGTTAGTGCTCACAAGTCAACAGCAGCAATTTCAACTTATGGAAATCATCCAATTTCTTCCTATTACATTGAATTTTTCTGTATTTTTAACAACACTCAAAATACATTAAGACAACAGCTTATGGTGAATTCTCAGCTGTATACCCAAGATATCTACAGTTGCTAAAAATTACAGTTGCTAAAAACTATAACAAAACTGAGCCGCCCTAATACATGACTGAATCCACTCTTAAGTTCCTTCACTCCTAGCAATTTAATTTGTGTGATCATGTGAAATAGACTGCGCTTCTGATTCATAGTTCATGACAAGGATTTAAATTTGGTATAGATTGATAAAATACATACCAAAACAGATATGTAGTTCAAAATTATCAAGTATATTTTTCAGGCAGTAAGGAAAACAAAAAAAAAAAGAATCAAATATTTACCTGATCCCCTCTGGAAATCTGTTATGGGAAAATATGGACCACACGATATACACCCTCAACAAGGTCCAAAGTAAAAGAGAATGCAATAATATTTCAACTTGTATCAGAAGTCAAACTCTACTGATGATACATTAGCGGGTTCAATTATTTATATATCACACAACAGAATTAGCCTTTGACTTAAAAAGATAAAACAGAAACCCAAGAAATAAAACCAAGTACTCTCCTTCTCTCCTAGAAGCTAACATAAATGAAGTGTATATTTGTGCACCAGGTACTTAAATACAGAAAGTACTCAATTTTACAGTTGCCTGTATAACCACATGCAGTGCATCCATGTATGGAAATACATTACTTTTCCTTTATGTAGAATAGAGGCTATAAGCATAAGGAGACACTAATTTTTCAGATGCCAGTGTTGCAAGCTCAATCATCACCCTTTAAAGATATTGGCACTGCTTCATTCTGCGTGCTTTACACCAAGTGAGAACGTACAGAACAACCACCACTACAGCACCCATACACACACATAAATTAAGATTTTGTCTGAGGGGAGCAGTGCCAGTGCAGGTATGTGCCACAGCGGAGCAGGAAATCGTGGCATTCAGAGGGGGTTCCTGAACCAAGGAAACTCCAGGGTGAGTGCAAGATACCTGCAGAGACTTGCCAGGAAGCAGCAGTTCTCATGAGGGTGGCTGACGCAGAGCCTGCAGTACCAGCAGCCACCCCACCCGCACGACACGCAGCCCTGGGGGAGCACTGTGCAATAAACAGGGCAGTGGCACAGTGCTTCGTGCAGCAGCTCCCGAGGGAGGGCACCTCTCAAAAGGGGGGCATTGCACTGGTTGAATGGGGGTACTAAGACACACAGAACACAGGAATCGTTCTGTGACCACCTGCACAGATCAAGTCACTCCTCCTACCTGACCCTCAAGGCAGAACGGTGGCCACTTGTCTGAGATCAAAGGTGCAGCTTAGGCTGGAGGATTTGCACCACCCACCCCAGCGATGGCCAATGCCTCCATGCAGAGTGGGCTGCTCAGGGTAGAAGCTGCGAGGCAGACCTCAGATTGCAGGAAGAGCCTGGACCTTTCTCCTGGGACAGAGGCAGGTGGCAGAGCTGCTTGCAAAAGGTGTGCTCAAGCGGAGGAGCTCCTGCAGCCAGCAGCTGAGCTGCAGGAAGCGGTGAGAAGCATCAGGGAGGGTGAGAAGGAGCTACATTGCTGCTTCTGAGGCTGTGGACCCACAACCTCACCGCCAAGCAGCTAAGAACTCCCCCATCAGCACACACAGAAAAAAGGGGGGACAATAATGAAGAAGAATAGAAGATGGAAAGGGCAAGGACCAGCAGGAGGAAGCTTCCCCAAAGCCTGAGGTACCCTTGCAAACAACTTCACTACTCTACAGACTGAAGCGGAAATAAACATCACATCCAGAAAGACACTGGAACCGAATAAGGCAGAAGGAACATTAGGAGTTTCGTCTACTGACTTTAATTTCTCATAGTAAAGTCAGCACCGCTGCATTCCTGAACACAAAACTTCAAATAATAATCAATCAAGTAGCCTGGCGCATTTTGCTGAAAAGTGTGAGATAAAACACAACCATTTCAATGGCATTTCATGCAAGATACTATAATGATCCTTCTTTTGAATCATTTTTGCTCCTAGACTAGCAGGTTTGGTTTTTTAATTTGGAGGACTTACAGTGGGATGCTGTATAGCAAGTTTAAAACGACCGACAATAACCTTCCTTTCTAATATTTATGGTAACAATCCAGAAAACTCTCAAAGCCTGTGGACCAACATTAAAAAAAATACAACCCTGATATACTCCTAGTTGTACAAGCTAGCTTTGAAAGCAACCTCATTACTAAAAGTAAAAATAAATTAAAAAAAACCCCACACTTAAAATTCTCAGCATTTGCTTGCATCCCTTTTGTGTCACACCAAGGAAGCACCAACGAGTGGTCCATGCTCAACCCCAAACAAAGACAGTAAGAAAAATCACTTCCACTTACTTGGTGTTAATTCTGGATTTCCCTTCAAGTTCATCATCTTTGGAATTGAAGGTCCATATATGTCTGCATCAAGTAAACCAACTTCTTTTGTCTGTGTAAGGAACAAAAAAAAAAGTATTCATCAAAATGTCTGTCTTCCTTTATGAATTATTAGTTGAGCAAAATTTCCGAACTATCCAGAGAAATAAAAATATGATCTTGATTTTAGACATGAGTTATCACTCATTCCTTTCTCTCCGAATTGCAATTGAAGCATAAAATATAGCAACATTGCTACAAGTTGAGCCAGACATCTTCACAAAAACTAGACCTTCAATACACAGAATCCTCACTTGCACATTTTCTTACTTACAGCGTACACCACAGACTTTATATTAAACATTATAAGCTATGTTCCCTCTAATCCATGTACATTTACCCAGAAATAAATTTTTATTTTTTTAAAAGCTATCATATTTTATTGTAAAAGAAGACAAACGGTGTTAGTAAATATATCCTAATTAATGCAATTTGAATTATACTAGTGACTACAAGGAATGTGAAAAACATAAAACCCATCTTTTATCTTCAGTTTAAGTAGCCAAAGTAAACTTCTGCAGACATCTTGAAAATACTGAAATGCAAGTCCCTGAAAACTTGTGTCAAACCAGGCATAACACCTTAATCAAATCCATTTACACAGAAGAATGTTAAAAATGGGTTTATTCGAGTACATATGGTACATTAAGCAATCAACTTTAAATAAAAAAACATTGCAACTCTGTAGTCTAGACTTACAAGATTCATTTCTCAATGCTTTTTCATAGATGTACATAAACATCTTGTGGAAATAAAACTATTTTTCCTACAGACAGCAAGACACACCACCAATTACCAGTTCTGCAAATTAAGTAGTAAAAAACAAGCCCTTTAAAGCACTGAATGTCATGTTTTCTAAAATAAAAACCTAACTGTATTCAACTTTTCGCGAAACTGCAAGCAAATATGTTTTAGGTCTTGTTTGAAAGGTTAAGGCAGCAATGGGAGCTTTTCCAACAATGCTGAATCAGATTTTCACTAGTGGTGTTTCAAAATATGTGCTTCGTTTTTTGGATTAAGCTTTCATAATTTGCTATCATATATTAAACCATTTTGTTATTACAGTTTAGATGGGAAAGATGGAGACAGACAAAGGAGGGCCACAAAGATAATCAGAGGGCTGGAGCACCCCCTTAAGACAACTGGCTGAGAGAGTTGGGCTTGTTTACCCTAGAGAAGAGAAGGCTCTGGAGAGATCTTAGAGTACCCTTCCAGTACTTAAAGGGGGACACAGGAAAGCTGGGGAGAGGCCTTGATCAGGGAGTGTAGTGACAGGATGAAGGGTAATGGTTTTAAGCTGTAAGAGGGGAAATATAGATATTACGAAGAAATTTTTTACTGTGAGGGCGATGATGCACTGGAATAGGTTGCCCAGAGAAGTCGTGGATGCCCCATCCTCAGAAGTGTTCAATGCCAGGTTGGATGAAGCCTTGAGCAACCTGGAAGGTGTCCCTGCCCACGGCAGGGGGGTTGGAACTGGATGATCTCTAAGGTCCTTTCCAACCCAAATCACTCTATCATTCTATGACAAAGGCCCAGTGATAACTATCAAGTTTCTGCTTAGAAGAAGAGTATGACGAGACTTTTAATGCAAGTATACAGCATCTATACCTTTGAAGATCTCTACCCATCTAAACATGAAGCACAGTCGGTGGCATGACAATCTGTTTGGGTTTTTTTTTTTTCCAAAACAAAATGTGCATGGATTAAGACCTTAGGTATTCATGCCACTACTTCTAAACAAATCTGAAATTCAATTAAGATAAAGAAACTAAATCGCAGGAGCCTAGACACCTGAGAAGCAAGATTGATTGTTTTTACTACAACATATATAATAATTTGGGTTTGGAGTTTGTTTTTCTGGAGGGGTTGCTTTCTTTCTTTCTTCTCTTTTTTAAGCTGTCCATAGTGAACCCTGAAGACACCCTTAACAGCTGAGCAATCTGAAGTGTCATATTTACCTAATATAAGCCAAATGCATCCTAAATTTTACCACTGACAAGTAAAAAATGCATTACGGTACTACTATGTTTTTTGGAAAATGTTTTTACTACAAAAATCAACCAAACTTGGGTTCAGCTATTCAACATATCTTATTATTAAATAGAGCAAAGCATATGTAATTGCATGATTACATCATTTAATAACATCTTGTGAGAGCCACTACTAAAAGCTCAGGAATTACTCAGACAAATCATTCTTCTTGAATACTGTATGAAAGCTGCTATTTCAAAAAGATCGAAAAGACCCGTTTTTCTGCTGGATTTCAAAGACATCAACAACAGTACTAGACCTTCTTTGCTCTTGTATAAAACGTGTATTTTAACAGATGAGAAAGATTTATGACTCACTCCTTTTCCCTGTGTCAGAAGTTAATCGAACACATCAAATGATCATCTGAGGGCTGTGTCACCCAATTACTTCTGAAATTAGAGTAAATATTTGCAGAAAAACCTACATAATATTTTAAACCTAACTGACATCCTATCCCTCAACTTTTTGAGGGTTCCCCCCCCACTGAATATCCACTCATTGACTAACCACAATGACTTACAACGCACTACAGTTTTGTTTTCAGCCTAAAGAACTGAAGAGTCACAATGATATAAATTAATCAGACTGATTTCACAACCTCCTGGGCACAGTGAGATCTTCACCACTACAGGCTACTTTCTCCTAGGAGTCAGCAGGAGTGTATCTATGAGTGTACCACACTTCCTGAAATGAAGAAGAGACAGACACATGCTGGAGAAAGATAGCCTTTAATTATCTCAACGGACTTCGCAAATTCTGCAACTCCTCTGAATTACAAAGCTCATCTTTGTTTCAAGCTAATACAATAAACCTGACAGCTTCTCAAAATAAATATACAGAGTTCATCAAAAGTAAGAAAGATGCCTCTTTCTGATGCACTTTTCATGGATATGGTTCAATAAAATGGTTGTCTTCAAGAAGAAAAATAATTAATAGATTCTCCAGTTCCTACAACTCTTCCTAATGACAACACAAGTGTTGTTGTACACATGATGCTTTCTCCAGGATAACAGGAGAAGGATCTTTCAGAACATCTTTAAATCACTGGCAGAACCTCGCACAAGATAGCCTCAGGTATGTTTATGTTTTGGGTTTTTTTAACCAAGCAATTCAGCATATTAGGTAAAAAGAGTTCACACCGCCTAAAGCAGCAGCTTGTAAAGAAAACATTGGTCTGATAAGATAAGGTTTTGAGGCTTATTTCTCCCAACTATCCCTGCCTTTGCAGTATATAAGCATCCCTAAAATACTAATAATAACCCTTTACTCAAGGTTTAATTACCTTGGAAAAGCATTATGGCAACTACCAGGGGATTTTTTTTAATACAGGCACAACACAGTCCAGATCATCTCTTCCAGCACTTAAAATGTTTTAAATCCTCAAGAGAGAAATAATTCGTATACACCAGGATGGTACCACATAAAACTGTTAATCAGAATTACCAACACCAGATACTTCTCACACTGAGTTAAGTTTAACCCAGACACAAGTAATTTAAAAAAAATTAATTAGATTTTAGTAAATTGTGTTTTCACCCACATAACCCACACCTCATAAATCAGTACATATTTCAAAGTTCTGCTGTATTAGAACAAATCCTAAAAAACCTGCATAAGATCAGACAAAGCAAAAAAGAACATCTGGACAGAAGGAGCAGATTACAGGGGATCACAAGCAGGGCCAAGAAGACAACTAAAAAAAAAAGGAAGAAAAATAAAGCTCAAAGATTGCTCTCTAATGTTCTCCAACATTATTTTCATATGCATATACATTTCATACCAAGTAAAATTATTTTTTTTCTTAAATAATAGGGTTATGCAAACAGAAATGCAGCAGGCAAATCACACTCGGGCATGTAAAGTCCCCCTGGTTCTGAGTGTTTTTCAGAGCATAGCACATATCACTGCTACAGCTACACTCGGTACTCTGCAGGAAAAAAGGATTCAGGTAATACAACTCCATTAACTTCTTATGGCTGCTTTTCATTATGACAGTATTTCTATCCTGTGCTATTAACAAACAGCATTCCATCTCTCCAGCTGGTATAGCAATAACCAAGTTCAAAACAGCTGTTCTCAAATTAACATTCGTCCTTTTCCTTCTTCCCTCTGCTCAGATGTGGAAGAAAGTTTGAATCAACCTTCAAGTTTACTGCACTCGGAAAACACTTTCTAGACACCTGTAATTCTTTATTGCCTAACTGCAAGTTCTGAACGGCTGAAACTCTGAACATATAACCAATAATGTGACCATTACCATAGGACTTAATTACATACTTCCATGTCACTTCCCTATGATTTAATTATGTACTTCCATGGACACAGGGCAAGTTACTTGGAAAAAATGCACTAGAGCAGCACAAACAGAATTATCAATGTCTTCAGTGAGATCACCATCAATATTCCAGTAGGCAGAGAGAACACAAAATTAGAAATATACTGTCGGCACGTGAAAACAAAAGCACTCAGTCTATTCAGCAAAAGATATACTTGAACACTCATAGAGTTCACATTTACCTTCTTATCAATGTTTTTAAGGTTTTCCCCCTCTCTAGCTAAAAGAGCTCTAGCATAGGCTAACTACTGCTAGGATTTGCTCCTTCTGCAATACTGGTGCCAGCTGTCATGGTCCCATCCAATCACCAGTGAGCTCAAGACCACAAAATAAGTAAGATTAAAAAAAAACAGGATAAAGGACTGTGGTAAAGAATTATAACTCGTCTTCACCTTCTGCTTTTACATCATTGACTCGATCATACTTTTTATTTCACTACCATTAATCTCCTCAACAAGATACTTATTTGCCCAAATACACGTCTAAATTTAGATTTCTGACAAATAGTCAGCATAAGGTTCATCTATATAATCACTGCACCTCTTACCCCCCTACAAATACAGTGAAGTTTTCATTCAAATTTAGAAACTTCTCACATCTACACTAAGAAAACCAGTTTTCACAGTCACCAGGTATAGATTCTGTATTTACAAGAAAACCAAATGCTACATCAATAAAGATAAAGAAGATATTCTTGCATATATGCCTGAAAGATGAAAATCCTTCAGCTTTTTTTTGTGCAGTGGACAAATTACAGTCATGGATAACGTCACTAAAAAGATACTTTCCTTTAACTTCTCTGGCAAGATTTTCAACGTAATTAGAGTTCAGTTTAGCCTTTGAACTTGGTCACTGCCTTGTGAGCAAGAGAGATTTGCAAGATAATTAATGATTTTCAAGCTCTGAACTTAGCTGTAATAAATCCTTCTGGGGAAAAAGAATAAAATAAAGTTGTTGGGCATATTAGACGCAGTCTCTCCATATACTGGCAAAGAACTATTTTTTAAAAATCCACTAAGTTTCGCCTCCTTTGCTTTTCCTTATGCTTCTTCAAAATTAATCGATTGCTATTATGTTTGTTCTCCTAAGCAAGTGAGTTTTACTACATGTGGTCCTCGTACAGATGAAACTGGTCCATGCTAATGACAAAACAAACCATACCTTTTCTCACATTAAATATTTTAGCAAGCACTTAAAGAGTTTATTCTGTTTCATACACTTCCTTTATGTAGGTTCCCTTTTTTGTCCTTCAGTTAATATTCATTATGAAATCAATTAAGTTTTCCAGTAACAGCTGTTTCAATCAAATGCAACCAGTTCCATTCATACGTGACAGAGGACCACTCCAAATATACTTCCGTGTTCAGTGCAGAATCTGGTGATATTCACTGACTTTTTGCATGTCACCAAATGCTTTATGGAGGAAAAAGTCTGATTAAAGACTTCATGCAAAAAAGTAAACAAGCTTACAAAAAGCTGCTATAAATAGCTGTTAATCAACACATCCTGTATTACTGCTAAACATCCAGAGACTCTTCGACAACATTGATTTCAATTTTGCTCATCTTTTCTGAGATTTTTTCTATACTTGGTAGGGCATATGTATCGCCACTGGATGTTAGCAGATGATATTTTACTTTCAAGTAAACTCTGCACACCACCGGAATTCTCTGGTGTTCAGCCTGGAAGGTATGGAGGCATAGGTTAATGAGCGTTTGTTCTACATGGTGAAGGATTCTGCAAGTTAGAAGTACTCCCAATATTCAGCAGCTGCAGCTGATTCCAAAGACAGACATTCCAGCTTTGCTAAGTGAAGGTACCAGTAATTTCTAAAGCTGGTACTCTTAATCCACCACCAGGATTCTCAATTTACCCTTTCAATGTCATTACCGATTTAAAGCTAATCCATACAGGACAAAATGAAACTTAGGATAGGCTCTGAATTCCTCATTTGACATACTGACACATTGAATAGCCATCTTTTAATCTCTAATTCTCCGCCTCTTTCAGCTGCACAATATTTAAATGTCTAGCTGTAAATTGGATTAAAGCCCCCAAAAGTATCACTGCATTTTTCTAACACTCTAACCTAGAAACACAGACTGGTTTTAAAAGCTCACTCTTTTACTGGTTTAAAGCCCTCTTCCTTCATACGAAGATCTAATTTTCTGTCAGCTACAGAACTTCTCTGACACTGTTTTCCACAGTCTGCAGCAGCTCCCAGTCAGATTTTCAAATAATCAGACATCAAGGAATTGTTTGGCCTTCTTGAATATTATGTATCCTTTGGAAAAAAAATTCAATACAGCACCATTTCAAAAACAAATTACCACAATCCAAAATATTATCCCAAACGTAAGCACATGTCCACAAGATGCCTCAACACTTTCAAAGCATGCCAAGTTATTATAAACATGCTCCACCTTTCATATCAGTCTCTCTGACATCCGCAATAGGCTTTCAATGACTTGAACATTCAGGATGCAGGCCATTAACACTACATAGAATACTTCCTTAAAAAAAAAAAAATTAAAATTTTTATTTTCCTCACATTTACCATATAGTCACTTGATTAAAATAAAACACTTTAAATGGCCTACATTCAAAACAATCTTTCATTTTAGTTGGTTTTTACATGAAAAACAGTTAGGATTTTTGAAGCTTTATTTTCTCACTTTCTCAGCCAATCTAGAAGCTGAGCTGTCATTGCGAGATAAACCAAATCAATTGTAACCAGCATCTCAAGCTTTATCGACACTAGAAACAAGCATGAAGACCTTATCTAAAGCATTTGAAGTCTTCTAATTCTCTAAGCAACAAAAGTAAAGACGCCTACGAATGAAACCCTAGTAATTAGGAAAGCTGCACAGGAAGAGGACAAAAAAGGTACTTGCCTTCATGCTTTAATTATTCGGTGAAGGAGCCCATTACTGTTTAAATTCTTCTAGATTTGTTTGTTCCCCTCCCAGGGAATTCTGTCCCTACCAGAAAGGAATGTATATACATTGTGAACTCAACTATTAGTGCAGCAGTCAAATATTAATCTGTAACAAATAGTTTAATTACAGGAGCCAAATATTTGAAAAAAGCTGGAATGTAAAGAAGAGGGGATTTTGAGTAGTTTTAAATTTAATGTGTGTTGTTTGATTAAATACACATTCTGAAATAATTAAAAGTAATTTTATTATCACAATAGTGAATTCACATGAGGACTCTGCTCATAACTACATAATTACTATACTCTAACTTGCTATATACCTGTGAGAAACCTCCTACTCGCATGTGCATATAATGGGCAGATACCCACACCGGTTTTCTGCTTTTTGTAACAAAAAAAGAATAGCATTGTAACATTTTGACTGCCACACTGAGTAAGGGTTTTTCATTTACCTAGTCATCAGCTTTCCACAGCTGTATTTACAGGCCAAAGTGTTTGGCCTTTTACTCCTGGGGTTAAATGTATCTTGCGGGGGGAGAAGCACCCCACTCACCCCCCATTAACATCCCCTCCATGTGCTACCTGCCTCTCTCAGTGCAGAAACACTGATGGATTTATATTTAAATACAATAAGTTGCTCAGCAACCAGTGGGTTTGCTTAGGAAAACAAAGGCAATTCCCTAAGATTAAACCACCCTTGACATACTTCAAATTTTGGTCCTCCTTGATCCAATAATCCCCCAATACAGTGTTTAGCTACAATAGCTAAAACTGATGCCTTTAATCATGTGCCCCCAGTACTGCAGGCAGAAGCCACTTGTTTATGCTAACATACTCATTTCTCCCATATGGTTTTACTTCTTGCTCCGCCATCCTGCACAACACAAAAAACATTTTATCCTACAGGGCAAAATGTAAATTTTCCTGGAAAGAAAAGGAGTCAAAGGAAATCTGACTGGAGAGCCTGCCTCACAGTGACAGCACAAGCATGCAGCCTCCCAACTGGATTGGTGCCATCCTTAGTCATGCACAGCTGGTGTTTGCTCACTAAAATACTCTGTTCATAAACAAGCAATCTCTATCCTATTATTGCTGCCATCTATTAATTCAATTTGTTTCTACTATAATAAATAGTCCCTGGCCAGGCAGCTTTCGTAAGTAGTCCTACTAGTCTGAATATGAATCGTCCTGGCATTAAACGCAAAAATTCTTCCCCTAGTCCTCCTAGGGGAACACAACTAACTGCTGGTACATCAAAAGAACGGGAAGAATCAGCTGTCCAACTAAGCAAGCAATTAAAAATAGGACACAAGGATAAAACTTTATATTATTTCTTAATATAAAAAGGACACTGTATTGTTTTATAGGTCCTGGTACAGACACAAGAGCTTATACAATACTTAACTAATCCATCTATAACAGGTAACACAGGGTACCAAAAGCCTCATATTCCAGAAAGGGATAAAAGGCTGCCCTGATTGTTTCACTGGCTGTGCATCAAAAAAAAAAAAACCAAACAAAACAAAATTTTAAAAAAACTTTACTTTGTCTTAGATGTGGTATCTAGGCATTTAAATGAAAACCTCTCTTGGATTAGTCACTCTGTAACCATAAGGTAAAAATATGCCAAACAGACTGAGCACCAGCATGCAAGACTTGAACTCCTGAATTCTTATCCCAGCTCTGCCAACATCGCTGTGTGTGCCCATGATGATGTCCAAGGCTCTGTCAATGCCTTAATATAACAGAGCATCACTATAATAACTGAAAAAGCTTCCATTAAAAAAATACCTATCTGTAGAAACACTGGGGTTTCAGTCTTGTTTTTCAACTATAGAAAGTGAACTTTTAAGAGAAGATGGAAGGAAGCTTTTTTTTTTTTATCAAGAGGACAATAAGACCTTTTATGCTTTAACTGTTAATCTTCTTCCGTCTTATGATACTATCAAATAACAATAAGCTGTCACAGCTGTTACTGAAAGCAGCAACAATCTACTCTAATCCAACCTCCTCTGGAAGAAGGAAGCATCTTCCATGGATCTCCTTCACTAGAAAACAGTTGTTCTCAATAGTCTGTGACCTGTATAAACTTAGAAAAAGAACACTTCAAAGATCAGAAGACAACACTTTTTTTTTTTTTAAGTCATTTAGCTCCACTTGCTTTTAAAGGGTAGTTTGTTATAAACATTGAGCTTGTAACAGAAACAGACTGCATCTAATGATGGAAACACAGACCTTTATTGTCATGGTGACCTCTTTTTCTGCACAAGTCCTTTCTTTCCTCCTTTATGCAGTGCATCAAGTTTGTGCATCAGTTTCTATAAATTTGTATGTTGCTTATAAAAGACATCAGAAGGAAGCTGCAGAAGGCTGCTGAAGCTCTACCTACTAACAGAATGACAGGAAGGGAAATCATGGGAAGGGGGAGTGCACAATCAGCAGTTAAAAAAAATAAAGGAGGCCCATTGCTACATATTTGAGATCAAAGAAATACACTTCAAACTTCAGCAGAAGGCAGCAATGCACTCTAGAAAACAACTTCCTTATTTATTTCAACATAACAAAGCTGCACACCGCAACGATCCCCACACTTCAGAGCACTGGACAATGCCAGCATGGATCAAGGTCCCAGAGATATTCATTTCATAACCCTGACTCACAAAACTAGCAAACTGAAATCAGTGGGCAAACACAAAGGAACACCAGCAAATTCAAGCCCAAAAGTTAAACGTAAACATGATGGATGCCACCATTATCTTAAACTATATAAATATTAATACATGAACAAAGAAGAGAGAGTTGGGTTTATTCAATCCACCATAATTTCATATTTTCTAACCTGTAACTACACCAATGCACAATTTCACCATAGCAGCAGCAAGTTCATGCAAGTTCAAGCATCAGTTCATGCAAGCCACAGCTGTTTCATAAATTTCAGCTGCTCTTCAATAACATCTAGCAGACAGTGGCCTCCAATTTTACACCATCCCATAATCATAACATCAAAACTTACTAATGCATTCTACGTTAATTCAACTTCATTTAAAATTATTTCTCAGTCCCTGATTGTCCAAGTAACTCCTGCCACAACCTCTTCAATCATTCTAGACTATGGGCTCTCTTAACTGTGTGCTTTACAAGTGTTTTAATGGACTACTGAAGTGGTGTAACACATCATTATTTTTAAAGTCAGACGTTTAACTCCCCAAAAAAAGGGTATAACCCCAAAACTTGCGCATATCAGAATTACTAAGAATGCTTTATCTAAATTTAAGGAACACACAAAACAGTACATTTGAAAAGTATCAGGCACAATCCTAAAAATACTTAAGCCGATAAAGTTATGTGCAATTAGTTGACATGGTTTCCATGGAGCTACTCAATGGCCATGCCACAATGCAGATCCCATTGCAGGTTCACATTTTTTTTCAAAGTATTACAGCAAATGTCACATTTTAAAGTTAATTAGAAGAAACCATTCAAGCAGATTTTTCTCCAAAACCAAATTATTCCAGCAGCCTATTTTAAAACAGAAATAAAAAACTGTGAAATATCATCATCAGATGCTATTACAACAGCACAAACTTCATGTAACAGCTTGAAACGCTCTCTTCTTATCAACTTTGACTGAGTTTATAGAATTTTTTTTAAACTTTTACCAAATTTCTACAAGAAGTGTGCAGATTGCATGTACTCCTACTTGTTCCATTTAAAAAAGTACTTGAAAACATTTTGGTTTTAATTAATGCTTTATAAGTACAAAACCTGCATTATACACACTCACATAGGAAGAGAAGCTTGCTTGTGAGTTTACCTCTGTAGCAATAAATGTGCACAAAGGAACTACTTCCAGTTTAAAGCAGCAGGTGGACATAAGGAAGAGCTATTGTTTTCACACTTTTACACTTCCCTCTATCTATTTACAGTCCAAGTAATAGTTTGGGCAATACCAAACTGGGCAGTGACATTCTGTCACTCAAAAATTATATTTCCAAGCTCTGGAGAAGATACATAGTTCCTTGGTTTTTTTCCCTCTCAGCTGTGTATATATGTTTTTACACATTAACTTGTCAGGAAAAAGTAAATCTTTAGAGCTATAAAAAAATGTTTTGGACACCATCCAGCACTTACTCATATTTTTTCCAAATCAGTGCTCTAAAGTGATAGAAATTAACTATTTTTCACATTCTCCAACCTGCACAAACATCCCCTACTATGTCTACACATCCTCGCAGAAAGGACACAGCCAAACCGAGATGAAGGATGAGAGCTACTAAGCTATTCATGGTACTGATAAAATATAATCAAATAGGAACTCAGTAGTCCATGAACCACAAATAAAGAATTTAACCATCAGAGTAAATACTTAGATTTAATGTATTCGACTGACCCCAGCAGTAATCATTTTATTTAAGACACATACACTTGTTTCACATTAAGGCTGTTAAGTAGATGTTCACCTACCGAATCATTTGCTGCTAGGGCGAGGGCTATATTCACTGCAAGAAAGAAGAAGAAGAAAAAAACAGAAAAATTAAGTGCAAGAAAACTTAACTCCTAAATATTGAGGATGTTATAATTTCTAACAAAATAAAAAAAAATAAATCACACAGTAATTGCATTCATCATCTTGGTTCGTAGACTCTTGCACCTCTTCAATATTACTTATTTAAGTGGCAGCAGCACCCACATTTCAGCCTATGTTTGATAACAGGCTAACAAAATCAAGCTAATCCATAAAAACTCAGGAACTCTAAGTTTCCAAAGGATACTGGGAAACAAAAACATAATCAAAGTATTTTGGCAAAGACTAACATTAAGAAAAAAATTTTGAGGTACCAACTCAACATTTGATAAGTACTGTGAAACTGAAGTAATCCTATGTCCTGGGTTTGGCTGGCAGAGAGTAAACTTTCTTCTCGGTAGCTGCTGTGTTTAGATTAAGCGTAAGAACAGTGTCAATGATACTCTGATGCTTTTACTTTTTTTTGCTAGGGTACACATGCAGAGCCGGGTCAGCCAACCCAAACTCACCAATGGAATATTCCATACCATAACATCATGCCTAGGATAGAAATAGGGATTTGGCCGGGGGGCAGGTAGGTGTTCAGTGTTCCACACGCACTGCTATTGTTGTGCTCACTGCAACATCTGTGCTCACTGAAAGTGGTGCTATTATTTTATCTTATTTTTCTATTAAAACTGTCTTTACCTCAACCCACACGTTTTCATTTCCTTTTCCGATTCTCCTTCCAACCCACCAGGGCAGGGGCAGAGGGGTGAGAGAGCAGCTGCATACCGTTAGCTGCCAGCCAAGGGCTAAACTACGACACCCCATCACAGGTAACCTTCACCAGGCTCTAGTCAACTTTCTAAAAACTAGAGGCTAGGTAAGCATTGACCAAAACTATTAAAGTACCAGGACAAGATAGATCACCATACCCATTTTTTTTTTATTTTTTGTGCTACATTACATGTGGATGTTTTCTGGAAGAAGGTGCAAAGCATGCTCTTCACTTTATTTTTATGTTAGACAAAGTATCATCTATCCTGAAAGCATCTGTAATAACTAAAGAAACAGAAAAACAGGATGAAGCAACTAAACAGACTGAGTTTGTTTACAGCTTTCACATTTCCATCAATGTGAAAATTGAAATACGATCCACCGTCATTCTTCAATAAAGGATATTCACCCACTGAAAGGGAAAAAAGGGAGACAACGAGAATAACACACTGGGAAAACCTAAGGTTTTTGGCTGAATATCTATAGTTGGACACCATGTCCTCCGTCAAATCCTAGCTGATCCTTGCATTCTGTTGTCTTTCCATTACTGTCAGTTTCAAGAAGGCACAGAGATGGGGCACTGGACCTAACCTGATCCTAAACATTCATGTTGGCCTAACTAGTAAGTGCCATAGGCAGAAGTGCAGAGCAGGGCAGAGACATTCCAGAAGTTAAATAATTTTGTTTAAAATTATTTTTTAAAACTTCACAGCAGGCTCCAAGGAAGGTTACCATGGTATCTCTGCCCATTCCAAACCAGTCGACCAGTACAAGAATGACGCACAGGGAGACTGGAGTTAGCCTTCTTGAAATCAATACAAGTCTAGAAAAGTTGATTAGTTTGAATGTTATAACTTCCATATCTGAACTGGCCCTAGGATTAGCACAGTTGAATTCTCAGAACGCTGAGCAGACAACACAAATAAATAAAGCCTCTTGGCCCAAAATCAGACATGTACAGAGCCAGATGAGCGTACCTGCATCTGTGACATGGTTAAGCTACATCCATCAATAAAAAACTTGTAACTAAGATGAACACTTTCCGAAAGATAACTTTTAATACTACATCTCACTGCAAGTAGCATTTAGAAATTAAATGATTGGCTTATGGCTACTTCTCAGAATATTTTAAAATGTAGAGAAGGCCCAGAATCAAAAAAAACATGATGTCAATCCTGGAAAAGAACTATCAACAAACACTTTTATCACCTTTGCCAAAGCCCAGACCTGCGTCTGAGCTGTTCAGGTGAATAGATCAATTTTGGTCCCTAGCTTCAAAGGGTGAGTTTCAGTAATAGTACATCCTACACACAGAATAAAAGCATGCAAGAGGGAAAAAAGAAAAACAACAGTTAGTATGACTGAGATAAAGTCAATATATGGTCAAACGTATCAGCTCTCCTGAATAATAATGAAAAAATTCAGCCTGTTAGCCTTTGCCAAAAATGGCTGAAGGCCAAGGTAGTCGCTGGTATCAGTAGTTTTATTTTGCTCAAACTGCAGGATTAACAAAATGTGAGCAACAACATCAGCCATTATTTTTTTTCCACTTCCATAGCTGAAAACAATAAGTTTCAATAAATTAGAAAACTCTCTTCTTTCAAGACCACACTTTAAACTCTTCTCATGTCAGGATCAATTTTCTACAGTACTCTCACCTTGAGGTAATACAAAAGAGAGGACAGAAGACACCAAAACAAACAAGCAAAAACCCCACACCTTGGCCAGATGGAGTAAATACAGCAGAGTGCTGGTAAAAGACAGGAACTTGACAGGAAAGAGATACGAAAAACAGGAACCAAACCAACCAACACTTAAAATATACAAATACAAACAACAATAAGAGAAAAACAACCTAAGTATTTACACATATATTGAAAAACATTTTTTCTATAACACAATTTCTTCTTCTTATCATTGACTAAATCGATTTCAGAATATTGAAAACACTAGAAGCAACAGAGAATAAAACATGAAAGCTATCTGCAACAAGCAGAAAGAGTCATTCAACAGAAATACAAAGCAGGGTTAAGGAACGGCCCTGATAGACATTCTGGTCAAATTTATCCACATGTCCTGAAATGGAGATCCAGAGCAAGTGAAACATAAACACACCAGAGGAAAGAACATGAAGAGAGCCTCGATAGTCCTTCTGAGAAATGTAGACAATAATATTGATTATATTTTCTGTGGCACTTTAGGAACGAGTGGTGCATACCACTCTCCTTCCTTTTCAACTCTTGCTCTCAAATTGAGTCAGCAGAGCTATGGCTGAACATGTTCCCCACAAAACCTCCTATCTATCCCTTATAAAAGCAGACTGTCCCAGGATGGCACTGCACTATTAAAAAGACATTATTTCAAAGCTGTCTGCTTGATTTGCACTTCACTTAAAGCCAAGAATTCTATACCTGCACAGACTCTCAGTGGCTGGAATGGGAATTGACAGAGGTGAAGGGCTGTGTTAGCGGTCTGAGAAATACCTATTCACTAGTAAAATATTGAAAAGGACAAAGTCCTCAAAGCAAAGACAATATTTTTATTTTACAATTCCGCGCTGAATCTGATGCCCTTCTAAAAAGGCATCCCAGTAAGTATATATACTAGTTTTAGACAAGGAACCGTCTAAGTTTTTTTACGTTATGTGACCATGTCTGGAGACTCCTTTCAGGTTCTCTCTCGACCTAAGGGAAATACATCCTACGAGAAAATTAAGCATATCAATAAGTTCTTGCATCTCTAAGAGAGTGCTTCTTCTTTCAGGGTATTTATCCATGTCTAGTGATTATCTGCATATTATCTCTTGGTACAAGAAAGATTTATATTACAAGATAATTAAACATACAAACCAGCTGCAGCGAAACTTCACAATTAGTTCTCACAGTGGGACTCAAGTACAGTCATGAGGGAACAAGTGCCCAAATATTCCTTAACAAAGTATCACAAAATGTGCAAAGTAACAATTAAAAAAGAAACAAAACAAACAAAATAACAGAACAAAAAAAAAACCCCAAAAACAAGAAAACCCAAGCCTTACCTGCTGTTGTTGATTTTCCAACTCCCCCTTTCCCAGAAGCCACGACCATCACCTGCTTAACTCCTTCGATGGGCTTCTGTTTGGGCAGCCCGCGAGACACGATCCGGGCGCGTTTGTCCCTTAGAGCCTCATCCCTGGAGCCTGAGGACTAACAGGAACAGAAAGGAAAGGAACGCATATGCACCGACCCGCCGTTTGCACCGGGAAAGCCGGCAGGGCAGGACCCACCCGCGCGCTGGGACGGCGTCAGGGCAGCGCTCCCAAAGGGCGTTGGGAACACGGGCAGGCGGGAGCGGGGCCTGCTTACTCATAAACATAACGGGATCCGGCGGGGCCTGCTTAAACATCATAAACATAATGGGATGCGATGGGACGCGTCCCTGCCCAGGGCAGGGGGGCTGGAACCTGATCATCTTTAAGGCCCCTTCCAACCCAAACTATCCTATGATTCTACTCTATAATATACACACACACACGGGTATTTCATTTAGACGAACGGTTCAATAGGACCGAGCTTAACGCTCAGAAAAGAACGAAGGGCTCGCCTTAAAATAAACCACTTAGCAAAGCTGGAAGCTTTCAAACCCATCGGGTCAGGGCGGCGGCCTCCCCCGCCCGCACGCGGCGAGCCGCGGGGCCGCTCGAGAGCGGCGCCTCGCCATGCTTCCCGCACCCGGCGGGTCCCCCGCCCTCCTCCCGCCTCACTCACCGCCGCGCCAGCCCCAGGAGCCGCCCCAGCCGCGGGGAGGCGGGCAGCGCGCAGCGCCCAGCGCCAGGCGGGACCCGCCATGCCCGCCGCCAGCGATGAGGTAGCACCGCCCACGGGGGCGGGGGCGGCGGGGGCGGAGCCAATAGGGGATGCGGCCGGTGAAGAGTGGGCGTGGTCAATGGGCCTATGTTAATGGGGCGTGGCCAATTCTGTGTGGGCGTGGTCACCGGGGGCGCGGGAAAGTAGGGCGGGGTGGTGCTGAGGGTCGCACGGGCCGCGCTTTGCTTCGGGGTTATTCCTCCCAGTGTTGTGTATCTCGTCCTGGTTCTCTGCCGTTCGTGTTCTCACCCGGCCCCGCAAAACGGGTGGCCGAGAGCTCGGCCCTTCCCTGGGGTGTGATTGAAGGAAAAGATTATAAGTTGCTAACCTGTTCTCGATTTGAATACGTGAGAATTAATCGATAAGTTTTGCTGCAGCTGATTTGTGTGTTTAATTATCCCGTAATATCTGTCTTGTATCAAGAGATAATACGCAAACAATCCCCAGGCATGGATAAATAACCTGAAAGAATAAACACTCTTAGGTCTGCAAGGATTTATTGATTATAGAATTACGGAATCATGAGGTTGGAAAAAACCTCTTAGATCATCGAGTCCAACCATTCCAATTGAAGAGGGGCATTATGACATGTTTGGCTCTGCTTTGTTTAAGTTTTAAGTAACTATTTCACTTGTAATATGTTTAGCCGTGCTTTGCTAGTTTAAGTTTTAAAGTAGCTATTTCACTTGCACTATAACAATGCTTTGATTGTTTAACCTTTAAGATTGCGATTTCTCTTACAGAAGCACGGTTTGGTTTTGATATTGAATATCTGTTGCCTGTGCCTGGCCAGTTAAGCCAGATAATAAGGACTAGTGCAATGATAAGAGAAAGACAAAATCATTAGGACAATGATAAAAGAAAGGAGAATTGTTAGGACCAGGATAAGAGGAAGAACAACCAGCTAGGACCAGATGCAACCTTGAAGAGGTTCCCAAGCTGTCTAAGAGCATGCTCAAGAAGGAGAGTAGAGAAGTTCACCGTGAAGAAGACTATGAGCCTTCTTCCACAAGCCCCTAGCCCAAAAGCACGTGCACCAAAAGGAGAGAAGTTATGTAAATAAATTTCAGGAAATTATTATAATAGACACATCTGTTCCAGGGACTTCAATGAATACGCATGCATTAGTGGAATAAATAAGCTATCCTTTTGTTTCTCGGTGTGCAAGCTAAGTGAAGCTATCCCCTTTGCACCTGGTGTGTCAAAACATACCTGTTTTATAACCCTTCCTGAGTTAGAGTTCTTCCCACACGTCAGGTCCTTCCTTGGGTTGTGATTGAAGGAAGAAATTATAAGTTGCTAACCTGTCATATATTTGAATATGTGAAAATTAATTGCTAAGTTTTGCTGCAGCTGGTTTGTATGTTTAATTATCTTGTAATATAAATCTTTCTTGTACCAAGAGATAATATGCAGACAATCTCCAGGCATGGATAAATAACTTGAAAGAATAAACACTCTCTTAGAGATGCAAGAACTTATTGATATGCTTAATTTTCTTGTAGGATATTGTTGACTTAGGTCGAGAGAGAACCTGAAGGAGTCTCCAGACATGGTCACATAACGTAAAAAAACTTAGACGATTCTTTGTCTAAAACTAGTGTATATACCTACTGGGATGCCTTTTTAGAAGGGCATTGGATTCAGCGCGGAATTGTAAAATAAAATATTATTGTCTTTGCTTTGAGGACTTTGTCCTTTTCAGTATTTTACCTGTGAATAAGTGTTTCTCACAGTGTTGTACCTGTCCCGCTGCATCTCATTCTTGTTTTCTCTGCGGCGCCTGTGGTTTTTCTCTGCCTTTTGTATTCCTACCTTGGCCCACAGAATGGGTGGCAAGAGGTCGTTCCTTCCTTGGTTTTTTATTCAAGGTAGAAATTACTTGTTAAGAGTTGCTAACCTATTATATATTTGAATATTATGTATAGAACTTGTGATTTTAGTACTAAAATGTAGGGTTAGCTTGAATAATAACTTTTAGCTAGCCTATGCCTGGATATTTATGCTTATATAAGGAATTTTCACAAGGCTGCAGTTAGAAATAATGGGAAAGAATGTGACTGTATCTAATTAAGCCAGATAACAAGGCCTAGTGCAATGATAAGAGAAAGAACCAGCTAGGAGCAGATGCAGCCTTGAAGAGGTGCCCAAGGAGTCTAAGAGCATGCGCAAGAAGGAGAGCTGAAAAATTCAGCTGTGAGGAAGATCTATGGCCTTCATCTCAAGACCTCTGAAAAAGACCCCCGGAGGGCAAAGCATGTGCACCAAGGGGAGGAAACCTATGTACATAAATTCTGGGAACTGATTATAATAGACACACCTGTTCCAGGAACAGCAATGAATGTGTATGCTTTGACTGTATATAGCCTTTGTGAATTGTAGTGGACGTTGCATGCACATTAGGTGGAGCTGTCTCCTGCATGCCGAATATCGCATTAAACAATACTTAATAATCAAATTGGCATTGATTATTGAGTCTGGCTTTTCACAGCATCAGTGTCTTCGGCAAATAGAGCAAATACACTCCAATTCATAGCTGGGGTCATCAGTTAAAAGAACAAAGAGACTGGTAGCCAGGACACAGGTTACATGGTAATTAATTTTTTTTTTTTAATAATACTGAAGCACTGATCATTGCTCTGGTTTTAGTTTTGGTTTTCCAACCACTTAACACCTACTCCCTGGATGTTTCATCAAAACCATGTCTGTTTCTTATCTCGTGTGAGACTTGTTACAAGTGTTAAGATGCACATCATCTGCTGCTTCTCTCACATCTGCAAGGCTTCTAACCATGTTGTCAAAGGAAATAAGATCCGTTTGACATTATTTGCTCTTGACAATTCCGTGAATAGTCCTTATTGAGCTAAGTGCGATTACAGAAGTCATTCAGATCTTGGCAGTGCCAGGCCGATCGTTTTCAAAGACAAAACAGCACAGATAGTGTCCTTTGTTGGTATCAGCTATTGTAATACATAATGGATTGGAGAATTTTACATCAGTCTGAAACTTTTTTATGAAAAACATTTCCTGTCCTTCACATTCAGTGGAACTTTCACCACTATTTAATGCTTTTTTTTGACTTGTTTTATTGACAGCATGAATCAAGCATTTTGCTAAAAAAAACATTACTAAGGCTTCTTCCAGTGCTCAGCTATCACACAAAATTTATCACAATGAAAATAATTTTTTTTTGCTATCCTTTGAGTGATTCTTAGTCAAACTCTGTTTTTTGCTGTACCCACACAAGCGTATTTTGTGTGGTGCGCAGTCACCTCAAGAGTTGAAACAGTTTCCCAATAATTTACCCTGCTACCAAACCAAAATGCAAAAGAATACCAAAAACCAATGCACCACTTCATATAGAAACTACAAATCTACCTCGAGGGCTTTTTCTCAGTGCCTCAGGAAAATATATTACCTTTCACCTTGCAAGAAATTTGCATAATTGGTTTTCCTACCTTGAGCAGTTGGGGGCAGTGTAAAAGAGCAAGATATTATGCATCTCAAAGAAATTAAATAGGTACTACAGGATCAGTGGTAGGCACACAGTTTACTTATCCATCACTTCAAAGTCTATTCAAAGAAAAGAAAATGACAAAAGTGTTCCATTATGTATTCTTTGGTTCTGAGAATAGTTCTGACACTGACTGGAACAACCCTAAAAAAAATTTTTATGGGTCTGGTCTTTTGTAAAGCTGATCTAGCAAAAAAATAAAACTGATTTTTAGAAAGGTAAGCTGAAGGAATTTTCCAAACTGTTACCTAAGAAGAATTTTCAATGTTTTGAATAATTTTTTTAAGCACTGCTTTGGTAATACTAAGGAACTAATACGGCAGTAGGTTGTACTGGAAGTGAATGTGTAAGATAGAATTTGGGCATTATAAAATGGTTACATTTGCTCAGGAATAAAGCAGCCATTTTCAAAATACCATCATTGTTACTAGTGGAATATATTGATTACAGTTTGATTGAATCAGGTTCCACCATCTCTACTAATTGTGAAGACAGTTTTATGGGTTACAGTCGCCTCATAATTGCTTTTCGCTTCCTATTTAAAATTTAACATTTGAAAGTATTGGCGTAAGTTGTTTGCCTGACATGTCATTGCAGTCTACATACAGTGCTAAAATACAAGTCTAGGAAAATGCAACCAGAAATTACCAAAGATTTTACTGCCAGACTTGAGTCTTTATGGAATATACGGACAATCTCTCTATCTATCCTAAAATTCCACTCTCTACTTTTCAACAGTTCAACAAAATGAAAAACACAATAGTTAATTTTAATGCAGATTGATAACATTTTCTTTAAGTAAATGTAAGAAAACTTTTCAAAGACTTTAAAATGCTATTCAGCCTGAACGCTGACATGATTAAAATACAACTGATTTTTGTTTGAAATTCGATTGTCTTGTGTTTAAATGTATTCTTTCTCCACCCAAAATCAATTTAGGGTATCCAGGTATAGCTAGGAGAGTTTTATGGCCAAATGACTCCAAGTTTTAAAAGTGAATTAACATTTGACAAATGACTTGGTAGTTAATCAGGTTGATTATATATAGGTGGAATAGGAAGCAAGCAGCTGAAACAAGAGTACGTTATCAGGATTTTATGCTTTCAAGGCTGATGGAGCCCCACTTTAATGAATTAATGGGGCTGATGGAGCCCCATTTTCATTCTGTGTGTCTGCATAGTACCATATTAATAATACAGTAAGTTCAGGGCACGCTGCAGACTCTTACTTGTAAGAGCCATACATTTTGGTCACAATTTAAACGAGGTACTATATTAAATAAAGGAAAGAAATGTTCTTCACAGCTAAAGGGTCATTTTATCTTCATAGCTGGGTCTGTAATCCTTGGCCGCAGATGTATATTGTTATACTGTAGCATGTGTGGCAGTGGTATCACTGATCTTGTTTCTTTCTCTGGCTGGTCAGCCAGCTCTGGCACATTTAAAATAAAGAAGGTTAAAATGCTGCTTTTTATATCTTTTTATTGAGGTAGTGAGACTTACTTGGTTCATGAAGAAAAGAAGTCCAAGGCAGTTAAGTTTTAGGCTAGTTATCAAAGCTCAAGTGATCAACAAGAAGACTGATGTTGTATGATTAAGAAATAAATAATTAAATAATTAGACTACTACTACTATATATTATTATATAGTTAAATGAGACACAATGCTCTAAAAAATGAATTATGGGAGTTGTGGCTTTTCTGGAGAAGCCAGAAAAATTTTCACTAGGATTGCCTTCTTTCTGAGCCTCAGACTGCTGGAAAGCAAAGAAGACACCTGGGTCCATCATGTTCCCTTTTTCGGTGCTATCTTAAACCGGAGCAGTCGTTCCCAAGCTTTTTTAAAGCCAAACCTAGTTTGAAAAAAAAAAAATAAAATTACAATCCTTGCTGATCTGCCCTTATTTCTGAGCCTCAGGCTCATTAGTATTGTCTCTTGGCTCAGCCACTCTGTCTCAGGATGGCTGCCACCTCCTCCCTTTGGCAGCTCTGAAACCAAGATAGAGCTGCATTCATGGCCGTTGCCAATCATTCTCCTGTGAGACTGAAAAATTAGATCAGGCTGTAAAATAAGCCAAGCCAAAATGCCTACCAATGTGAGTTCTTTGCTTTATCTTTGCTATGCTCCTCATGTAAGTTAAAGCGATTTTCAGGTTGCTTTAGTTAATGCTGAGACACGTGATCTGGTCCTGCATGGGCTGGCGTTGGCTTGGAAGAGCTCATGCACATGGGCTCGGTGTCATACCTGGAGGGAGCAACCTGCGGTGGTGTCAGTAAGGCACACCTCAAAAATATGGATGTAGGGAATTTCAGGCATGAGAGGAGAAAACAACTGCAGGCACGTATGAGGACAGTCTTGTGCTATTGCCTCTCTGTCATTCATTAGAATTTCTCTTCTTGTGTCTTTTTCCTGCTAGGCTTAGATACCAAGGTGAACATCGCTGATATCAAGGCCATTATGCCTACCTGTTGCAAATTAAATTTGGCCCAAGATATTATAACAGATCCTGATTTGAAACATCCAGACAAAGTGGGTGAAGTTTACCTGTGTTTTCATACGGAATATCACCTTGTTTAAGAAGCAACCTTTGTTCATTATATATATCAATACTTGAAACTGCAACATCTTAGCAAGCACAATGAAAACATCTAAGAAATAGGAATAATGTATTAATTTTTATTTATCATGTCATGTGCATTAACGTTTTCAATAAATATGAGACCACAAAAGTATCTTTGTCCTATAGGAATGCTTTGCCAAACCATAAAACTGAGAAAGAAATTGTCTCCTTTAGTTCCGTTTTGCTAAAGGAGGAAGAATGTCTAGCAGAATTGTGCCCCACTTAGATTTTATATTGCTTTCATGTGGACATTTTAATCAGTGCAGTCCTTCACAGTCAAGAAGAAATGAAAAACTTATTTAAATTATCTCTAGATTCTTCTGAAGTCAGTCATGAAGTTCTTCAGGTTAATGTACAGCTTACTGTAGTAACAGTCACATCACTGTGAAGATGCAGCTGATATTACAGCAATTTTTCCAGCCTTAAGCAAACCGTGCGGAAAATGAAGAGATTTATTTTGTTGAATATGCCCTTCAGGAACAAAGCCACATAATTTTTATTAGGTACCTGGTGTATAGATATTCCCTGCATGCATGGAATTAAGTTCAATTAACAATATTTCTATAGTTGAAGAAAAGAGAAATACAAATTTTTTTTAAAAGTATTCCTAATCTTTGCTACATATTTTACACACATTGAAGGAAGACTAGGACTTCCTTTTTTGTTTTGTTTTGTTTTCTGTATTGGGGATAAATTGCAATGCTAAGAGTCCCGGGGGCAGAAAGAGCCCTATTGTATTAGACATTATACAAATAGAAAATGAAAAAGATGTCCTAGTAATCCATTTAACACTACTGGTCCGAGTAACAATGGCATTCAGTCACACTTTAGTTTCTGAAATAGTTTTAATTCTGATCTTCAATCGCTTTTCTCAATAATGAGCTTATGCTTTGCAGGAAGCATTTTTGTTAACATCAGAACCTTAAGTATAAATGAGTTCTGCATAGCAAATCTATCTTATTTGAACAATGAGGCCTGATATACAGACATTTACCAGATATTACATCAACTTTTAGTGATTTTGGTGTTTAGTAGTTATTTTTTATATCTGGCTCGTGTTCCAGATCAGTTCAGTTTTGTCCCATAGCCATTCAATACTTTTCTCAAATTCCCAGTATCTAGCCGTGGAAGATATTTCCGAAGGGCATCAATGCACTTCGGGTGTAGGTGGACCACTTAAAAAATTATGCCAGCAGCACCCTGCTCTGGGGTGTTTCAGTGTGCAAGGACCAATCTCAGCTGGAAAAAAACATGATCCAAGAACACTTCTTCTGTCTGTGCACCTTATCTGAAGCACTAAAATTGAGAGGCACTCCACCACTGTGAAGCCAGAGCAGCTGATTATTGGAACGCAACCCTCTGGTTAATCCTCACCTGTGCAGGAAAGTAACTCTTCTTCAGGCTTTTAAATTAAGTCAGGAGCATATATAGGAATATAATCTGGAGTTCCTGATTTCTAATCTATGCTGAAGTGCTGTTGTTACTGATTTATACCACCACCTCCCAAAAAGAGAGAGACACAGTGCCCTGGATTTTTAATTATGCTAATGTCCTCTAATATCAAACAGCAGGCTGCTGTAGGCAGGACAGAGCCAACCGATGTTCCTCGCACGGAGAGCAAAGATAGGCATGTTTATAACTTGCCTATTTTCTCCTTTGTAGGAAGCTTAGACTGAGGAAAGAACAGGCTAAAGCAGAGTATGTTTGAAGTTTAACTTTGACAAGAAACTGAGTTCCTCTCAACCCAGAGAGTTTATTTTTCCTTTGTTTTCCATCCCAGCTCCCTGGGCATGAAGAGAAGAGGGACTGGATTTGTGGCTCTCCACATCAAAGTAATTAGGTTTCTCATTGTAATTGATTCAGAGAAAGGTAGTTTCCTAGTAAATTCTTCATTAAAGCTCTTGGCCTATGGATCTTGAAACTAAGGTCTAAAAAACAACTCTATCACAGAAATCAATGTAATTTAGACTCTTCTAATTATTGCCACTAAAGCACCATACCATACCTTCTAAAATAACAGTTTAATCAAACTTTGAGATGGGGAAATAGAATGGTTTTACAGAAAATAGAGGGACTACTAATAGAAAATACTTTTTTTTTTTACACTAAGCAATTGTTGAATTCAGCATCTGGCTTTATTAGCTTACACTTTGGACTTATGAAAGTTATTAGAGAAAGTAGGTTTGCGAAGCAGGGTGGTGTCATGCAACCTGCCTCTTAAGCATGGACTCAGGCCCATCTTAACTGCTGAACCGGGACCAGAATTTTTTTGTCAGTGAGTTAGCCTTGGCCAAAAGTATGTCAGGAATTGTTAAAAGTAAAGATGAATTGCAGCGTCCAAGAATATTTCCTGTAAATGATTAACTTTCTAGTATAGATGTAGCATAGAGGTTCACCTGAAGGTGAGCTGAGTCATTCTCCAACCTCAAGGGTGCATTAGATCTGTGTTTTCTATAATAAGAGCTAAATCACCTCATATTTGCACCAGGATTTATTTGTGGACACCGAAATAAAGGTGTTTTTTAATCTGGATGTGGCCCTCACTCAGACTGTCACTGTGAAGACACAATTATTTTTCTGTCCTATAGGCAACAGAGTATCCAGGGGAAGATTAAATATCTGTAATTGATATTAACATATCCCAAGTTACAGAGTAATTGTTTCACCTAGTTATTAATAAAAAATGTATGCCTCCAGCAGTTCCAAAAATTAGCTGTGAAATGAAAAGTTCTTTTAGAAAAAGTTTTACCAAATACCATATTTCTGTTCCATTAGATCATCAAATTTTGAAGATAAAGTGTCTTACTTCCACTCAGTAGCAGCTAATTTAGCATCTACTGTAAAAGAAACAAACTGTGACCCTTTAGCAGCTTAAAAAATCCCCGAAGATTATGTGAAAAATATCCTTTTCATCATGCTTCTGAGGTGTCAAATAATAAAGAAATAATATCACCCCAAATTAGTTCAGCAACATGCATTAAAGAAATTTATGCTTTAAGAAAGTGTGAATTAAATATTAAAGAACAATTATTGACACCAGAGGCTCTTTGAAACATGTTAAGCCACGCTGGAAGTCATAGCAGGAAGCCACATTATTTCTTGACACATGGTCCATTATCTTATTTAAGTCTATGAATATTCATTAGAATTTACAATCTTCTATAATTTAGCTCACTGCATTAAACATCTGCTTTTTTTCCCCACAAGATCTGAGGGGAAACAAGATCAATTCTATTTAAGTTGGTTAAAATAATTTAAAGAGATATAAATACACTATTGTATTATTTGAAACAAACAATCAAAAACTAAAGGATGGCGGTAAATTAAAGTCCTACAGTTGCCATTTGTTGTAAGTAGATGAGTTCCCAGCATATAATTTTAGGAAAGTCCCATAGACCAATGTTACTCTATCTGTGTATGACGCTGTGTTATGGCAAAGCAAGATACCCCTTTGTGTTGTAATGCAATGATCGTACATCGAAGGGAATAAAATGCCCAAATCTGTCACCCCTGCTTGGCTGACCGAGCTCTGGCAGTCTTGTACTATGCTGTGAAAGAGGTTGCTGTGTTCTGGGAACAACAGCTCCAGGAACTCATAAATGACAGATGAAGCATGTAATTAGTGCCTCCTCAAACTTGCCCAGTTTTATCATGATGCATGGTAAATAGCACTTGGGATGACTTCAGAGGTTTGCTATTCAGAGAATTTCCTAATGATCTATCATTTGTGTGCATGCTTTCCTGAGGAGCTAAGCATCCGTTTGCCCAAGGGGGAAAAAAAATGATAGGAGCTGCGGCTCAAGGAGAAAGCTTTCAGCCTGAAGCTATGGCAAGAGTTTTATTTTGAAAGTCATCTATATAAACTCAAAAAAAATTACGTGCAGCCTGATTATGCCTGCACACTCAAGAGTAACTGGAGACAAGGAGTTCTCCATGTCAATAATAAAATGAATGATAACAGAAAAATAAATGATCTTTCATACTGTTTGTGAAAGAAGCGGAAAGAGTTATGTCTCAATCCATGTACATTTTTTAATAATAACACAAGACTTTGTGCCAATAGTTTGACAGTATGGCACCTACTGAAAACATGGAGAACTCAAATTCCATCTCCTAGAAGATACTGATGCATTTTTGCTTACAGCTATGTCCTCATATTACCATCAAAATTTCTCACTGAAAATGAAAGAAATGGGATCAACTAACAAAAACACTCCTCTGTACTACTAACTGCTGCTGTGAAAGTATCTATGAGGTTAAGAGAACAGTTCAGCAATACCTGGGGAAGAAAACAGATTTTGATTTCTTTAACATGACAGGGGTAGAGGACAGCCTCCAACACAACAGTGACCAATAACACAGGGGCCGTGCAGCCCACCACAAACACTTGGTGGAGTCACCTTGGTTCTGCACCAAACCGACCGCGAATGTAGGACCTGTCCTCCACAGTGCCTGCAAAAGAGCCCAGTCTAAACACTTACCACATTAGGAGGAACCCAGTTAGCAAAACCATATAGGTCGGTCAGGTATGGGGTAGCTCAGCGGTCTGATGCAAAGCAGAACCGTCACCTACCACACTGCCAGATCCATGCCAGGCTTGCACAGGTGAGTGGTCAGCAGCTCCAAACAGGGCACAAGAAGCTGAAGCTGAGCTTCACTGATCAAAGCTAGCCTTAGAAAGTATACTGAACTTGCTCAGGGACAGCAAACGCACTGTCAAGATGCAGACACTCATTCAATATTCTTACTCCTCCCTGTTTGCTCCAGTCCCTGTGACTTAAAGTGAGGCTTTTATAGCTAGGTTGGTGCTTTTTCCCTTACCACTGCTTCAGTTACTGTCCTACATCCAAGTTGTTTCTATGCACTCCTGCTATGTAGAACCCAGATGCCTAACTCAGGGGACTGCTGAAGCAAGTACAAAGATCCCAGACCTGGCAGCACCGTTCTTAAACCAGAGCAGAAAACTGCTGACCTTTGAGGGACTCCTTCTGGAGTGAGTTTGGTGGCTTTGTACAACCTCTTTCTGAATTCCAGGACTGAGAGTGTGGTATTGAAAGTCAAGGTTGGCTCTACACAAGAAAGGTTCAGGACAGTAGATTAGCTCAGTTCTGTGAAAAACAAAACAAAACAAAACAAACTGTTTTGCTTCTAACCAGTGTGAGGAGTTACAACGAGACTCTGTGGTACATACTGCAGGTGGGCTACTCCCACTGCTGCATTAATTTCATTGGAGCAGGACACAGAAGTTCTTTTAGCATTACTGTCCATCAATCATGCAGACAAAGGTTTGATGTGGGAAACACCCAAGCAGGAAAAAAATACAGTAGATAAATGTCACAGGCAAATGAACATGTCTGACACATGTAGAGAAAGAAACTGTGATTAATAGTGTTTTATTCCCCTTAAGCAATCACAGTAAAGAAGCAGATTGTGTCTTTCTTTGGCTACCTTTTTTTTTTTCCAATATCATGAAATTTCTGCTTCTGACTTTGAAAATGTTCAACTGTACCTGACATAGACTCCATACAGAATCTGTTCTTTGGGTCAGAAATTTTATTAACTTTGATTACTCTAATTTAACACATTTCAGTATGTTTTGTAATTGTATGAAGGACTAAACATTACACTGATCTATTTTTAATAGCATATTTAATTTTTGCTGTGTACTTTAAACATGCATAAAATCAACTGCTCAAATCACAGAACTGTTTTCCTACAACAGGAACACCAGCCTTCACTATAAACAATTCTGACATTTGTAAGGACAGTGAATTGGCTACGTTGGAAGAGCTGAAGAGGTGTATCAACCTTGAAGCAACAAAATTGGAGCTGAAGAAGTCACCACCTTCCTCAGAGCTATGGTGCAAACCAGAAAGATAAAAATCACAGTGTCATCTCTTCTTCTCAGTCATCTTCCCCCAGAAGTATGTTATGCTTCTTTTGAAATCTAAATGGAGGGGGTGGGGGGTGGGAGTGTCTATTTGGAAGGCAAAGTTGATGATAGTCTTTGCCCCACTTCTCTGGCAGAGCTATTTCTGGTACCTTTGACAGGCATTGTGCAATACTTGTGGTCTTTGAGTGACAGGACTGCTATTCTATCTCATTTCTGCTACTTGACTTGTACTAGGGAAATTCTTCATGACCTCTCTCTGCTTTCCTTAAATACCTCTAGGAGGATGGCTGGGAGGCAGACATACCTCTGACCTTAACGTCTGGACTGAATCAGAGAGAAATCAGTACTAAGTACATTGATCATAACGTGTCTGCCATTTAGACAATAAAATGATTCTAACACCACCACCTCATCTTCTCTACACCCGCATTGCTGTTCAGTGATATCTTCTTTCTTTCAGCTAATCAGCATTTCAGCCAGCAATTCTGAGGACGTACAGAGAAGAAAGCTTATGCGGATCTTGAACTAGACTGAGAAATAAGCTACAAAAAAAAAATCACTATATGACAGCCAGATAGCCTATTCATGCTATCTGTGATGAGCAAAAGCAGAAGTAAATAAACTGGGAGCAAAAGAGAAGAAAGGGATAATCGTCCAATGGAAAGCAAAGGACTTAATTCAGGATGTAAAATTGTAAACATCACTTCAAAAACCAAAACATTATCATTCTGAGCTGTCTTGTGGCAGTTTTAACATCTTAGAGTAACACATGCAATATCTTTTTTCTTTCTTTCATTGAGGGATTTATATGTTGTTTCAGCATGGCCAAATTAAAAGAAATGCATTTTATTTAAACATTAATTACAGTTTCCAAAGTATTTTTTGTCATTTTCTTTATCTTGTAATAGAAATTTGCAAATCATTGCTGCAGAGTCCACTTTCCAGGCTATCTCTGATGATGAAAGAGTCTTCTAGGAGCAGCTTCTGCTAGCACAGCAGAGTCTATCCCTTTTGTCTCACACTTCACAGCAGCAATAAAGAATCACAGGTGGATGCCACTAAATGTTTCTAAGTGATTTAACTAAGTATTCTTTCTTTCCTCTTATGTGCCCTGCTACTTTTCTTGTCTTTTTTTTAAAAAAAAATCTCTATATGTGTGGGAAGAGAGAGTTCCACACTGGATAATGGAGAAAATAGAACATTTAAATCTAATTCTTCCCTTGACATACTGCAGCCTTTCAGCTACATCTGTCCTACAAAAGGTATTTCTACCAAGATATAACTCTGACCAGCAACCTATTTTGCGTCTTTGCTATCTAAGTGCCACTGTAGCTTTGCCTAGATTTGCTTCAAAATAGATGACACTGTTGATGCAATAGCTGATTGAAAGACCTTTAATCATGGTTTCAGACACCGTAGACAAAGGAATAACATCTAAGAAGCATCTTATCCCTTCAACGTTTCCACAGCGGAGGGACGGGATGTCATCCAAAGGGACCTGGACAGACTGGAGAAGTGGGTCTGTGAGAACCTCATGAGGTTCAACAAGGCCAAGTGTAAGGTCCTACAGCTGGGCTGGGGCAGTCCTCATTTTCAGTACACAATGGGGGATGATGTGATTGAGAGCAGCCCTGCAGAGAAGGACTTTGGGGATGGTGGTTGATGAGAAGCTTGATGTGAGCCGGCAATGTGCACTCACAGCCCAGAGGCCAACCGTGTCCTGGGCTGCAACAAAAGCAGCGTGGCCAGGAGGGCGAGGGAGGGGATTCTGCCCCTCTATTCCTCTCTTGTGAGACCTCATCTGGAATACTGTGTCCAGGTCTGGAATCCTCAACATAAGAAGGATATGAAGCGGTTGGAACGGGTCCAGAGGAGGGCTACAAAGATGATCGGAGGGCTGGAGCACCTTCCCTACGAGGACAGGCTGAGACAGTTGGGATTGTTCATCCTGGAGAAGACTCCGAGGAGATCTTATAGTGACCTACCAGTACCTGAAGGAACTACAGCACAGCTGGGGAGGAGCTGTTCACAAAGGGCTCCGGGCGCTGAGCCGTGCGCTCCGTCCGTCCCATTCTGAAGCCCGGACACCCCCTGCCCGCCGGGCCCGGGGCAGAGCGCTCTACAACAGACACGTGGTACTTCACGCTTTTTCTCGCGTGTTTTCAGGAAAGACTTTATCGCCGGGGAGTCAAACCCCCGCTGTTAAACGCCTGCGGATCCAAGGCGCTGCCTCCCCGCTGGGCCGGGCCGGGGGCGGCGGCGGAAGCGCGTGTGTGGGAGCAGCGCCGCCCGCTCGGTGCGGGCCATGGCGCGGGCGCTGCTGCAGCGCTGCGAGGCCGCGCGGCTGCGGGTCAGCCCGCCCGACAGCGGGGACCGCGCCGAGTGGGTCGAGGTAATGTGAGACGCCCTCCTCCTCCTCCTCGTCGCCCCTTCTACTCACCGCATAGCCCCTGCCTTCTTCCTTAGCCGCTCGGCGTCGCCCCGTCTTCTTCTTCTCCCCCCCGGCGTCGTCCCTTCTTCTTCCTCCGGCATCGCCCCTGCTTTCTTCTCCCCTCTCGTCGCCCCTTGTTCTTCTTCTCTTCCTCCCACTGTCACCCTTTCTTCTTCTCCCCACGGCGTCGTCCCTTCTTCTTCCTTCAGATCGCCCCTTCTTCTTCCCTCCCCCCCCCCCCCCCCCCCCGGCATCGCCCCTTCTTCTCCCCGCGTTGTCGCCCCTTCTTCTTCTCCCCCCACTGTCGCCCTTTCTTCTCTCCCTGCATCGCCCCTTCTTCTTCTCCCCCCCGCGCTGTCGCCCCTTCTTTCTTCTTCTCCTCCTGGTGTCTCCCTTTCTTCTTCTCCCCCTGCGTCACCCCTTCTTCTCTTTCAATCCCCACTGTTGCCCTTTCTTCTTCTTCTCCCCCCGCATCACCCCTTCTTCTCCTCCGGGCGGGACGGGCAGCGAGGGGACGAGAGGGAAATGGCCTCAAGTTACACCAGGGGAGTTTCAGACTGGATATCAGAAAAAGTTTCTTCATCGAAAGGGTTCTGAGGCTGCCCAGGGAGATGATTGAGTCCCCATCCCTGGAGGTGTTTAAAGACGAGTGGATGAAGTGCCCAGGGATACAGTTGAATCGTGGACTTGGTGGCTTCAAAGGTCTTTTCCAACCTAATGGTTCTATGATTCCATGACACACGGCTGCCTCTTGTGCAGCAAAGGGTCATGGTCCAACACCTTCACCGCGGCAGGTCTCAGTGGTAACAGGCAGTGGAGCTGCCAGCCTTTCCCTGCACGTGGTCAGGTCAGTAATCCCTGCAGTAAGGCCTGTGGAGCTTCAGGAGATCCCAGCTGGACTTTACGCTTGCCTTCAAAACCCACGGTCTGTCTCCGCTTGCATTGGCTCCTCAGGGAGCTGGCTTGGAAGCAGCCCTGGGTGGTGGGCTGGTCCGTGCTAGCAGCCAAGTACCCACCTAGCTGCTTCTTCACCCACCCGGGAGGGAGAGTAGGAACAAAAAGAGTGAGTAAAATCAGTGGTAATACCTCTCCATTACCATCACAGGCAAAACAGACTTGACTTGGGGAATTCAAATTAATTTGTTGTCAGGTAATGTACATATTTAATTAGTGATTTGGATATTAGGGAAGGAACAACAAATGAAAAACCCATTTAGACACCTGAGGAAAACACCCTTCCTGCTTTTCCAGGTGAAGTTTCACTTCAGACACCTCTTGTGCCTCCTTGCTCGTTTTCACTGAGAGCCCTTTTCTTCCCCCTCCAGTTATCACTGATGTTCACACGGTCCCTTAAGCAAGGCAGCAAGCAACATCGGAGACTGGGGACAGCATATAGGACTCTCTGCTGCTACTCCTTACTCTGTGCTTCAGTGTGGGCCCCCCACAGGCTGCAGTCTCTTTAGGAGCATGACTGTTCCACAGCACTCCCTTCCCCTCTAACTTTGCTGTTCCCTCCTTAGCACTATCTGCCCTTTCTCAAATCCCCTTACACAGAGGTGCTATGGACTTGACAGACTCAGCTGTGTACTGTGTTGATGGTCTGATAGTGTACACTTGGTGGAGAAAGGACAGCTAGAGCAGTAGTTATTCTGATTTTTTTTTTTCCAGACCACTAACCAAAATGGAAATGTAGGATATAGGCCACCATGCATCTTGAGGGAAACATTGTCATTTCTCCTTTTTCCTCCCATTGTCCTGTTGGGAGAGGTAGGGAGGCCTGCAGACTCTTTAGGCTGTGTGCTGTGCGTACCACACAGGGCTATTCACCAAAGCATGAGGGCTGCCCTTTGGGATGCACTTGCTGCTGTAGTTCACAGAATCACAAGGTTGGAAAGGACCCATTGGATCATCGAGTCCAACCATTCCTAACACTCCCTAAACCATGTCCCTCAGCACTTCATCCACCCGTTCCTTAAACACCTCCAAGGAAGGCGACTCGACCACCTCCCTGGGCAGCCTGTTCCAGTACCCAATGACTCTTACTGTGAAGAATTTTTTTCTAATATCCAACCTGAACCTCCCCTGACGGAGCTTCAGGCCATTCCCTCTTGTCCTGTCCCCTGTCACTTGGGAGAAGAGCCCAGCTCCCTCCTCTCCACAACCTCCTTTCAGGTAGTTGTAGAGAGTAATAAGGTCTCCCCTCAGCCTCCTCTTCTCCAGGCTAAACAACCCCAGCTCTCTCAGCTGCTCCTCGTAAGACTTGTTCTCAAGCCCCCTCACCAGCTTTGTTGCTCTTCTCTGGACACGCTCCAGAGCCTCAACATCCTTCTTGTGGTGAGGGGTCCAGAACTGAACACAGTATTCCAGGTGCGGTCTCACCAGTGCCGAGTACAGAGGGAGAATAACCTCCCTGGACCTGCTGGTGACCCTATTTCTGATACAAGCCAAGATGCCGTTGGTTGTGACTGTTCGTGGATTACCTACACTAGAATAACCCATCTTAGCCCATAGGTGTCAACTCTTTAGCCCTTTTGGTTTTGTCTTTTGTCCTTCTTAAAGACTACTGTAACAGAAGGGATTAAAGTCACTTCCATAACTTTTTTTAAAAGTAAAAATTCTAATGTGTTTAAAGGGCTTATGAGTTCATTCAACAAATCTGAAGAGAATTTAAAAAAAATAAGTCTGTCCCTAGGTCTATCCACTGTTTGACTTTCACGCTTTTCTTAAAACATTTCTGTCCTTGTTTTGAAGAGGCAGATGGATCTATAAGACCTAGTTTCTGCATCATGGTCTGGGAAAACAGAACATTTTGCTCAAAGGAAATATCTGCCATCTCACAGATACTGTGTTTGACTGAAGTCCATCTGCGTGTATTGCATTATTAGCCTCTCAGTGTAAGGTTGATTATAGTGAAAGTTGCTCAGCACAACATAAATTAACTTTAGATGAAATATCCTATTTCTATCTTGCTAATCTCAGAAGCCATTGTAGATCTAGTAAATAAAAGCATTTGTGTCATTGTGCTGGTTGTCTTAAATTACCTGAAAAGAAGTATATGTTATAGTTTAGAGAGAGCTTGACTAGCTGTATTACAAGGAGGTTATGCTGTTTATATATCTTATCTGAACTTTTTAATGGCTTAACCAAAATCACTGGGAAAGTAATAGATTGCTCTGAAGGAATCTGCAAGAGATTTGGGCAGTCTCAGCAAAAGATATATTTCAGACGTGACCCTTACTAATATTTGTCATGGGCACTTAAGAATCTTTCGTGGATAACTGTGTCTTTTTAGGAGAAATCTATTGTAACAAGAACTAGTCAACATGCAACAAAAAATATGGAAGCTCATAGTTGCTTTAGTATGACTACTTTAGAGATCATTGGAAGGAATCTTTGCTGGTGATGTTTTCTGTTAGGATAATGTTACTCCTTATATATGTATGTCAAAGCAAAAAAAAAAATACAGACCTCATAAACTAATGTTTACATACACCACTGTGTTCCTGATGAACTGTAGCAACTTAAAAGTAGGTCCTCACCTTGAGAAATTTCTAGTTTACTATAAATAGCACATTTTGTAGGTGGCTTTGAATAGCTTCTGAGCATTGAGACACCCCTGTAGGTACTTTAGGAACTTTAGAGTGGATGTTCTTTATCTGGAAAAAGGTTGGGGGTGTAGTTGATATCTATTCATGAATCACTGCCTTCATTGTGTTTTCATGATTGAGTTTTTCTGGCCTGTTGAGGATTACTGGGGATGTGTTGTGTATGGAGAAATGTCGATTAAATAGTATCCATAAAGGTTTATGTATACAGCAAAATACTTAGGAGGAGAAAAAGGTATTCTCCTTTTAAAGGCAGGAGAGAAATAAGGTGAGGTTTGGTGTATTTCACAATTATGGGAGAAAAGAAACATAAAATGAATAATCAGCTAAAAAATATAAGTGCCTACACTTTATGCAGTGAAAACTGTTTCCCTCAACTTCTTTCCCTTGGTTTGTTTTCTGGCTAAGATAGCAAAAAGGTGCAAAGTACCAGGCACAGACTTGTTCTGTGACCTGCAGTAGATGATGTATTCTTTTCTGCAGCTGCATGCAAGAAATATGAAGAAATCTTTTCGTGGGGTAGCAAATCTGAACTTGAAATGGAACTGTCAAATAATAGTTTATATATAAAGTTAGTCTCACCGGCTTGCTTCCTAAGGATTATGAAGTGTTCATGAAAAAAAGGATAGTGTTGTGATAATGTTTTGCAGAATATATTTGAATTGCAAAATTCAAATGAATGTATTTAGAAAGGAGGGTAAGGAAGGAGTTAATTATTTGGTTTTTCTACAAAACAGCTAAGAAGTGACAGTTACCTAAGGCTGCATGGCCTTAGGGGTGGATACTTCAGCTCTCCATGATGCAGATTGCCTGCTCTGATGATTACTTAGAACAGTTTTATAATAAATGCCAGTGTTGCAAAGTAACTTGCTTTGCTGGTTTATTTGTGTAGGCATTTTACTGGTAACAGTAAATCCACATAGAACAGTTTCCCTGCCCAACTGCCTACCCATCACTGTGTAAGTTCTTTGTGGCAGCTGTGTGTACATCAGCACGTTGAATTTATGACCTTCTTATTTGTGTTATTTTCTTTGATTTTTCCTGCATTAAATACAGCTCTGAAGAGCAGTCCACTAGATTTTGATAGGTGATGGAGGACCTTCAGCAATAGTAATGGTTTTGCTTTGGTTCAGAAGGTTTACACATTAAAGTTTCTTACACTGGCAACAAGGAGAAGTCTTAGGACACCTGAAACACTGATGTACGATCGGAGGACTGAGGTGTGATATTTTTAGGTCAGGTCTTGAAATTGCATTCATTTTTGCATCTGCTGTTCAGTTAAGAAAACTAAAGAACAAAAAAGTAAGACATTACAAGAGTTGCGCATGTGTTGAAAAGAGCGTTCAACCACAGTGGAATAGTTTTCAACTATTTCAATATGGTTGAAGAGTGTTCCAGGAGATCATAAACATGCAATATAAATGGAGGCATTCTGTAGCAGCTTTAACTCGTCTCTGAATATTTTTGCTGTCATTTAACTTCAAGTCCTTCTGATCTCCCTCAATATGTAGGTCTCATATTGTGATAAAAAAGTATGGTGAAAAATAGGCATAAAACCCGTAAGAGAGAGGCTGGAAAAATAATAAATGTTTTTAATTAATCTTTAGCTATCTGGCCTTGCAGATGTCACTTCCTTTACTTTTTTTTGTCTTTTTAAACGAGCTGCTTGCAGAATATTTTTACTTCTGTATGTGAGATTGTGCAAAAACCACTGTCACAAGTCTCAGAATTGTTTTCTGTGATGTATGCTGTATCATGGAGTCCTTTGTTTCTAATGCAGTGGTCAGATACACACAATGTAAATGCATTTGGCCTATTTTATCATAGATGTTTTCATTAGTAGGGGGGTGTGTGTGTGTACATTGTTATTCTGTGTTAATATCCCGATGCCGATCTGTTTCTGGAATAAATATTTAGCTAAACATGTAAGGATATCTAACTTTTCGCAGCCTGCATTTCTTTACCTTATTTGAACAGATGGTTTGAAATGTCATTTCAGGTTCAGGCCATAAAATTTCTTAGAGTGTTTAAGAAATCTGGCAGTCATTTGGGAACCTGTGTAATATTCTGCAGTGGTCAATGAATTTTGAAAGGAGCCATTTAAAGCTTTCAAAAGTTCTCAGCATGTGACGTTTTGGATACCAAGAACATTCTTTTTTCCAGAAGTTAGTCACTAGAAAAAATAGTTGAGAAGGCATAGCTGTTCTTAGTCGTTGCCTTGAGCATTTTGTTTAATGTCTGCAGTGACAAAGGGATAAAATCTCATGTGTATAGCTAAGTTTTCTTCACTAAGAACCTTTTTCTTTTAAAGAAAAGGGGAAAGGAAAAATAAAGAAAAGAAAGAAAAAAATATATTTTTAAGAAGCTATTCATATTTCTTATCCTTTTGCTTTCTTATTGTCAGTATTAATGACTCCTTTCTGCCATGATCGAGTTAGCATCTCCTAGGTATTTCATAAGCTGACATTTATTTTTCTTCTAATAAAAATATAGAGGTACTTATCCTTGGCAAAGCAGTGGTGAGGTTTTTTTTTTAGATACTATATGCCTGTGGCTATTGTATGCCTGTCTTTCTTCTCCTGAAGAAGTTAAACCCTTTGTTTCTGCATAAGAGACAACTTCTGTTGCCTGCAGAGTCTATCAGTCTGCATTAATAAAGCACAGGTAGATGCACACAAATCCCTTGTAAACTAATCAAGACAGCAGAAATGCCACACAAACATTTCCTTTGCATTCTCCTCAGTACAAACCTATTTCTTCCCTCAAATAGATGGTTCTTGCAAGTAATAGCTCTGAATGCTAAAGAAGCAGCATATCCTTTACCCTGTACAAACCAGGGGAAAGGTCTCATGTCCCCAAAAATTTCACCCAAACTGATATATTTTGAACAACTTTATAATATTCCAAATAACTTCATAGTTTTGTTCATCAAATTTAAATTAGGCATGATATTTAGATCTTTAATTAACAGACTTTGTGGGTTTTTTTTCAGAATTATCTTGTACTAGATTACTTTAACATCAACTATGTAGTTCAGTTCACTGACAAGTCCTGTGCTGTTTGTCATGTTTCATAACTGGAAATAAACTCATAATTCACACTGAAAATTACTTTATCTGTATGTTTGATAGGAAAAAAGCTTAAATTCCTATGTTGAATTTAAGCACACTAATTCATCTTGTGCCTTATGTCAATGCTGTACATTGTACATTCCAACTAAATTTGGCTCCACATGGAGCTAATAGATTGCCTTTATTTTATGTAGAAGCATGGTGTAGATAGTACATATCTTATAAGCTTCTATAGCATGGTATGTAAACTTGATGTCTGAAGCTATGCCAAATAACTAAGACTATTCTCAGAAGTTTTTTTGTTGTGTAGTTTTGTCATTTTTTATACCACTTTTAATAATAAGTGTGCATGGTGAACAATGAGAAACATTTACATAGTTTTCTGTAATCTTTTGTAGATCCAGAGGGGGCTTGTTATCTACATATGCTTCTTCAAAGGTGCTGATGAGGATCTTGTTCCAAAAATTGGTATGATATAATCCTTATAAATTCTTGTATTATTTAAAAGAAAAAAAAAAAAGAAGAAGAAAAGCAGTAGAGGCAGAGAAGGCAGCAACTATTTGGAAAAGTAGAAGTCAAAAAGCTGTCAGATAGCCTTATTCCAAATCAGTCACCTGGCTGAAAGAACAGCTTGGTCAGTTTTGTGTCTTTTTGACATACCTCTCACTCTGTCCATCTGCTCACGATCAACCTATCAGAAGATCAGTTCCCATGATGATCACATTTAGTAAACAAAGCATGTGCTGTTTGACATGTTACATGTATTAGGCAACAGGATCAGCCCAGGACAGAAATTAATTTAGAAAAACTGTTTTCAAATAATTCATGACTTAATTTGAGAAGTATTTTAACATCACTGTATGTGCAGGATATTTAAAATTATAGCCAGTAGAGGGAGTCGGGTGGATAACTAAACAGTGTCCTTCCCATCTCATTTCAGAGATGCTCTGTAAGTTGTTAGCATTTCAAGTGCAGTTTTCTGTTTCAGAGGGGGTAACAGCAATGTTTGCAGTTCTTCCCCTCTCCTCCGCATGCACTTTAACATTTACATCAAAGCGGAGAAGATGCTGTGGGTAAGGTCAAATGGTAGTCATTTCTGTCTTCAACCACTGGTGTTCTGGCTTGAAGGTTTTGTGTTTGGTTTTTTTTTTTTTTTTTGTTTACTTTTTCACTTTTGTTTCATTTCTTCTCTCTCCTTTCCTCCATCAGTAGCACTGGATCACTTGGGAAATTCTGTGTTGCCATGTATTCCAGATCAAAGTACCCCTTTTCTTTTCTGTGACTGAATAATATAAGTCGTTTCACAAAAGGTCCATCGGCAGTAGTTTATTTTGGGCTACTTGCTGGGACCAGCAGAAAGACCTGGCACTGCACAAGCATAAATGCTACTGAAAATGCTGAGAGCAACTCCTGGCAGATTTTCTCTCAGTCTTGGAGGGCACAGTCTTTCTGTGATGCTAAAAGAAGTTGAAATCTTTGAATGTATTCAAAGCTATGATACAAAAATTGATTTTTGTGCCTGTGAGAGTTTCATGAGAGTGTTACTTGAGAATAATGACCTTTTCAGCTGTGTAGCTGCTGAAACAGGCCAGAAAAAGAAAATTCTGTTTTCTATTAGGAGATTCATCTTTGACCATGCCCCCAAAGTGTCTGCCTTGCAGAATATTTTTTCCTAAATATATTTTGAAACTGTTTAAATGAGTGGTTTTGCTTCCTAAATCATAACTCGGCACTCTTTGCTTCAAACAAATTAAACTTTTATGGTTCTGGAAGCATGATTAGTATCCTCACAGCTTTTACAGAATTGGAAGAAGTTTTGGGGGAATGATTTGGCTTGTTATAGAATAGAAACACTGAAAGATAATGTTAGTTAAATGCATTGATTTTATTTGCATGTTTATATATTCTGGCTTATGGGCCAAATTGCATCTCCAACCTGCCCACCCTTTTTCCTCTTTCAAAAGATGAGCTGGGAACTGTACATCTTGAGGTGCAGCACTGTAAGGGCACTCACTCCACTTGAGACCGAACTGCTGAGCGTGTGGCTTCATCCCAGATGGGTGCTGGGTCCTGCTATAAACTACTGCCGCTCGAACAAAGAGATGATCAGGGCAGAAACTTCTGCAAAGGGTGTTGAAGATGGTGTTACCTCCTACTATGTATTGTGTTGTGCAAATGTTCCCTACTTGAGTATCAGGAAATTAGATTAGCATAACTAATTGGATCCTGGGTTCCTTTGAGAGTGTCCAGCTAGAAACAACTTTAGGATTTCCAACAGCCAACCACTTCCCCCACAGACTAATTCTTTAGACATATTATCTACTGGGAGTGTGGTGAGGCACCGGAATGGGTTGCCTAGAGAAGCTGTGGATGCCCCCTCCCTGGAAATGTTCAAGGCAGGTTGGACGGGGCCTTGAGCAGCCTGATCTAGTGGCAGGTATCCCTGCCCATTGCAGGGGGGTTGGAACTGGATAATCTTTAAGGTCCCTTCCAACCCCAACCATTATATGATTCTATGATACTATGAATATAAATATCCTTCACATTCTTCCCAATACATGGAAATCTTAGTTGGTTAATAGTATTTATTGATTGTCCAGTTTTCATTTCATTAATATGCAGTTTCTTTTACTTTAGTAGTTTGTCACGCATCACAGTCCTGTTTAGTTTACTTTAGCTACACTAACTCTTAATAATTTTTTTAACTTTTATTTTATTTTATTTTTATTATTTGCAGTCAACGTGCTGTTGAATGTTAAATTAAGTGAAGATGAAAGTGGCAGGAACGTTTCTGTTCTTGATTTACCAGGCAATGTGCTAATCATACCACAAGCTACTCTAGGTGGTAAAGTGAAGGGAAGAAAGATGCAGTACCATGCAAACATTGAAAAAGAAAAAGGGCTGGAACTTTATTCTCAGTTTGTGACTTTGTGTGAAAAAGAGCTGGCTGCCAACACCAAATGTGTGGAAGCAGGTGTTCTCGTCAAGCACGGCAGGTATGGAAACAGGCAGGTGTTACAACTAGATACAAATGGACCTTACACTCATCTGATTGAATTTTGAAAAAATAAATTATATCCTGGATAACAATGCTGGCTTGCAACTAATGGATTTTCTTTGTTTTGGGTTTTTTCTCGTTTATAAGCATTAATGTACTTAAATGGTTTCAGAGATTGTGTAATAAAAGCTTCAACTCATCTGTAATGGTGTTGCCAATCCCAGTAAATAGAAGGATGCCTGAGACTGCTTTGTGATAATGAGTATGTGTTTTATGTCCATATTCATCTGAAGTGTGCTCAAATAATTGTTAATATTGATCCAATGAAGATGTATAATTTGGAAAGCTTTATTAATAAAAATAGGGTAATGCATACATTTCTTATTATAAAATAATGACTAAAATATTACATGTGAAGTACATTATCTGTTGTGAAGTACGCTTGAGGAAGTGAAACATAGATAAAAAACCAAGATTGCTGTAGATGCCCAGATTTCCTGAGTTGGATAATTTTTTCTCTTTCTGTTTTCTGTATATAAAATAGCAATGTTTTCTAGCTAACAAATACACTGAAAGCACAAATTCACTGAATTTTTAGCCTCTTACAGCATAGGTGCTAAATAAGGAAGTTCATCCCCTCATCCAGAGTGTGTAGAGATGTGGACACTTTAAGGTAGTACTAGGACTGAACATAGGCTTTAACAGGGAAGAAACAGTGAGATGCATCTAGAAACTGAAGTCAAGGCTGTACCACTGAATTGCTTTCTTGAAGTTTGCACTCCAAAATCTCCTCCGATGTGTTTTGATAGGTTTCTTGTTATAGCTTTGTGTGTGTCCTTGTTACCGTGGTCTTGTGGCTTACTAAAATCTTTCATAACAGAGCCTCAGGAGAGGGACTGAGATATTCAAATGAAAACAAAAATGAAAATGGTACAACATGTGCTGCCATCTCTTTGCTCCTATTGCTTCCTTCCAGCTTTTTGTCGATTGAATCTGCCAAGCAGAGACTAGCTTATATTTCTATTACATAGTGTTGGCGCATTTGGGGCCCCACTCCCAGCTGACCCCCTATGCACCACTGTCATAAACATTATTAGAGATGGTGTTAAGATATAATGGAAAATTCTGCCTTGTAAGGCAATAAGAATGGAACAGCTACATTAAAATATGGCAAATACAAAACTGATTCAAGTGCATTCATACTGAGTCAAATTTGTTTTACTGCGGCATAATTGTTTTTGAAGTCAGTAATTTAGAAGGGTTCAAAGTGAAATTAGACAATTATACGGCTTGCAGTTATTATCCAGAATTCCTATTTAAATAATAAATTCTTTTGGAAAAGCTGTTAAACATCATGGTTAGTGAGTATGCCAGCTTGTGCAGTCTTAAATTGTAGATCAGTAATTACAAATATTCTGTCTTTATCTTATTATTTAAAAAATGTAATGTGTTATTTAAAAAAAGAAAACAAGAAAACAAAACACGTCATCTGCAGGCTCAAACTATGCCATGAGAATGACATGTTTTGAACAGCTAGAATGCTCATAGTTTTAATAAAAGAATAATGAGATTTTTCAGGTTAACATACTGTATGGTTAATAATTATGAAATACCTAAGAATGTTGAATTCCTGGCAACTGGCACTCTCGCAGCTGAAAACAACTATTCACACAAATGGCCTGGAAATATTAGCTAGGTCTCAAATGACATATTTATTCATTAATAATTAACAGTTATGATAGACGCAATATGAGTAGTTTTCTGAGTTCTTACTAGCAGCATTTAAATATGATTGGTGTGATGTAGATAACTAATACTGATTCATTATGGTCTGTGTGCTTGTAAAACAACTTTTATTCTTCTTTCTGTTGGAGGCCAAATTCTAAAAAATGCTGAGTAACACCACTTCTCACTGACCTTACAGGAATTGCAGGTATTCAGTACATCTCAAAAATTGATCCTTTGAAGTATAATTCCAAGTCTGCAGTTTTTAATTATATTTTTTTTATTGGCTCCAGAAAGATCATTGGCAGCCTTGCAATTCATTCTCTATGTTTCTAGAACTCTGCAAGTTCTAGGAGGGATGAACTTGAAAATACGTAGTGAAAAACAAGAGTTCAGACCAAACTCCATCTCATATTGATCTTTCATATAAAACACTTACAAGCTTAGATATATTTCAGTGGTTCTCGGGATAAGACAGAACTCTGGAGTTTCTGTAAAAAAGGTTGCATCTTTGTTTATTATCTGGCTATTTCTGATTTATTTGTGTATCTATCTTGGAATACTGATTTCTGATGTCTTCTGCTCCAACGACTGGCAGCTTGTTGAATGCTGCGCCCTTTGTACTGCTTTATTTATATCTACTATTGATTCACAGTCCATTTACTGAAAGAAGCCATTTCTGAATAAGAAGATGGACTGTACTGATGAAAAAATGGATTAAAATTATTTTTTCAAAGTCAAATGCTCATTCCTTTCTGCCATGAATATATGCTTTAAACAGATGGCCTGACGCTGCTTTAAATAGTTTTTATTCTATGACTAGACAAAACCTCAAATAATTATCCTGTTCTATACTTAGAGAATATCTATTGGAAGATGCTTAATATTCCCCACTTCCTTGAAATAAACTATAAAGTCAAGAGTCATCGTTGTGCTATTCTAGTGTGGCCTCCAATTCATCTGTTAGACAGTAACTGCTACATCAGATTTTTGTGACCTTGTTTGCAGCCTACAAACCCAGTGTGTCTACGCCGAGCATGCATGGACTATGAACTGTGCTCATAAAACTAATGAGTTCAGGTGCAGTAGCTTGTTTTCTAGTCAGCAGTATTCCGGCTTCCTTCCCTTGCCTTTTGTGGAAATACCTCTGCTGCTACATACAGTATGCAACATGCAAATATTAATCCAGAATTGGAAGGTGATAAGCATGTAGCCCAGTAATACTGGTGACAGTGCTGCAACTGCACAGCTATCTCTAGTAACAGTTCACAGGCTTTGTCCAGGATCTACCAGACCTCGGGATGAAGGCTTCTCATGTGTGCTTTGCCTGAACTTTCCCTGATCTTCTTGGAGCTTTGGTTTTGCTTGATTTAGCTGTAAGAATTTTTCTGACAGCAGCCCATGGCTGATGCATTTTACTTTTTGCTTCATATGGTGTAACCACAGTTTTTATATCAATGTTAATAATAGTTATTCTGTGTAGAATGATATATTTATGACTAACATAATGTTACAGTGTACAGAAATTATGGCCAGTTAGAACAGCAGCAGCCTTGGGAAGTGAAGACATGCGCTGCAGTGTAGAGTAGAAGCATGGAACAGTAGGAGATGGGGCACAGGCTGGCGATGGAGACCCCAAGGCTATAAACAACTTGCCAGGTGTCAAAGACATGCGGACCTGGAGCAGGACAAAACTAGTCTTTAGAGATAAAAAAAAAGAACAAGCATGTAAGATAAAAAGACAAAATACACAGTTGCAGACTACTGAAGAAAAAGCAAGGTGTAAAACTTGATTAGAAAATGTATAAAAATAGCTCCAGATGAGAGCTGTTCCCAGAAGAGGGAAAAAGAGAGAAAGAAGCTGTAAACACTTACACCATTATCCTACAGGCATAGGATTCTGGATGCTGATGATCCACTGTACTCCCTCCATCAGATGGAAGCCATAGGGAGGTGAAAGGGTAGGCATGACACCAGGAGAAGGGGTAGGTACTACATAGTGCATGCATGATGATTTTAACTGTACTATTATTAAGACTGTCTATAAAATTTATTTCCATTCTTTTTGTGCAGTAATTAGATCTGGACTAATAATAAATATTTTATTAGATCGCTAAGGTTCTGATTATACTAATAATAAATTTTGTGTGACTTTACACATAGGGTGGATTTCTTTTGGCCATAACGAGATTTTGCACATAAGAGCTCCTGCAGACCATTGCTTCCCCGTGTTGAAAAGGCACCCACTTGACGGGCTGCTGGATATTAGCCAGCCTCTATGGTTTGTTTCATCGGGTCCTTTGATGCAACTGTGATGTCTGATCTCATTTACCACAAAAGCTGCACAAAAGTTTCTTTCTCCACTGTGACTCAGTGCAACCACTGCTCTTTAGCCCCTGCTTAAGAGCAGTCAGTTCTGTCAGTCTGAGGCATCTATGTGGATTTAAAAAGTATGATCTAGTGAACCTTAATCTTACTTCTGATATAAAACTAGCTTCTTTGGAGAAGGAGGTATAAAACTTTCAAGCTTCCATTATTTTCTGCTTTTAGTCCCTAATAGTTTCTACTTTGCTGTATGATCTCCTGCAAACACTCTGTGTGTCTCCTCTGAAGCTGGAGTGTCAGTGTGCCACAGGACTAGAGTGGTCTCCAGAAATCCACAAGCGTTACCTGAGGTCTGCCACCAAACCCCTGTGTGACTGGCAATTCTTAACTTCCTTGCATCTTAGTTCTTATCTAATAAGTGAGTACTGAGGGTTTTTTTTCAGTGTGTTGCTACTTAAGACTGTACATTGAGCAAAACAATGACTATCCCTGTGTTTAGTGTATTGCACAGCACAGTGAGGCTGGACTCTTGAGTTTCACCAGGTGCTTTATACTAGAAATTAGGGTCACAATTGTTGGACGAGGGCAAAAATCAAAGCTGACTTCTTAATCTTTTTCTTGGGAAAGCAGCATCCAAAATTTTAGATTCTCTCTCAAGAATTGAGAATTGCGTTTGGTATCTCCTGTTCCTTCTTATTTATGAAGTTCCCTGAAAGCAAATAAAAATTTGGGAATCCCCATAAGATTCTACTACCAGCAGTGCTGCACAACTACAGTTGAAAGTAAATGGCGTATGTGGACAAGAGAAAGAAAAAGCAGTTAGAATAACCTGAGTAATATGAATGTATTGCACATTTTCTATTTAAACCAATGCTATTCGCTAGTTCAATTACTGCCAGTGTGTGGCTTTGGGCAAAACAATTTTCTGCTCCACTTTTTTCCATCTGTGAGACAAAGACTGAAAATGGAGGGGAAAGGGGTTTAAAAATACTGGTTTTCTCCTCTTTTTCTAAAGGCAAAAAGATCTCTGTTCTTCTTTGTGCATAGGAAGGCAGTATGCTCTCACCTCCCTTCACCTTGTTGGAGCTGTGCCTTTCTCTACCTCCTACCTTAGTGTCTGCCTCACAAATGTGGCTCTAGCTGTTGTGCAGAGAGCACTTGGGCTACCATAATAAACAGTATGGTATCACAACAAATAACACTCCATACTATTTCTAAAATATGAATGACCCAGACAGTATGGAAAAGCAAATAAATTGTATTTCTGTCACACTTACATATATATTTATGTATCCTGTTACTTAAAATGCTGTTACTTACTATATATCCTGTTATTTAAAATTCTTTCTTTTCACTTTAATGTTATTTGCCTGCCACAATAGATGCCTTGTTAAAGTCACTATGTATAAAAAATATGCAAGAAAGAAGCTTAGGCTGCTTAGATGTGTTCCATTAGAAAAGAGATTGCAATGTAGGTTTTGCATTAACATTGAAAGCAGAAGGTTCTTGAGAGTTGGCAGTCAGTTGGCAATCTGTAATGATCTCATTAACGTGCAGCTAATTCTTGTCGGAATACTTTATCCAGGATTCTTCAGGTATTTCAGTTTAAAATTTACTAAAATATATTATTTATTTTTACCAGTGAAGACTGATGGTTTATGCACATGTTGAACTGTTTGAGATGTATGTGTCATGGTTTTGATAGAACTTGTTTCCCTTTATTATTTCCCACTGCTGTTTTGGTAACTGTATCTAACATTATCTAGGTCTGCACATTACTTCTGTTTACATTTTAGGATTAAAAATAACAGCAGGAGCGTATAAATTGCTTGGCAGGAATTCAGTCCTTGCATTTTGTGATAGTATAAAAAGCAGCTGCGCTGGGAATAAAAAGAAATCTAGCAGTATTTAAGCATGGAATAAAACCATATATTATTTTCTATTTTAAATGTGTGAAAGATTTGTAACCAAGGCTTTGCAACAGCCAGGACAGACCAAACTTTACTGAATTCTACATACCTCCAGAAGATATCTACTCCAGGGACCTGAGTGTTTCACTTAGGGGATTAGAAACGCTGACATAGCTTCTGTCTCAACCACGGGAGCCCTGGTGGAAGCCATGGATGCTAAGGGCTGCAGCAGTTAAAGTCATGAACATGTTATAGTGGTTAGAGGCAGGTTAATAACCTTACTCAGATGAAGGCCCAATGTAAGTTGCCTGTTGCCAATGGTAACTGTTTGCGGAATCAGACCTTAATGGTCTAACTGTACTTAAATGGGTACATTGACTGTATAATATAGTTGCAAGAAGAAATTAAATCTTATAATTAATCTAAAGACATTCCTTCTTACGGATTTTAAAATATAATGGGATTTGGTTTTGTTTGCTGTGTAATTATTTGGTGATGTTTCATCTGCTTTAAATCAGGCCCCTAGCCCTTTCATTCTCACTCATGCATAGACGGTCTCACTGAATTAAAAGGAATACATTCTCTTCCCTTCCTCTAGAGTCATTGAGGATTATTAGCTGTAAGAAAGAAAATATTTAGCTCAGAGGCATATGTGACTGCATAGATATTCTACTATGACTAGAATTTGTATGGCAGAACTGATTCATGCTCTAAATCAGTCAACTCACTTTACCAAAATAGACTAACTAATGAGAAGATTAATCAGTAGGTTTATGCATTACAGTTATTTGCCAGTTGCTTATTTTATTAAGTAATTTGCTATTGAAGCTCAGTCAGGATTAATGGGGAAGGGGAAATTGAATTAATACATGGTGAATACATTTAATTGTCCTATTTTTGTCTGGTTTGGAAGAGAGTACTATAAACTTGCATGACAGTATTTTTTATTTCACATTGTAAAGGGGAAAGATAAAAATGGCATGCATTACTGCTGAAGCAGACACTGCTTTGAATCATGCATGGTTAACACTGTTGACCATTTTAAGGAAAAAAACATATTACAGAATCATGGTTACCTATAAATCAAATAGACAGAAATTCCTACCCTCATGTAAGCACTGCTGGCACACAGCAACCTTAAAGCTGATGCTGGGAGGAGCATCCTGTATCAGAATCCCTCGTTACTCCAACTGATTTGTATGAGTCAAGCAGTAACATAACATTACTTAGAGCTGATAGCATGTATATTGAGGGCTGGGAGAGATCATTCTTGGGAAGAACTGAGCAAGACTGTATTTCTTACTGACTGATGTTTTGTCTTGCCCTGTGCTCATGTAAGATTCAGCATTATGAGCTACTAACCTTGAGTGGGTCTTTGCCCCTTACCACAACAGAGTGAATAATCATTGTAATAATGATAATAACAGCAATAATCTTCTAAAAGTAATTCTAGATTTGGTTTTGTTTGTTTCTGAGCTAAATATGATCAATCCTTTACAAATATTACCAGGTCTTTCTGTTACCTCAGGACTGTTAGAGCAGCCTTTGTTTTTCTGGAATTCATTGTGGAAAACATCATGGCACCAGCAGTCTTTGAATATAAATTGTTCAGTTGACCTTTCTCACAGTTTGAATGGCAAATTGTTTTGTGTTGAGCAGCAGCAACTCATCTTCTGAGGATAACTGAGCAAATAACTCTTTCCTGGGGGTGTACGTTATTTTCGATACCAGTGGTTAACACCTTTACACCAAAAGGAGCTTGTAGAGTTGATTTATGTGAAGTATGCTATGGGAATAGTCTTCTGCTTCAGGTATGAGGCATTTATGTATTCTTTATTACAACATACATTGGCAGAATTTCTTTGTAAAAGGTCATTGCATCAACACTCATGTTTATTTACCACAGGCAATTTAGTAAAAATTAAATCAGTGTCCGTATACGGTAATGCAGCCTGTGCTCTTGGCATCTATAGCAAAATGTAATCCGGCAGTTCTGCATTCACTCTTCAAAAATATGCCTCGGTGGTATTGTCTACATGACTGAATACAGATGTTCACAGAGGGCCACGTTGTATCTAAACTGTACATGTAGAACCTATTTGAAGACAAATTTACAAGCTTATATAAGGGCCAGACAGCATTTTGGCTCTTACGCTTACGCATCCCAGACATTATTCCCTCCTCATGATGGTTTGCAGCACTTCAAAGAAGGTGGCCTCAGAGAATGCAGTTTGTGGAGAGGAATCTTAGTTTTCCACTCTAGAGGTTTAATGGATGTTGCACTGTGGGAATAAGAAAACAAAAGATCATCTTTAGGATTCGTTGTCTATTCAAAACCAGTGTATTTCCAAAAGGCATTATTTCTTCATCAGCATTGTAGCAGTACAGTTGAAATGGGATATTTCAATCCCACCAACCTGACTTGTTGCCACCACAAACCAGACCTCATGTCTGTCTTCCACTTCGCTTTGCCAGATAGCGGGTAGAATGCAGAAACAATCTAGACATGGCTGGGCATCAGCTACAGAAGTACGATGAGATTATTGTTTGTTTATCTTGAAACTAAGAAATGGTTGAGACATATATTTTCCCGTTATTAAGGCAGAACTTAAACACTGATGACAATTCAGAAAAGAATATCCCCCCCCACCAGACATTTTCTCATGACCAGTGAATTCGCTTATAAAAATTTCCAGGAGTGGAAGTCATTCCCAATGATGCAGCAACCTCCTTCAGCTGGAGCAGCTATGCAGTAGATGTAAGCAGGCGAAAATCCTGGAGAAACCCATGCCTGACCTTGTCAGACACAGAATGACTCACTGACTAGGGATCTCGTCTTGATTTAGGGTCCAAGCTTACACCGTTGAAACCCAAGGATAATAACTTGTGCAAACATTATAACAATTGGTTAAGAATATAACCAGGGTGTCACGGTTACTGCACAGCACAGTGCTCGGAACCCTCTGCAGAAAGTACAGATGGGTGCCCACGGCAGGGAGAGAAAATCGTAGGATCATAGAATGGTTTGGATTGGAAGGAACCTTAAAGATCATCCAGTTCCAACCCCCTGCCATGGGCAGGGACACGTCCCAGTGGCTCAGGCTGCCCGAGGCCCATCCAACCTGGCCTGGAACACCCTCAGGGATGGGGCAGCCACAGCTTCGCCAGTGCCTCACCACCCTCATGGTGAATAAATTCCTCCTTATGTCTAATCTCAATCTGTCCCTCTCCAGTTTATACCCATTGACTCTCGCCCTATCGCCACAGCCCATCACTCCTATCACTCCAAGGGAAGTCACGGCAGACCCAGACCCGCGCAAATCTATTTCGAACCAACTCCGCCGCCTTAAAAAAAAAATAACGGTCTTTTAAAAAGAAAAACAAAAAAAAAAAGACTGAGAGGGCTTCGCGGCCGCCGCTGCCGCCCCGGGTGGGAGGCACCGCCCGCCCCTCGCTCCCCGCCCCGGGGCTCCGCGGCCGCTCCTCCTCCCGGCCCGCGGGCGCTCGATGGCTCCGGGCCCGATTGCGCAGCCCTGAGCGGGGGCGGGCGCAGGGAGCCCCGCACAGCGGCAGCGCTGCGGCGCCGGGCCGGGCGGGGACCGCGGGGGCGCCGAGCTGCCGGGCGGGTGAGCCCGAGCCCGCGGGCAGGAGGGAGGGCCGGGGGCAGCGCCGGGAACCGCGCGGGGCGAGGCGGGGCGGGTGTCGCTGCCGGAGGGACCGGGGGAAGGGGTTGGTCGGGGTAAGCGGCCGCGCGTGTGGGGGGCCGCCCCAGCGCCGCCGGCGGGACGGGCAGGCGGGTCTGCGGGTCTGTGTGTGGGGCAGGCGGGGTGCGGGTCCATCTGGTGCTGGACAGGTGGGGGTGCGAATGTGCCCGGGGCGGGTCTGTCTGTGGGGCAGGCGGCGTGCGGGTCTGAGAGTCTGTGGGGCAGGTGGGGGTGCGGGTCTGTGGGTCTGTGGGATTGGCGGGGGTGTGGGTCTGAGGGTCTGTGGGGCAGGCGGGGATGCGGGTCTGTGGGTCTGGCGGGGGTGCGGGTCTATGGCTGTATGGGGCAGACAAGGGTGCGGGTCTGAGGGTCTGTGGGGCAGGCGGGGTGCGGGTCTGTGGGGCAGGCGGGGGTGAGGGTCTGTGGGTCTGTGGGGCAGGCGGGGTGCGGGTCTGTGGGGCAGGCGGGGGTGAGGGTCTGTGGGGCAGGCGGGAGTGAGGGTCTGTGGGTCTGTGGGGCAGGCGGGGTGCGGGTCTGAGGGTCTATGGGGCAGACAAGGGTGCGGGTCTGTGGGGCAGGCGGGGTGCGGGTCTGTGGCTCTATGGGGCAGACAAGGGTGCGGGTCTGAGGGTCTGTGGCTCTGTGGGGCAGACAGGGGTGCGGGTCCGCGGGGTGCGGGGCATGCGGGGTGCAGGTCTCCAGGGCGCGGGGCAGGCGGCAGTGCCGGTCCATACCGCTCCTAAGGCTGCAGGGACGCATCAGGCGTTCGCTTGCGGCGACTGTACTTGTTTTTAGGGGCTATCTTCGTGTTTTCTTCTAAAATCTTTTAATTCAGAATATTTTGGGGAAACGGGAGCGGTGTTGGGCGGCGGAAATGTTATTGCAGGGTTTTGCAGTTTGAATTCCTGTCTGTCTCGATAGGGCAACGAGCGGCTCTGCGCTATGAGACTGGTAAAAGCTTTGCCCAGGGATGTGAAACCTGTAAAGTTGCAGTAGTGTTGACTTTTTCAGAATAAGGGAAAGAGTAATAGCTGTCATACGTTGAGTTAAAATAAGAGCAAAGTTTATTGTGATATGGGTGAAAGGATGATAACACAGAAGGAAGGCAGATAAAATTAAGGCGAGTTCAGCTTTGTGCTTCTATGAATGACATTTGATATTCTTGGAAGTTTGGATTAGTCATTTGTAATGTTTTTTTGAAGTTTGGGTTTGAATTTATTAGGAGAGAGGCTTATAGTCGTGACCACGAATTGTAGTAAACTTTTATTTTACTCTTGCATGCCAGGAATATTTTCTGTGTCTTCAGAAATAGTCCAGCAATAATGTTTATTTTGATGTTTTGCTACATGACGTATAATATTCTCAACACATGTATGAAATTACAGTTGAGACTGGGAAGATGGATCACTTCTGGTTGTCTGTGGAATGAAGTTTGGGTTTCTTTTCCTTTTCCTGTCGGTTTGACACAATGAGAAGGAGGTGAGGGAGGAAGCCAGTTTGTTACACTAAGTATAGCTATATATTGAAAACTTGTGCTTGATTCTTGAACAGAGGATTGGTTTTATTGTCAGTAAAATATCTGAGTTACTGACTAGTTCATGACGTTGTATCCCAAGATGTCAAAAACTTCATTAATTAATGCAGGATGATTTTCTGTTTTAAAATGCAGGACATCTCAATGAGGCAGGAGTTTAGGAATACCTCACAAAAATATTTTCAGTTTGTGGGATATTTGTTCTATTCAGTTTTTACTATTGGAGCTTTTACTGTTTATAAGGAAGTGGAACCTTAAAGAAGACATGGAGTGTGTCTACATCTACACCACAAAATAAAAAAAGGGTGAAATCTCTCTAGCTACCTTTTTTGAGCTGTTTCAGAGTTTTTTTTGATGAACAGCCATTTAAAATATCTAGAGAATCAACCATCGCAGTGAGGTACGTCAGTGGTTTATGCCTGAATAGTGGTCTCTGATCTGCCAAACAAGTCTCCTGCAAAGTCTGCACCTGTGAGGGCTTCTGCTGCTGCTAAATTTTCTGCGTTGGTTTGTTTCAGTGCAGCTGAAGTCTTGTCATACTACTTGTTAAGCTAGTACCGTGATAGCCATAATGATTTTCAGGAAACATCTTATTTTCTAGGATTTCACTATGTGTTTCTGCAAAAATTTTCTCTGATTTAATTTAATGCTAAGCCAGACTGGATCCAGCATTTGCCTTGATGGTAGCTAAAAGCAGCTTGCACTTTGGATTATCCAGTCAGTATCTATCACCTACTGTAAGTCAGTTTAACATTTTAACAGAGAATTAAATTTCTCAAAACTGCTGTCATTGTGACAAAAAAACCCGAACTCTTTCAGTGTACTCTGTTTGATATATTTTGTCTATATTAGATAAAGAATATAATCTATAAATGTTCTCAGGAATAAGGCTATGTTCCGACATGTATAGAAAATGTTGTTAGGATTTAGGTGGCTGTTTATACTTCGGTGATTTTTATGTGCTTACCTTGCTATCACGCCAGCTTTCAGACCTCCAAAGAAGTAAACCCAAGCATTCTGTGCATTTTTATTCAGATTGAAGCTAGTTATTGCTTTTTGAAGTGTAGTTAGTCAAATTTCAGGGACAAAAATAATCTTTTAAACTCACTTTCTCAGAATCAGACTTACAGATATGATAATGTTTTTCTAACTTTTTAGAAGCATTGATTAAATATTTATATGCAGTAGAAATAAAACTAACCAATACTCAAGATGTGTGGGGACTCGGGGGGACAGAGAGTGCCAGTAGAGCTCACTGTGGAGCTCAGGAAATGGCTGGTTTGTGTTTCTCTATAACTAATGTAGCTGTTTCTCAGTTTCCTGCAGCAGTTGTCATGTGGAGATGTAAAGTGATGATAAGAAACATGAAAGCAAAGTATATGTACTTCTTAACACGATGAATGAACGTCTTCCAAAAGCCGAGTTGTTAAAAATGTCCTGAATGCTTTGCATTGCTAGAACAGCTATTGCATTTCCAGGCACATTTTTTCACGGTATTTTTTCTCCACTTATGTCAAGCTTTGTCCTCAAAACTTCACAGGGATCATTCAGCATTCCTAGAAGACATTGTCTTGTGATTTCTTTCACACTTCAGCAAATGCATATTGTGTTGTAGTTCTTATCAATGTCACTGTTATGTGTGAGGGTTGTGGGTGGTCACATTCTTTGTGTGATTATTTTTAAAACCAGCAAGCCGAGAACAAGGATTCTCATAGATTTCCCTTAGACCCTTGTTGTCTTTAGGCTTTCTTGCTTTTTCAGATAAAGGGTGAGTCTTCTGAAACTTGGAAATCAATAACATTTCATAAGTGTTTTGCTAGGAAAACCAATTATTAGAACTGTGCCTGTGAGAGTAAACAAGTATTTTGTATGAGCATCATTGTTCATAAAACATCACAAAACAGCCCTTCTGTTTTCCAACAAAGATTAAAGTATCTGAGAAACTAACAAGAATTCTGTTTGGGCTGGGTGCGATTTGTTCTTTAGCATAGTGTGAAATGCTGTTCGAACACAGCAAGACCTACATGGAAGGTGTGAAATGTGAAGGTGAACTTGAATTCTCTCTTTAAGAAGAACCTGCGTAAATGCAACCGAATTTGCGATAATAGAATAGAGGTATAGCTTTCCTGGGGCAAGTTGCTTCATCCACAACACTGTTAAACAGAGGGTCTGAAAGAAAGTTTTTTTTTTTCCAATATCTATGATTTCAGAATCATGTTTCTGAGCTGGGTAATTGCATAAAAATTATAACATAAGTGGAAGTTGTCCTAGTCTGAAATCTTCAGCAGTAATTAGAGGAAATGGACGATTGTGTAATAGTCCGTTATTTTTTATTGCTCATAGTCAAACAGATTCTTCATGGCTTTTTGCTGTTTGGGATAAGCATGTGATGCAAGTGCATACATACTTTTATTTAAAAAGGAAGATAGCTTGATTTTTTTAGTGGAATTGAATTCCTTCATAATACAGAATATCCAATGAAACATATGACTAACTCATATGATTTACTAACTAGCGAGATTTACTATCTGGTGCATTTTTCACATCCCAGTGCACTTAAGGTCTGGTATTAAGAGTTACAGTTCTACTTGATTTAAAAGTCTTAAAATCTTGAACCTTCTTCTCCAAGGCCTAGTATTCTTTTTCTGTGTGCGCTGGGTTGTGATCTTGTGTTGACTTTCTCTTGTGGCCTGGTATTGCGAGCTGCTGTTTAACATCACTGTTAGTCCTGTCTTCTCCGTGCTTGCCAACAGATTTTCCCACTGCTCACCAATATAACATAACAGTGCAAAATACCTGGCATTCTTATGGCAGTATATTAATTTTGGATGAAAAGCAATCAAGTCTGATGCCATGGAGTAATTTGATGAGATGAATCACTGGTAAATTGAAGGATGTGCATGTATGCATTGAAAGATTGGGGTCTGGTTTCATAACCTCTTCATAGTCCTTTTCATCAGAGGTTTGATCAATTCAACATACCAATGCTTCTGCTAAAGAAACAGTCTTTGGGGAGTTGATGTTCTCATTCTCTTCCCCCCCCCCGCCCTCCCCTTCCTTCTCTTGGCAGCTGGGTGCTGAAATGCCCTAGATTTGCTTGTATATTTTCTTTGAAACTACAGGCAAGAAAACAGTGAAAGGGCACATGAAATTCTCAGCTTTTTCAATTGAATTAGAGGTCAAGAATTATTAGCAGAGGGGTCAGTGTTATGTCACGACCAGCGGCTACCTGCCATTGCTTCATGTGGCTCTGAGGAACGAAGAATTTAAGGCTTCTGTATACAGTGAAAAGGTACAAGCTGGCTAAATGTTGAGGATCCTGCCGTACAAAGGGTGTTGGCTTACTGACGTACTTACGCTGACACTTATTTAGCTTTGCTTTCTCTTTTTTAATGGAGATTTTGAAGCAGACTTTGTTTATATGTATTGGTAGTAGTTTAGAGAAGTCAATAACTAAAAAAAAGCTGCCCTGTGTTTCGAGTAATAATAAATATCTTTATATAGATTTTGGATATTCAAACTTAAATAGTATTTGCCGTGTCTATAAACTCCAGGCTCACCTGAGCTGGGATTTTTAGCTCTTGGCACTGAAGTAACCAGGATTTATTTCTTAATGAATTGTTATGATTCTTTTTAAATTAGATTATTTCTATGTGCACTAGAAATTCAAGCTAAGTCACAGCTCAAGATTGCTCAATCCTTCCTTCCCTGGGTAATTAGATCTCCTGTTTGAAGTTGCTAGAAGTTTGATCCTGCACTTTTGACCTTCTTCAGATCTCCCTGCTTTGGTATGTTTGCCTACTAGCATAAACAATACACTGTAACTCTTGGACTTTGGTCCAAGTTTCATTCATTAATAGTTGAATGTGGCTGGTGCTTTAAGGTGGATTTTTCATCCAGCTCAGTACAAGAGGATGGTACTTAGTTTCTCTTTTCAGAAATAAGCCCAAGGGAGCTGGGCAGGAATTTGTTTATGTTTAGGGGACACTCTGAACAGGTACGTGCAAGGGTTTAACATAGGCCTAAGCATCAATCAATCGCCTTGCCATGCAGTTAGCTCGGATGCATGGGTAACGATCACCCCATTAAACTTTTAAAACAGTGCTGCAGGAGTAACATTGATCTGAACTGTTAATGACTAGAACTAAACGTGTCAGGCTGAAAGGCTTTCTCTTAAATTTACTCGTTCGCTTGTTTGTTAGATGACAGTGAATCTTGCTTTCTGAGGAAAAAATGTGAATTTGAAGTTGGTTAAAATACCACTGTGAAGCAGTGAAGGACAACTTGGAGCTAGTTAACGTGCTTCAGCTTCTTTTTTTCAGCAATATGATGGTTATGATATTGGTTGTGTAGTCAGCCCAATGGCAGCTGCTATGACAACACTGGTAATTATTGCTGGTCATTTTTTTTTAATCTTGCTCATTGATATTACTATTACTCATTCCTCATTTTTGCTGTTACTCATTACTGGCACTGAGTAACAGCGATGATTTCTTACAAGAATGATGTCGTTTTTACTTCTTGGCTAAACCAGTCTTTGGTACAAAATTGAATCCACAGGATTATCTTTGTGCTTTATATTAGATTTAATGCAGAATAATTTTAATACTTGTGAAATTATAAAAATATAAATAATTAGTTTAAGTTATACAGCACTTCTTTTCTTCACTATGTAGTGAGTGTAAAGGACTCAGATCCTCATCTAGATTGTATACCAAGATCCCCATCTGATTATCGTGCTCAGAGAGCTCCAGTTGACTTGATTTCTGTTTGAGCAGCACTTGTTCCTGGGAAAGAGAGGCAAACTGCTGGAACAAGGAGAGCTCAAATGTGAGAAATCTTAAAAGAGAATACATTTGTACACTACTGCTTATAGCTTTTCATTTGTTGTGTATTGTTTTTTGTCTTAGACTTCCCTGTGAAAGAAACACAATAGTATGTGGACTGCTTCCTTCAGCTTTTGAAGCCTGAGGAATTTATTTCAGAACAAACTTCTTACACATAATAGACATGTTTTGAATTTCAGCTTCGTTTTTTGGCTCTGTTATAACTTTGTCATGAGTAATCTGTTGGTTCTCATATTTTAAATCCAATTGGTAAAGGCATCTATACAGCTCAGGCGTACCTTAGTTCAGTCCTGCCCCTCCCCCCACTGGTTTTTTGTAAAGAAGAATGCAAGTTCTTTTTTTCTCTTTGTGGTTTGTCAAGAACTTTTGAAACTCAGTTGTTATTGCCTTTTAGTGCTTGATTCACCCTATATTCCTTTCACTTTACAGGGCAGCATTCCATCTGATGCCCATTCTAAGAGCTTTTCTGAGCTTTTTTTTCTGATCAGTCTCGAAAAGTTCTGCTTGCCAAATTGGCAGTTGGCAAACGAAAAATTTTTCATCAGTAATGAGTAGGAAGCACTTCTGCCTTGTCCAGTAAATCTTCGCGGCAGTTTTGAAGCATAGTATAAATGTAAAATAAACCTACCTCATAGGAAAAAAAAGAGGAAGTTTTGATTGGTCTGCTCTTGTAGCACTGATGGGAAAGTAAATTTCATAATTAATTCATTTATTTAAAGACAAAACCAAATGGATGGTGTATAGTGCTAGCTAAAAAATTCAGGTTTTTTTATCAGCCAAGTATGCCTTTTCATGTTTCTTGATGGTGTAGTATGTTTCATGCAATGAAATTTCACATTTGTTTATCCAGATTACATTTTCAGACTGAAAAGGATCAATATCATAACACCAGGGGAAGTGACTTTATAATAATTCAACATTTTTAAACATGGGCTTAGTGTAATTATACATATATCTTTACATGCTTAGCTTGTACTTGCATTTGTTTACTCATGTGAGGATGTTCAAGAAACTACAATACCTGCAATGACTGCATGTCTTTCATCATGCTTGCCCACCCCATCACATGGCTATGGCATCTCTAATTAGAGCACGGTTGCACCCTTGTCTGGACTGGAAGTGTTTAGGTTTGATGTTTCCTTCTGCACTTAGAAATTGCCTAGTTATATCTTGCATGCATAACAAGGACATATTTAATATTAATCAAACCCAGCTCATCCCTGCATTCTGTCTTGCATAACCTCGTAAGCAGTGTGTCTTTTGCGCTGTTCTCCAGTCTGACTGCAAAATCAATATGCTGCAGTAAAAACTAGATTTCCTACATTCTCACCTTTATTCTCAAAATAAATACACCTGTGCCCTTTTTTTATTGTAATTTTGAGGCTTCATAAGTGTATCTGGTGTGGAGGCTTACAAACCTACCCTTAAAACTTGGTAGGTGTTCGGGGTAAGTTCTTTTTGATAGGATGGAAGATACCCTGTTTTGTGGAACCAAGGTTTGCTTGTTGGCCAGCACAAGAAAGATCAGGTCTGTGTTTTTTTTTCTGGATGGGTAGTTCTCAGTTTCTACAGAACTAAATCTTGCATAATGAACTATCAGTCTCAGTAATTCACAACTGATAGAGTCTTTCCTCTGAGAAATGCTGGTGTTTCTAGCTATGTTAGCAGGTGTTCGTTATAAACATCAGCAACTACACCATAACATTTTTCTTTTTTTTAATTTAGACTATACAAATCCTGAAAGATATTTCCAGTTAATTTTGGTAATTATGTGCTTATATAGTAGAAGTGTCACATACAGAAACATGTCACAGTGATAACTTCAATGAAACAACATAAACTTTTATCTTTGACTGATGTTAACAGAAGAATGTAGGTTGGCAGTGTGAGTTGTGGGTAGGATAGTTGACAAAATGTAGGCTTGCCCCCGTTGGAAGAACCCTAGGAGGTCTTTTCATCCAGCTTTTCACTCAAAGAAGGTTTAACTCCGAGTTCAGACGAGGTTGATTAGGGCTTTGTCCAGCCTAGTCTTAGAACCCTGCAGCCTCTTGGCATCCCTGTGGCTGATAATCCTTACAGTGAAAATATTTTTTTTTCTTCTATCCAAATGGAACCTTCCTCATTTCAATTTATGATACTTCTGGTATTATTCCCTCCCATGCACTTCAATAAAGAATCTATCTTCATCTTTTTGCTAATCTTCCCTTGCGAAGGCTGCTGTTAGGTGCCCCTTCTCTCTGCCAGGCTTAACGCTTGTTCCCCAGGCTGAAAGAAGTTTAGATTGCTTTGAAATCTAAATGTGCTTTTAATTTGTTCTCAAGTTCATTCTTTTAAAGACCCATTGAAAAATGATTACTTTTAAAATAGCATGCAACCAGCTCTTCTGGTTGTTGATTTGGACATGAACACTTTTGTATTGTTAATGACTTAATGATAAGGGCACGATCATTGATGACAGCATTCCAGATTAATGTAATAAATATTTTCCACTTATGCTTTTTCATATGTATTAAAGTAAGTAGGCCTGATGAAGGCATTGAAATAATATTCACAGAAAAAAATTATGGTATTATGGTATCTGAGCTTAGTTTTGTTTGTTTGTTTCCTTTAGAATTAATCTGAGTTAACAAAACAGAAATAAAGGTGGTTTCAGTAGTCAAATGGATGAAATTATATGGTAAATATGATAGTCTGCTCAATTCAAATGCAACATATGAACAGGTAATAATATTTGTGGAGCTCCAATTCAGTGCCTTTTGGCAAGCTATCAACTAATAAAAATCATCAGTATGCAAGACTTCGGAATTCTTGAGTTTTGTTTTAAAACAGCCACTTGTATTTCATGCGCTTTTAAAAAGTTGATTTTTGTGTTAACTGTTTTTCTAGAAAATCGAGCACTTGGCATCTGTTATCCAAGAACCCGGAGCAGCAGAGACTGTTTTTACAATGAGGAAAAATTAATTATCTGCTAGGTAAATGCCAACGTGTGACGACAATCCGTAGTCTTTTCAGTTGGGGAAAGTAGCTATGAGCTGTAATCCTCAGCTCTGTTTGTGAGTGGATTCAGTTGCTGCGGTAGTGGATGATTTAGATATGAGACTTTGGGACAGGCCTTGGGTGAGGTAAAAAGAAGCCCATGTGATCTGTACGTGTAATTTCCTTGCTGAGCAGTGATGAAACTACTCAAATATTCAGTAGTTTATCATAGAAATATGTGATCCTACTTTTTTTGTTTGCCTCAAAAACTGTGAGGATAGAGTTCAGTTCTGTGAGTGTTCTATGAGTGAGATAAATTGTAAATTGTGAACATCTATGTATGTAGGCAGATTAAATGTGGATATACTTAGGTATGTATATTTATGTCTGGTTGTCATTTTACAGTATGGTGTCTTGTCAAGCTGACTGGTAGTTTAGATAAATTTGAAGTGGTAGTTCATTATAGTAAATTAGATGTGACTAATTTCCTCTGTGAGTAAATTTTACATAAAAAGTGTGTAGGAAGTAGTAAAGGTAACCTTCTGCTGTGCATTTGATGACAACCGAATTACTGAATTATTTACCATTCCTTTGTATTGCCCGTTTGCTGTTTGATGGATCATTTTACACTATAATATTGTTACTGCATTAGAAAAAAAAGGTGTGTTCAGCAGTCTCAGTGACCTCTGGAAGGGATAATTTGTTTGGGAGCTTAAAATACAGTTGACATTTTACCAGAAGCTCCTTGACTACTTCTGCTTGCAAAAATAAAAGCCTACAGAGTATTGTGTCTTTAGTTTCAGGCTATTTGGCATTTAAATGGTGGGGAAAAAAATTATCATTAGAAATATTTTTCATCCTGGTTTGCTTCTCGTTATACTTATTGTCAATGTGGAAATTCCCACAATTGTCCAAGAGATATAAGTAAAATATAACTTCATTTGAACTTTGAGTTTTTGAATCATCCTTTTTTTTCAGGGAAGGTTTTTTTTGAAAAAAGGGAGCATTAGAGAGGTTCTTTCAGCCATGAAGTTCTGTTTTTTCTTTATGCCTTGCTTGGCAATGAGTATACATAACCTGTTTGAATGAGATGTCAGCATTTCTATTTGTAAATATAATTAATGGGAGTTTGCTAGGTGTAGGTTATTGCTGTTGCCACACTTAATTCTAGATTGTAGAAGTTATTATGTTTGGGGCCAGCTGATCGTTACTTTCAGATATATACATGATCAACAAATAAGAAAGAGTACTAGTAGACCTCACCATGCAAAACAAGATGAAAAAAGCACAGTAGCTCAGTGAGAACTTGTCTGATTTTTCTGAAGTATATTTAACTTTAATTCATATATTACATCAATACCATTATCTTGTTTCCAAAACCATTAAGTATTCCTAAAGCCACCCAAATAGGATTACTGTATTTATTTTCTTAAATTTTAAGTTTTCTTTTGAAAGATTAGTTTTAATAAGCCAAGTATAAATATAACAAGATTGCTGACTCACCAGTATTTTTTTTTTCTGTTTAGATGTTTAAACTTCTCATTCAGTCGCTATGTATTGATGGGGAAGAAAACCTGATTGATCAACACAGTTCTGATAATTTGGGGTTTCTTTTGTAATTTTTATTTTTTTCAACGGTGTTTGAGGAGCAACTTGAGGAAATTTTCAAGGAATGGAGTTAGCTCACAGTTTGCTCCTTAATGAAGAGGCATATAACCAGCTTGGTGAATTTCAAAAAGCAGAGTTCATTTTTGAATGGTTACAGTTCCTGGAAAAACTTTTACCAGTGACTAACAGAGTAAGTATGATGACACTTGAGAGGAGAAGCACATTATAGAGCTATTTCTCTCTCTTTTTTGGTATTTTGTTTAAAAACAAAGAGCAGTATTCAATTTCATTTGCTTCATGTCTTTTACTTACATGAAATGAAAGTTTGCTCAGTGCTAGTAACTTTCTCAGTGTTAAAGGTTTTGGTCACAGCCCTTGAAGTGTCAGAGCCCGTTGTCCATTAAAAAGAAGTTGAGAAATAGGCATTAAGTGATTATTTTTTAATAGAAATGAGAGTATTACTGCAAAATTTTGCAACCCCATGATGGAGAACAGCAGTCATGCTTCCAGCTAGCATGGCACAATTATTTGGTAGTTCTCTAGTAAGCAAGAATGTAACATCTTTCCTACATTTATTTTCCTAATCGTCTTTCCAGACAACTGTCCAATTATTTGGTTCACTGTTTAGTGTAAGTAGCATATGTGAATATTTAACAACAAACCAACCTAGATAATGTTATTTAAGAGTTATGTTATTTGTGTTAAAATATGTAAATGAAATGCATTTCCAATTACGCTATGCAGCATAATTTTCTTTTTAAATAAGAATAAAATAATCACATATTTGAGATGACTTCAAGTAGAAAGATGCAGTAAAATGTTGATTTTTAATTAAGAATGTGTGACAGAATAGTAATAATGAAAAGTGAAGAGAATTAACGTCAATTATCTTTAACTAACTTTTAAGTTTAACTGAAATTTAACTGGCTACTGATTTTATTTCCAGGCTGATATAAGGGAAAACCAGAAGAAACTAGTTGAACAATTGACTTCTTTATTACACAATTCACCAGGACCTCCTACCAGACGTCTTGTTGCCAAGAATTTGGCTGTACTTTATAGCACTGGAGACACTTTTTCTGTTTACCAAACAATTGACAAATGCAATGAACTCATTCGGAGTAAAGATGATTCGCCAAGTTATCTGCCTACGAAACTGTAAGTATTTTTTTTTAACCCCAAGCTTCAAATCCAGTAATAACAAGAGAGGCCGATTTGTGTGGTGAGAATTTAACGTAGGACAGGGTACTCTCCCTCATTTCTGCCCATTCTCCAGCAGAAGCTTTGTACCATGTGATACACAGGATTTGGGAGCCTCCCTGATTGGTATTATTATTGTTGGTCTATGCAGCTGTAAAAAGTAATATTTTCTTCAGTATTAATCTCTAAAATTTTAAGACTTGGGTGTTACAAAGAAAAACTGAATTAATCTGAAACCTGAAACAAATTCAAATTGCTTCCTTCCCTCTAGGTATTGCAATAACTTTGTCTTAATAATTTAATATATGCTGCCTTCAGGGCAGAATTATGAGTGATTAAGTACTTGCACAGCATTTTATATATTCTTTTCTGTGTCTCTACTTTTGAGTAGGAGCTTAATCTGCATGTTGGGGGGGGAATTGTTAGTACTTCACAACATAAATTGCCCTTGAAAGTATAGTAATTTTAAAATACATATTTCTTCCTTATTTTCAAGTTTCTTTCTATTATGCATATAAATATCAACTCAACCACTTTAAAATCACATTATTTTTGAAGCATTTAACAGAAAGGCAAGTTGGTTGCTGATGATGAATCAGTATAGGTAGCATGTGCTAGAACAAAATTTGACCTACCTAGCTAGTGTTTACAGGATCCACTGGAAAGAAATGCCTTGAGTGGTTTGGAAGCTAAGCTAAATTGGTTTACTTAGAAGCACAGGAATGCTAAATTTGTTCCTATTATTCAGAACTATAATGAGCATAGTATGCTTTAAGGTAATGGAGTAAACTGAGGCTGGCTTATGCTTTATGTTTTGATTCAGTGAGAGGGCAAAACCAGCTAGCAATAGATATTGCCATATTAAAGAAAACATGCTTTACAGCAAGTCAAGAAAATGCTGCTTGTTACCAAAAAAAAGGTGAAGAAAGCTTTTTGTAAGTAACCTATTTAACATAAGTAAAAGAAAAAAAATATTTACCTGACATGATGTGTCCAAGTTCACTACCACTGGGTAGATAGTAAAACAAAGAATGGGGTAGTATTAGATATTGCATGTGTGCAGCAGGAATAAAAAATGTAAAAGACAACTGGTGATCTCGAGACAGAGAACTGAAAATTGGGACAGAACACCAGCAATGGATAACAGAGCTTCAAGGGGACAGATGTTGGAAAAACAAGGAGAAGGTAGTATACTGCTGAGTAGAGCAGTGTAACTTCAGCTGTAAAATACAGTTATTGAGTACATTTCCTAATCCAGCTCAAAAACTGGATATAGCTCACTAGAAACTTTTGAAATTATTTTAATGAAGCACCTAAAGCCTAGCCAACAGAACAGAGAAATATGAACTGTCATTGCAGGATGTGAAGCCAAATGTTAAGGTGCACAAATATTATGAATAATCTTAATACCTGAAACAATGCACATCTTTCACTGTAGTGAAGAAAATGAAAGATAAAGGTAGGGATAGTAAAATGTCTTTTTACATTAATGATATGTTATACAAAGCAGAGCACAGTCTGCCTTCCTCCTTTAATTCCCATGCTAATCCAGTTTCTGTCAACTCAAGTGAAGTTGCGTTTTCCAATATTGTAATTTTTTTGCTTGTTTCTCTCTTTTTCCATCTGCCTCTTGTGCAGGATTTTAAGGTAACATTAAGTTTGCTCTAAAGGGTCTTAGTCCTGCAAAGTAAATTACTGCTGTGTTACTGCCTGCTCAACAGTGAGGTGTGTTGACGTTATGGGTGAGTTGTAGTATGGGACAGAGCTCACCAAGTCTGCCTTGCTTTGACTGCAAGATGCCCCACTGGAGGATAGCAAGGAGGGATTATAGAGTCCATTAGCAGTAAGACAGAAGTCACAAAATATTCAGACTCAAAAGGCAAAGAAGTAGCTGGAGAAAAAGCAGTTGCAGTGTCAGAATCCTGCTGGGTGTGTGAACAGTAGCGATGAGAGGACATAAGAGGTGAAGCAGAGGAAAAAGTAGCAGTACAATATGGGTTTCTTTTAAAAAAAGTTTGAAAAAGGTTTGATTTCTTATAGTACTGACGTGAAACAATAGCTACAGGAAAAATAATTGGAGCATCAGAACTCTTTGTTGAGTAAAATCTTTCATCTTGAGCTGCAGGTATACAGAATACTTGGTGTTCAGTGAAGGAGGACTGCTTTTTTTTATTCTTTTTCTTTTATAATCTTGACTAAAGTATTGTCTTTGTTTGCTGTCTGTCCTTAGTTAGCATGCATGCCCATGTTGTCTGGTAGCAACACTTCGCCATCATTGTTCGTAATACATTTATTCACCTGGAAATATCTTTAAATAAAGTTTCCAGTGAATTGTTCTCTTGTCTCATAAATTGTCATTTTTCTTCTTTCATTTAGGTGGCAGATGAAAACGTTTTAGGCAAGCACTTTAGAAAGAACCTTCGATGCTCATCCCTGACTAAAACTGAGTGTGATACTAATGCTATATCAGATCAAAGAACGGGTTGTGTAGTGTGAATTCAGCTGATTAACTTATTTCAAATTACAAAGTTTTTAGGGCTGCTTTTAAACCAGAAGCATTTTGAAAGCATTTGGTTGGTCAGCAAACATTCATAGCTGATCTCAGTGCTGTTTCACTAAATATTTAAGTATCTTAGTTCTGCATGTTTGTTGTTACCTCTCCAAGTACTATTATTAAGGCAAAATTTGAGAGTAAACAGCTTAGATGTTTCTTGTAGAAAGAGTTGCGTATCAAAACGGAGGTGTACTGCTAGAGAGGGAGAAACACAGGCAGAGAGGCTTTTCCCTGCCAAACTTAGGTAAATTTCCAGGCTTCCTTGAAGACTTCTGGCTTTTGCTGGTCATTTGACAGATAAAGTGACTTTATAATTAATACAGATTGAACTTATTGAAGAAGTATTTGTGGGAAGAAGTAGACAATTAGAGTCATGATACAATCCTAGAAGGCAGTCAGAAGAGATTCCTAAGTCCTGTGCTTTGAAATATTCTAGAAGCTTTTTGATTGTTTTGATGTGGAGAAGTAGCTGGATTCTCACCTTTAGTTGACTAGATGTTCCTCATCAGGAAATATTGCCACTTTGTTGTTAGAAAACACTGTTCCATGCTGATTGACTCATTCATACAACACATAAGCACGTGGCAGTACAGCCAGCCATGTAAGAGTGTTTGCAAGTTATATGGTTATTTAATAAGGTAGTTTTGCTTTGGGGTTTTTTGTGTATATTTGTTAACTATTCCTTCTTTGGATTATGATGTGAAATATATATTATTTAGTCTTGAAGCTAATTAAAGAGAGAGTAATTGGAGTTTTATGCCCAGTCACACCAACAACAAAATGAAAATACAAACTGTTGGTGTGTACTGATTTGGATAAAAGCAATAATGTAAAATATTGCTTTAACAAAAACAGGTTTTTAGTATGATAAGCAATAAACAATATCAGTTTTATCTTTCTGTACTTTGTCACTTAGAGAATTACTGTTAATATTAAATGCGTATTTCTAATTGAGGATTTGTTCAGTATGAGAGTTTAAAATTCTTTATGTGAAACTCTAATTCAGTTGGGAAATAATTAAAATATTTTCCTGAAGGGGGTGCTGAGCAGTGTCACTGCAAATTTAAGTAGGTCTGGCCAAAGAGCTGAAAGCAGATTAAAATTGTAATTTCCTTTTTCCTTGTATTCATAAAATTCATTTTAGTTATAGAACTGTATTTTTTTCACCGAAGTGTTTTCCTTAGTTATGCAAAAGAAAATACTCCTTAATTAAGCAACTCTCTATTTCTTTATTTTTTATCTCAATATTTAGCATTTTTTACTTTTGCTGAAGGAGTCAATGAGCACAGACTCCAAATGTCAGATATTTCACCTGGAAACTAAATTCAGAAGCTGTATGCCATGAGATGGACATGGGCTTATACTTTTATTTCCCTCGGAGTGTTTCTTTATTATATATTGTTATATGTAGATGCCAGAATTTTAATTACTAGACCATTTGCAGACTACTGGTGACGATCAAGTTGTCAATAAACCTGTCTTTGGCTGCTTCCAGCAGCATCTGTCATAGCACAGTGCCATAGACTAAATGATGCAGGGCATGCTTACTTAGAAATGAATGTTACCATTTTCAGATCCACTTTTATACTATATTCCTATTGTAAAATTTATTGGAAGATTGTATGACCTAAATTCTTGTATTATCCAAGTTATTTTCCAGCCTTTGTATCCACATTTCTCCTAGACTGTATGTGCCACACAACCAATTTTTTTTTTTTCAATTTTGACAATCCATTTACATTTTTGGGACATCTTATTCACTTATTTTGTTGTTTGCCCATTGATTACGTTAGTCGTCTTAATCCCTTCCATCTATTACTGCATCCATTTTCACGCGTCTTTGGATTTGCTTTTGTTTTAGTGCTGCGGTGGTATGCTTGGGCTATTTATACAAAAAATTGGGAAGAATTTTGGGAAACAGTTTTACTGACACCGTTGGGAATGTGCTTAAAGCAATGAAGAATGCAGAGGTATTGGAACAGCATGTTTAAAAAATGATTGGAAAAGTAATAGGATGTTTACTGTTCGTAGCTGGACCAACGACTAGGAGAAAGTGCATGATACCAAAATATGGAAAAATTATGGAAAGTCATTGGATAAAAATCCATGTCTGAACTCCAAAGAATTGCTAGAGAGTTAATGGATTATAACCATAAAAGGATGGGTCATAACTATTCTCAAGCGAATTTCATGAAAGAACTTGGTAAACTAGAAAATCTAATTGCCTTATTAATGAGAGCATTTTTGCTCCAGCTTGTACTTCACATTTGGAGTTTTAAACTGATAGTGAGTACTTTCCAGTAGAACATAGAATTACTATTTTCACTTGCTTATAGTGTTACAGAGCAAGTTATCTTCTTTAACTCACTTCTGCATAATAAGATCTCTGTAAGTCCAAAGGACCCAAACCATTGTTTACATATTTCAGTAGCTGGCATTTTGTATTTCCAAGGTGCTTAGAGTTACTAAACTTTAACATTTCTCTTTTTCACTTTTCAGTCTCAGGGTCGTTATGAAATCATGCTTAGTTTACAAAATATACTAAATGGTTTAGGAGCTGCTGCTATCCCGTGTCATAGAGATATTTACAAAGCTGCCCGATCATGTTTGACAGATCGATCCATGGCAGTCCGCTGTGCTGCTGCAAAGGTAAAGTGCTCTAATAGCTGTTTTTATTAAGTAGGCTCCCTAAATAAAATTCTGGTTTAATGGATAATGAAAACACCAGTAAATACATTTTTTGCTTATCTTTATTTCTTTGATATTGCCTTGACAGCAAAAATTCAAGTAATTGTTAGTATGAAGCAGCGTGTTTATTTTGTTAGGGAGAGCTCTATGTATTATGTAGCAAGCTATAATTTGCACTGAGTGTTTTTCCACATCTAAACATTTTTATTTCCCTTTTGTGTCTAGTGTCTTCTTGAACTTCAGAATGAAGCAGTATTTATGTGGAGTACAGACCTGGATAGTGTTGTGAACCTGTGTTTTAAGTCCTTTGAAGGCTCCAATTATGATGTACGATTAGCAGTTTCAAAACTTCTAGGCACAGTATTGGCTAGAGCTCTAATGTCTAAACAGACCACAGGTAAAGTATGTACTTCGTTGATTCTTCATCTCTAGAAATCTGTCACATGATTAGAAATTCTCAAGTTCTGTTGAAGCCCAAAGTAAAATTGTAATGCAAACTCCCATGATATCTTTTGTTTAGTTTTTTTCATGACATTTTTCTTGTGAAGTGCTGTGGTTTTGGTTATGTTAGCCTAAAAATGTGTGTATTTGTGAAATCATAAGCAGGGAAAAATATTTGCTAAAACTAACCAGCTCTGTTCCAAGATTGTTGCTGTGTGGAGAGAAATTAGCACTCTAAAGAATTTAAAGGCAAGATTAATTTCAACAGTATTGAAAACACAAAGATTTGAAAGAGTGTGTGTCAAATGAAAGAGTTGAGGATATCTTTTCAGGCTGGTTTCCACAATCATCAGTACCACATCTGGATTGTCAAGCAATACAAATGTGATCAGAAGCAGAAATGTGCATGCAGTTTTTTTCACTGAATATGTAACATGAGTACATAACTGTTTCCTGACAAACAGTACTTGATCCGACTTCAATCCTGATGATGCTTCAATCCTGGCATCTAGTGAACATCTCGAATCTCTGTCATTCAGACTGCGTATTTTCAGTCCAATCTTAGAAATATAAATCTAAGTATTTATCTGTAATCTAAACCAAGTACAACAAGATGCTGAGTAAGTGTGATTCAGACTGTTTCTTACGGTTTTAATGGCTTCAGAGAAGATTGTCAGTGCAGTAAGCAGTGAATGACGCAATGACATGCCTTTAAGCCTAGCTTACTGCCTTTCAGAATTCTCCAGGCTGTGTATTTGTGTTGGAGGCTCTGAAGTCTTGATTTTTAAAGTATTTTTCTGAAAATCTCGTTGGAGACAATTACTGCATTACAGAAACCAATCAGCAGTTATCTTTTCTTATTAGAAGGTAGAAGAACCCCACTCTTCAGTAAATTCAGTAGGTTTTTTTTAATCTTTGTGAGTAGTGTAGCTATATAATCTTACCATAGCACTTTAGAAATACAAGAGGCTCATCAGCTGTTTGGCTGGTTATTTTTAGCGGGGAAGCACTGGGTTAAAAACAAGTCAGAGCTAAGTGAAGACAGAAGTTAGTCATGGGCTGGAAGGGGCTGTGGGAGAAACGGAGGAAGCAATGCATGAAGAACTGCATAATCTTGAAGTTGCTGCTTTGTATCTGATAAACTGCTGATGTTGGGTTGGGTGAGGTTTTTTTTCAGGCATGATAGTCTTAAATCTTTTCCCAATAAAATACTTCAAAGAGAATGAAAAATACAGTGAAATTTTAGGTCACTTAGTTTGCACACTATGCAGCTATTGTGCTATATGTGCATACACATGTCCCAGCACGTGTTTTAAGTGAACTTTTTATAGAGAAATAAAACAGCAGAATATGAACTAGGAATAAATAATTTTCCTAGTGATTCCCAAGATTGTGAACATATTCTATTATTCTCATTTTTTTTTCCGTCTAATTTAATACTGAGGTAATATGCTTTTATTTCTAAGAGACCCCATGGTTGTGCCCTTCTCTGGCTAAGCATAGCAGAATGGTAATCTGCCCTGTCTGGAGTTTGGAATAGAGGATTGTCTTTGGCGTCAAGCTGGAATAAGTTAGAGTTAGGACTTTCATGAAACTTCAGGGAGCAAGAGTAGGCCATACAGACCTCTTTTGGTAAATGCTGAGGGAGAGTAAATATATGTGTACATATTAGGTGATGTCCTAAACTATCTAAAGATACCTGAAGCAGAAAAACTTAAGAAATATTGTAGTTTACTGGAGCATTGAGTCCTAAAATGTCTTAGTTTCTTTTGTGAAATTATGCTCGAACAGTATTTGGATTTGGTTGTGGTACTGAACTTCAGATTGTGTTTTTTTCTGAAAGGATTAGTATTTAAACTTTTATTCTAGAAAGGAACAAGTTTTGCAGAGGTATTTCTCTAAAGTTTTACATCTATTCTTAGCATGCACCAGGCATAACTTGCGCAGAATCTCTTTGGAAGAAGTGATGGAGCTACTGGGAACTGGATTTATGCGTGGAAGTTGTGGATTTCTACGAGCCAGCGGTGATATGCTGAAAGGGACCAGTTCGGTCAGCAGAGATGTTAGAGTTGGAGTTACCCAGGTTTGGATTATATTGTTTGTTATTTTCTAAGATTGCTAAACATTCCTATAATAACTATTTTGCTCTCTGTATGTCTCTTATTTCATCCTTTTTTTTATCTGTGATGAAATGTATAAAATAAGGATTGACATTTTGAGTTATGCTAGAAAGAGAAGAGAAAATATTTAGGATGTTGCTCATTGTTGACCTAATATTTTGAAACTTTCAAAATTAAATATGTATTACTTCTGAAAGCTTCATGTTATATGAATTTCAAGAAAGTGATATAAATTAAGTACTTCCTCAAATTTTTAATTTAAAACTTGATACCTTATTTCTAAAATTGAAAGGGGGAAGTTAAAAGATTCCTTGTAACTTGGAATAGTTTCCTTCTCTATAGGGATATACCCAGTCCTGTTCTGAAAGAATAGTTCTTTGAGAAAGTGCATGAAAAATAAGACAGGATTTACCAGGGAATAAAACTAAATACCTGTTTTGCTGTGTTCCAGGATGCTCACTTAGAGAATAGGATTTTATTCACTGAGCAGGACTGAAGTCAGACCATATAGTGCATGCTGGTAAAAACAGTATAAACTTCTCAGAAAATATCAACTTATTCCTTTAAATATTACTTTAAATGGCATTTGCCAGATAAGATGTAGGTATTAAAATGTTACACCTGTGAATCAAGACTAAAGGTCATGATCAAAATTTATATATCAGGGAGCTGTGATTATTTTAGTCTGTTACAGTCTTCACAGCTCTTTGCCAGTAAGGGAATTTTTCAGTGCATTTCAAATCCTGCAGTTCAAAAAAGATCTGTAAACTAGCTTGAGTTACTGATAGAAGCTGCCAGACTTTGTACTGAAACAGCCAGAAGGTGCTCACTGGTTGTCTTCTATGCCCAGACCATGCTAGGTGGAAGCATTAACTTCTGGTGAAAAGACTGAAAAGCTGGGGAACATTAATACCTTTAGAGGTATATGCCTAGAAAATGTGTGTCAGGTTCCTGGAGTGTTCTATATACATAATGGTTTTACTCTTTTTGCAGAAGTAGATATTTCAGTTCAGTGTTTTGACTGTTTGTACTGGGTTTTGGAGCCTGACTCATTTTCATGCATTTCTGTGTTAACACAGATAGTACACTCTAACTGTACCACAACAGTTTCTGTGCACCAGAACAGTGCAATGTTTCTATAAGAAAATCTTGAGAAATAGTGTGTGTATATCAGTGCCTGCTAGTCAAAAATGCTTGCGGGTATAAAATGTAATAATTATTATGTGAAAACAGCTTGTTATAAATCAAAAGAAAAACACTGAGGATTTACTTAAGTATGGAAGAAGAATTTATGTTTGTTTAAGACACAGTTTGGTTCAAGATGTAGTTCAAGATGTAGCCAAGGCAGTATGACTCTTCACAAGTCTCTTAATCGTGTTAAATTCTTCAGTTTTCAAATCTTTAAAACAGGGGTACTGTACTGGTAGATTATGAAGCCTAAGTAGTATTTTTTAAGAACTATTAGATACTAACAGGATCAAATCGTACAGTTTCTCCGTCTACAGTACTTCATTTTCTTTTATGTGAATAATTTAGTTGTTAATGCTAGTCACGGGACAAAGTGTGCATGAGGCAAATGTAGAAGTTCATTAATAGGGGTAGTGTTTGTGAACTTTCTTATTAGGAACTTTGTGTGTTAATTTGCATATTCTCATTTTTTGTGTTCCCTTTTCTTGATGGTAGCATATCTATTCATTAAGAAAATCTGGCACAGACAGTTGTAAGGGAGCGTATTATGTGGCAAAATAAATGGTCTTGTGGTGATTAGATTTGTAAAGTGACTCTGCATTCTTTCTCTTTGTTGTGACAAACACAGGGTTTTTTTATGGTCCCACCATTGCAAGACAAACAATTAAAATTCATTGAGATGAAGAGCAGTGCTTGAGGGCTGCAAATATTCCCTAAGTCAAAGCCTATAATAACAAAATTCTTTCAGGGTTATGGGTTATAGTTTTGTAACATAGTAGTTCTTAAAATGCATTCATACATTAAATTTGAGTTCCATGTGCAGAATGTTAAATAGCTGGAAGCTGTTGTTCAGTGAGACCAAACACAATGTTTTACATAACAAGTGCCTGCGCAGGGTAAACTGCCATTTCTCACACTCTGGAATGAAATAACATGGACACGTAGCTTGAATTAACTTCCAGTCAAAGCAGGCTGCAGTACTGCTTGTAAAGTTGTGATAGTAATTTATATTATTTAAGTAGATCCAAAACCACTGAAGCTACCTGAACTGAGAATGTATGCAATTTATGGATGCATACATGTGTAAATAATCTCAGTTTAGTGACTATTTAGTTGTGGCAATGTGCAGAGATTAAAAAAAAAATTATGTGTGGGGGATAGCTGGCAGTGGTTTTCCAGACAATTTTGCTCAAATATGGCTTCTTTTCGAATCTTTTCCAGGCGTATGTGGTATTTGTCTCTACATTAGGAGCACAATGGCTTGAAAGGAACTTCTCTGCCTTCCTTTCCCATATTCTAGATCTTGTGTCTCAGTCTCACCCTAAGGCTGTGCAGAGTCAAATGGATGCTATCGGCTGTCGCTGCTGTGTTTCATTTATCCTTCGAGCTACAGTAGGAGGCCTTCTTGGGGAAAAAGCTCAAATTGCAGCTGCCAAGGAGATTTGTCAGGCCATCTGGAAACTGAAGAAAGTTGTGGGTATGGGTCTAACAAGATTATCCATTTGAGCCTCTGTCTTTCCTTTTTTAAGTGATTGTCCAACTTCCTAATCCAGAGACTGCAGAAGTAGAATATATCGTGCTGATTTATTACCATAATAATGTAGAGGGCTTTTGATGGACTGCTTTGTTTTTAACTTGGGCTGGTTATCTGTTTGTGTCCGTCTGTGTTTCTGCATGTGTGTACCCACATGAGTGTAGACAGCTTTTTTTAAACACTTCTTCCCTGGTGAATATATTTTTAACCAGTTATAATAAAATAATAAATTATGCAATAATAAAATATAGACAGTATTGTGAAATAACTGAAAATGGTGGTTATTATATGTCTAGCCAGATTCTGCCTTCCTGTTCAGAGCAGCTGACGCTACTGCTGGTTGAGGAAAGAAGCGTTTGTTCCTAATTGACAAAACAAGCATTTGTACTGGGGAAAGCAGATCTCTTGCATGATAAAGTCTTGTATACTGCTTCCAAAAAATAGTAGCTGATCTTTCACTATCATCCTTGTAGAGGAAAAGAAAGAGAAGGATCGGCATAAGCAGTTATCCCCTGGTATACAGATACATGTTGTATCCTAGTTAAATATCTAAATGTTAAATGTCTAAACTGGCACAATCATTTGTGTCACAAAAGCTGAACTTTCAAAAACCTCCAGATTTTTCCCTTCCTACTTATTCCTTGTCCCCACTGTCTTGCTCGCTTGCTTTCACACTGTTTCACTCTTTCCTTCCATTTCTTTTTTCCTGCTGTTTCATAAAATCTGGCAAGTTATATCAAAATACGACCTCTTCAAGTCACTTTTGATGAGGCTGAGAATAGCATGCTTCTTACTAACCACTGTTCCCTATTGCTTAAAGATAAGCAGTTTGGTAGTTTTCCATCTTATCTACACTCCTGGTCTCACAGACGTTGCTACTGTAGTTTGTGTAGTAGGAGTGTACTTGTCTCAGTAAAATTAAACCTTCATGAAAACAGTTTGGTAATAAAAATGGTAATGATAAAATTCACTTGGTAATATAAACAACTTACCATAGCAAAATCGCGTTCCAATCTGTTTGTTTTATTTTGGTAATGATTTCATGGGGATCTTCCTATGTTGTATTATTAGATGCTGCAATGAATGACAGTAACTTGGAAACAAGAATTAGTACAACAGAAGTAACAGCAAGTCAGCATGTGCTTGTGTGCGCACTTCAGGAACTCGGAAGTCTCATCCATGCCTTAGGAACTACAGCAGCACCATTACTACAAGACTCTAGTACAGGTACAAGCCCTGAATTATTTTCTAAACCAGAGTACAAACTGTATTCCTTTGTTCACTGTGATCTTCTCTGATTTCTTATGGGTAGACCGTTAACTCTTTCAAGGTGAGATCCTTTGTCTGCCATTGACTATAGCAATCTTTCTTCTGGTGTGCAGTCTCTTCACCTGGACAGCCTTATTCTTCTATCCTTTTCTGTTGTCTTTGATTAAACTGAAAAAAAAAAAAAGAAGAGAAGAACTTGGCTACTTTATGTGCTGTAGGAAGTCTTCAGGCAGTGCCCAAAGAGTTCTCTGTCTTCTCTGGCTTGTACTAATACGTTAATTTAAAAAAAAAATGAAAATAACCCAAATCAAGTTTAACTCCATTAGGGGTTGTATTTAAAGTCCAGCACTTCGTAATGTTTATAGTAAATCAGTATCTTCATCTACCCTTACTGCTTTCATTTAGCTTCAGTGAGACATTTCTTTTTGTCTGAATGGATTCAAGTGGACATGTGTTTCCGCTGCATGGATAGCTGCTTCCTTGAGAATACTTACAGATAGTTTCTATGCATGTTCATGGATGACTACATAATACATTAGATTTTCTCTACATTGTTTTTTCATTTAAGAGAACATTTTTGCAAAGTGTTGAAGTATTTAAATTCAATAAGAAATATTTCACAATAAAAATGAATAGTACTTTTTAAAGAGAAGTGCAGAAACTGAGTAGTGGTATGCGCACCACTCCTCTGTATATAATTTTGCTTCTTTCACAATCTACTTGCCGATTTCTAAAGTGCGTTTATGCATTTTATTTTTCAGGAGTTCTGGAAGCAGTAATTTCTGTCATTCTGCATCCCAGCGTTTCAGTTAGACTAACAGCAGCCTGGTGTTTACGCTGTATTGCGGTAGCATTGCCCTCCTATGTGTCCCTACTGTTGGATCGTTGCATTGAACGTCTTAATGCATTGAAATCCTCCCCAGAAGCAGTAACCGGCTACAGTTTTGCTGTTGCTGCTTTGCTAGGTGCAGTAAAACACAGTTCTTTAGGAATTCCACATGGAAAAGGGAAGGTACGGTCTGAATACTTACAGGTGGGGGGTTTTGTGTTTTTGCAGAGGTATTTGCATGTGTTCTTTATGATGTGATCATATAACCCATATATGGATGAGATATTATCTTCCCTCAAAAAGAGGATTTTGAATCATCCTGTAACTCAAACGAGTTTAAGTGTTTTTCTCACGTGTCAGGGTTGTGAATGTCTCAGGAAACATCACTAATAACTTTACAACTTACCTTTTCCTAATGGAGGAGTTTGTTAGGGGAAAGATTTGTTTGTTGTTTTGGGACAGAGGTCAGTTCTGAGGAGCTCTAAGGATTTAAATTGAACAGTCTGAAAAAAGATTTACTTGCTGAAAACATTTCTTGAGTAGAGTTAAATTTTTCAGAATTTCAAGCTAAACTCTTTACAGCAAGATGAAACCTTCCCCAAATCCCATTTTTAGGTGGGCTTAAATTAGAAAGCTGACATTTCAGCAGTGTTAATGGTGAGAAGAGGCTAGTCTGGAGTTCAGAAAGCTGAAGTGTATTAGATGTTGATGAAGGAAAACATCTTTCTTTTATAAAAGACTGATTAGAAATATATATACTGATCTATTGCATGCCACAGATTAAGACAAATAAATAATTTCCAGGCCCTCAGTGACTCTCCAGTGTACAGTTTAGTGAGTGCTTCCACTAATAATAGCAATTATGTATTATCTGGGAAATCTTTGGTCAAGTCCAACAAAACCTTTCATCAAATCCAATAGATAGATGCTCTCAGTTTGTTCTCCAGAATTTAACAGAAAACAATTTCTTGTATTAACATAGTTTAGGATGCTTGTACCAATCTCTCCACTGGCATAGATAGGATATACTGCGCTCTGAAGTTTTAGAGGTATGCAGATGTAGAAATACAGCCAGGAGAATAGGCTGTTTCTGTCTCAATGCAAACTTTATCCATGAAGTTACTCGCAGCTGGAAAACCACAGTGCAACGCAAGTGTCAGCAGTACATGCTAATTGTCTGCATAGTGTAGAACTTACATTGTCACTTCTGAAAATAACTGTTTTGGAGTCAGTGAACATGGAAGAAGTGGCACACTTTGACACAAGGATTGTGGGTTTTTTCTTGTTATTACACCACTGTATGATGAAAGGAATGCTTTAGTACATTAGGAAAAATGTCCCTTGGAGTGAGTCCCAGCCCACCCTTTCGGCAGTGTTGAGTACTAACAGTTCCACTCCACTGCTTAACACTTTGCTAGCTACAGTTCTCAACATTCGAAGTCCCAAGTGCTTTTAAAAACTTTTCCTTGTGATTACTAGAAGACCATGGGGAAAACAAAATGAGTATCATTTTTCCAGTTATATAGATAAGACGTGCCATTCAAATACTGCACACCTAAGATGAAGTAAAGGTCCCGTATAACAGAGGAACTTAATTCTTAAAGATTTCTTTTGGAGGAATAAAATAGGATGAAATAAGGCCAGGAGGAGATGTGGAAGGGTACAGAAAAGTGTGGGAGAAACATTACAGTCTGTACCAAGCTGGTGGGGGAATAGAACAGAGGAGTTGACAAAAGCCTTTTTCCTTTCTTTCCTAGGAGCACTGCCAGGTTCCAGACTAGCTCCTCTTTTCAGAAGCTGAAAGAGACCAGTGTTAAATAGAGCAATTTTGAAAAGGAAGTATCAAATGTAGACAGTAGTGACCTGGACTGTTTTATGTTAATGCATTTTCCTTTGAGAGAGCAGTTAGAGTTACAGGTGGAAGATATTAATGAGAACAAAATAATTAGTGGGTTTACAAACCAAATTGCTTATGTATTTAGCAATTTGTACTCGTGGTAATGCTTCAGTTCAAAAAAAATCCTTGAAAAATAAGACATTTCTCCTCGTACATAGAGAGAAAAACTGTCAGAAATCATTAATTGAAATCCTTTCTAGGATGCTTATCAAGTAGTTTAAGTATATTAAGGTGTTAGTAATTTTTAATAGTATAATTTAACAAAGTGTTGGTTTAATTTCAGAAAAAAATATTTTAAATCTATCAAGAATCTGTCAAAACAAATGTCTTCATTTGCAACCATCTGATAGCATTATGGAATTGGGGAAGCTAATATATTCAGACTGTTAATATTTCATTAATTTTGGAAGTATACAAATTTCAAACTTTCATGAAGTTTTATATTTTTTCAAATAAATTATAGAAGGAAGCTGTCTATATCCTCCAAATAAATTACAGTGTGCGAAAACACTATAGAAGGAAATTGGCTAACAATATTATTGATAAGGACACTTCTTTCTTGTAATATGTAATTTACAAGCAGTTTGCTTTGGCAACCAAACATACTGCAAGATATAAGAAATAACTTTTTTACGTATGTGAAACGTAATTGCAGCAAACTATTTGCAGAATACTTTTTGAAGTTGTAGCCGTACTGTGGTAATTGTCCACGGACACACTGTTTGTTCCCCCACATAAATTTTAGGTAGCTCAGACTTTGGTAACAAGCACAGATTGCTACCTTTTATTTAGTCCATAGTAGTAGACACATGCAGTTATTGTGGAGAAGCTAAGATAAGATTAATTCTAATCATACCGTACAGTTTTCTGATTAAAAACTGTCAAAGAGAATAGCAGACCTTATTCTGAAACAGGAATTAAGAGATCGTTACCCCTTTCACCACTTCTTCTGAGCTGTGATTCGTATGTCTTCCGCTATCCTTTTTCTGCATAGTGGCATAAATGGAATATCTTAGTGTTTTAATCCTTGCCAGACATATTCCTGTGAGAAGTATCCACTCTCATTTTACTAGTGATAAAAGAAAGGGACAAAGCAGCAAAGTAAATTACCTGGAACCACACAGGAACTGTTGTAGCCATCCCACACTAGTACTGAAGCTGGTCATTGCAACTTAATGAGCCCGATTGTCTTGCTTTAGTGTAAGAAGAAGATGGCATTCTATTTGGAGATGCTGAAATAAGATTAAGTAACACTGTAAAGAGTATTGAAAAATCATTTGGTAGTTACTAAAATGTTGATGCTACGTGTTTCTTTTTAACTTTGAAGGTCATCATGACAGTAGCAGAGGATCTGTTGTGTTCTGCTTCTCAGAACAGTCGTATTTCACTACAGAGAACACAGGCTGGATGGCTGTTGATAGCGGCCCTCATGACATTAGGTAGTATCTCGCTACAGTTTTTCTCCAACTAAATTAAGTTATTCTGTGTTCTTTCTCTGACTTCAGTTCTTTCAACTTTTCATGTAATTCAACATTGCAAAATAATTTTAAAAAAACAATATAAAGCAGAATCTTTAGAAAAACTTTCTGAAATGAAAATGTATTTTATTCCAAATTTGCAATTAGTTCATTGGGAGCAGTGTCTGAAAAACAGTGACTGGGTGGGACTGTTGTTAATTAAGTATAAAAGTTAAATTTCCAAATCAGTCTTAACAAATGTCTTTGTGATCTTGAAGAATTACACTGATTTTTTTCTTTTTTTTTTCTTTTTTTTGTTTAGATCTGCCCCAGAACAAAACTAGCTAATAATTTGTATTTCTTTCTTATAAGGCATTTGAAATCCTACAGAACTTGCTGATACTTATTAGTGGTCAGATTATTGATTGTGATCACTAAATTACTCATGAAGAATGTATTTTATCTGTTTTGTTCGTATTTTTAAGTCACCTTCCACATTTTCAGCTATTACTTCTGCCTAACAGCTCGCAGTTTTTTCTTCAATTAGGGAAAACACACCTTGTACACTAATCAATAATAAATGTTTGCTTTTCTGAACATCACAATTGCGTATTATATCTATTTTTTGGTGGTGATGCACAGGCTCTGTCCTTAGTAAAACAGTGATAATGTATGGCTTGGTGACATACTTGTAAATGGATGAATGGGTATGTAGTTACGTATGAAAATGGAGTATCGAGACAGCAAACATTTGAGAAATTACATAAGAAATGGCTAGGACAGTGGCTTAAAGTTTTGATTACAACTGTAATACTTTTGTGAACATAGATAAAAGGGAAAACCTTAATTTTATTAAGTCTTGCATTTGCGTGACAATGATCAATGCTTACAGGTCCTGCAGTTGTCCAACACCATCTGCCACGAATGCTGTTACTGTGGAAGTGCATCTTTCCATTATCTCCTAAAGACCTAGAAACAGAGAAAACACGAGGAGATTCATTTACGTGGCAAGTAACGCTGGAAGGTCGTGCTGGTGCTATCTGTGGTAAGTGGGATTTACTTTGTCTTTCTCTTCATACTTATAGTTTGTCTGTTTGTTTGGTTTTCCTTCTGAAAGAACAATACTTCACATGGATTTTTCTCACTGGATGATAAAGGATTTATTCACTCCCCAACCTTTATATCTGTATCTACATATGTTTCATTTTTTGTAAAAAACACAACCAAACAAAAAATCCAAGAAGATTTTTCCTCCTGTTCTTATAATCACTTGATTTCCAAGCAGTAAATGGTATCAGAAAGCTTGCTTCTCTTCTCTTCTCTTGTTTAACATACGTTACGCAGTAATGAGTGAGGACCCAAAACAGTGTATGTTCTGTTGTTTATCCAGTCTATTAACGGTTGGACTTGATGATCTTAGAGGTCCTTTCCAACCCAAATGATTCTATGATTCTATTATGCTTTGTAAATTGCAGTTCTTTTTCCTAATAGCTGACTTACTGTAAGCAAAAATAGGATTGGTAGGTCTGTCAAACACGCTTGTGAGAGTGGGGAGACTCAGGTAAAAATTAAAATAAGGAAGTTGCAGTTCTCATACTGTAAATAGTACTATGTGTTTGGCTGCTAATTTTAGGTTGCAATTTTTCATCATGAAATATTGTGAATTTGGGTTTCCAAGAGATGACTCCAGTGATATTTAAATGCTTCTTGTATTTCAGTCATGTATTCTAGAGTACTACAAAGCCCTTTGCGTTGCAGTTATGAGAACCTAGTGTAGTTATTACCTGCCTCTCTCACTATTAAAATGTGTCGGAAACGTGGAATTCAATAGTAATTTCTTTTTAGAAGTAACCAAACAATTAACCTTTAAATTATTTCTTTTTTTTCCTTTTGGAAATAGATCTTTAATACTGGTACTGTCTAGATGCTTTCTGAACAGCTGACTCAAATTTAATTTTCTGTAAATAATGAAAAATATTTCTGTACCTATAACTTGTCTCTTAAAGTACAGTAATTAAGCTAAATTTAAATAGAAAACTAGCACAGTAAGCTGTAGGTCATCAAACCATCATGCTTCTCACATTTTTCTCTTTTTTATTATTATCATGGAATTATGATGAAGTTGAGTTATATCCCATAACTTAATTCATAACAAAACGCCAAAAATGCTTGCCTTTATATATACAATTAAAAGTCAGGGTATCAGCATCCAAGCTGAGACACCAAAACAGTGCATCTGTACATGTAACTATTTTGATTTTTTTTCCCAGTTTCTTAAATTATCGGTCAAAATACTTGAATTTTTTTGCATGCTTTTTTCCTATTTTTTGATTATTAGTGAAGTAATAATGTGATTACTTCACTAATGTGATTTTTTTCCTTCTAGATATCTCACACTAAGTTAAAATCTTAATTCCTTTTCTAGCTATCAAAAGCTTTGTTTCCCACTGTGCTGGTCTTCTTACGGATGAAGTTGTTCAGAGGCTTCTTCCTCCGCTTCCAAGTGCTGTTGATTTATTGACGCAGTAAGTGTGTACTGTTAAATTACATTCTGGTTTTGAAAAGCTACAGAATAATCTTCTCGTATTCAATTTAGTGCACTTTCTAAAGAACAAAGTAGAAAAATTAGAGTGTAGAATTGAATTCAGCTGTATAGCTGAAGACTTTAGCTGGCATAGTGCAGATTCCAGTACTGTGAAAAAAAAAAATGAGTAAGAAAGTATTGCATGCTTTTGTTAATTTAATGGTTTTATTCTACTTTTTTAATCAGACATACACATTCAAGTTTAAGTATAATCATTTTTTATAAATTAAAAAAAAATTCAACAATACACTTGGACAAAAAATTTTAGAGATGGGAATTTTCTATGTTTAGATTCAGAGTGAAGCTGGAAATGGGTTTTATATTTTTAAATTTTTGCCTTCAGAATATGTAGTGATTTAATATATTTGAGCTCTAAACTTAAATTTACAGAGATACCCACAAAGTTAATTATAATAAATATGCATACAGTCAAAGGCAATAGAGACCCTTATTTATTTCTCTAGTATTAGATAAAAGTAATGACTGGGAATGGAGAACAGAGGGATTCTGAGAACATGTGAAATAAGTTGTTTTGCTTCTACTGTTGATAATGCTGATCAAAACTGTACTTATGTATAGGCTTTAAAAGTATTCAGGAAAGTGGTACAAATGAAACCAAAATGTTGCTTAATGCTTCAAGTCTTTAACATCTCTGATGTACTTTTTATGTTTTAAGGCTTTCTTCAATATATAAATCATATGGAAATTCTTTAAAAACATCATCAACGGTTTACAGACATAAACTTTATGAATTGCTAGCAGTACTGCCTCCGAAGACCTATGAAGGTACATATTTCCTTACAAAGAGATATCTGTTAAAAATACCATGAGCTCATTTTAAAGTTTTTATCCAATGTGTATACAAATAGGAAGGAGTAGTTCCTCCTCTTCTAATAAACAAATTTTATTCCTCTGTTTAGATTTGATGAAACTATAGGGAAGTCACTATGGTTTTGAAAATGTAGTATTCACCATCTTCTTTCCCCCCATTATAAATGCAGACCTATGTCTTATTTTTTGGTTGAAACTTGAAGATAGACAACAACTGCAATTTTCAACTGCTTGAAAAACTGACTGACTTTGAGGCCTGCTTTACAGTCCATAGAATCCTAAATCACAAGGATGTAATCTTAGCATAAACCAATTTAAAGAATTAAAAGAATTTAATATAATTGCTTCAGGTAGGCTTACATGTTACGGATATGTTCATCTTATCCTCTGCAGATTACAGATAAACTTGTATTTGAAGACCAATTTGAAATAAATCTGGGAGTACGCTCACTTAAAATCTGATCCTCTATTTCAATAACTATATACATTGTAGTTAGATCTAACAGTTCAGGTAGAACATAAAATACCTTCGTTTCACTTGAAATTTTCATGTGGATATAGTTTGCCATAGGGTAATGTATGGACTGACAGAAGGATCTAGAGCGTCTGACAGTTTTAAAAAGAAGGACGAGGTATTTCATCAGGACAGAGAGAATATGAGCCAGCCAGCTGCTGAATTGCCTGCATCATTTGTATCATGGACGGAATCCTTACTCAAATAATCTGCTCCATCTAGCGGTAACTGCTAAGTGAATCTTCATGAGGACAAACCCTGCCTTTTGCCTTGCAGTTCTTGTCGCATTAGAAGTCAGTATATAACACCTGAAGCATAGTGTACAATATTAATTTGTGATTTGGACTTAAAAGACTGATGATACCTCTATACCTTACAGCAAGTTATTTGGTTCTTTTATTACAGGGGTAATGTTTTACAGAGTACAGATATTTGGGGGGTTGGTTTTGGCAATTTTGTGGTTTGTTTGGGATTTTTGCATATGATCTAACTTTTATTAAAAAATAAAAAATAAAGAGTATTTTACAGTGTAAGGTCTGATTCTTGTGAGACATCATCCTAGCTGGGGATGCTGCAGTCTAGAACCATTAAATAAAGAAAAATTTAAAAGGTTTGTAATAGATAAGTGCTCACTCTGCTGAAAGGTTTATAAGTAGCTTAGAATCAAAACAGTCTCAGAGTTGCTCACCTGTTTCTAATACAGCAGTATGAGACTGGGACTCATATGCATATATTGCCAGGGTGAATTTTCAAGGTCTTTTATATAGTTTAATATATGAGTATGTATTATTTAGAAATGCAAAAAAAGGTTTTCAGTTAAAGCTTGAAACAAATACCCTTCTTTGCATATTATTTCCAGTATGAAAGCTTTATACAGAAACCGTGAGTTTGGAAATACTAGGATTTTTGAAAATGAATTTTTTGGGAAAGCAGTGTCATTATGGAACTCAAGATGGTTTTTTGATGTCCAATTTTAGTTATTATCACTAGGAAGAATTGCAGGTGGACTCTTCTGTTGCACAGCCTGACACATTTTGCCTGGTTAAGGGTGACACACTGGTTTCACCAAGTCATGGCTTTATTCCTTTTCATTTTCTTCCATCTATTTAGTTAGCCAGAGACTTAGAAATGTGCCAGTTCGAGGTTTTTTGAGAGTATGAATGATGGGTGGGGCCCTGTTCTAGGAGTTGTAACTCAATCTTTTAAGTATTAGCAAATACTGTGCAAAGCTTTTTTTTCTTCAGCAGAAGAGTAACAAAACAAAATACGCAGCAAAATAAACAGTTCAAAACAGGTTCTTTATTTCTAGCTCCAAGCCTCTTTCTCAGCTCAGACCTTTAGATTTCTGAGGCCAGAGGTATTAGGACTTGTTTAGGCTCTGCTTGGTTCCTTGCTGTTCTCTTTCAGCCTCTGATGTTTCTCTTGCTGCTTTCTGTCATCAATAAAAATCAGTATCTGCTCAAACAGCAGAATTACAAAGGCTCACTGTGAGTGTGCATAAGTAGCAGATGATTTTTTTCATTATTTCAGAAATGACAGATAGGAGAAGAATGAGTTGGGTTAACTTGAACATCAGCAAAACAACAGTTAGTGTATTGTAGGGCCTGCTTCTGTCATGTGTGAGTGGTTAAGACTTTGTAATTTAGCTGATAGTAAGTATGAACTTGTTAAGCTGCGACAAGCTGGTTCTGTTTCTAAAATTATGATTTATTTTTTTAATCATTTTCATATGTCATTAGTTTTTGATGCTGATGTGCTTTTGATTTTGACACTAAAACATTTATTTCCTGTGAGTTAATACAGAATTTTTAATTACTAGAATGTTCGATTTGATAATTTCACACAAATCATTTCAGTAGTTTGAATTTTGATTATTAGATCTGTTGATTTTTTTTCTGTGGTCTGAAATTAATGCGTTTTGTCAGACAACTCATTAGGGTTCTTTTCATTCTTTGGCTTTTTGTGCTTTTTATGTTCTGCTGTCTAAACCATAAAATTGAATACAAGCATTCACTTCTCTCTCTTAATAGGGGGAGATGAATAGCAACAATGCTGGAACAGCATTGAACTGCTTAACATTGGGATAATATTATTTGACATGTTGAGGATGGACAAGCATATGGCACTAAATTAAATGTTAACTTGGTTAAAAATTGCTGAGTACCTCATTACATTTTATTGCAAAAGCAGTTTTCATATAAAGGGGATTTTTCTTTTTTTTTTTATAATTGTGACCTGTAATAATTAATGAAGTAGTGGTTTCCAGTTGGTTTTAATTATGTTTTTTTTAAAGGGACTCAATTTCTTTCCCTTTCATACATGATCTGTGCATCTTAGAATATATTTAATAGTGCGAAGCTTTGACATTTAGATTTAAGTGTTTTCAGCAAAATTACTTACATGCTAATTACTCAGGGAGGTAGGCAAAGTTACAGATGCCTGCGGGGCAGAGAGGCTGTTGGGGACCACAGGGAGGAAGTCAGCTTTCTCAGAACAGATTCAAGATTCAGGAAAGATAAAATCGCTGATTGCAGCTACCAGCCCCAACTGTATAAATCGTTCTAACTGTGCTTATAAGCTGTTGACAACTGCATTGTCTCACTTTTTGGAACTTGTGTACTGAAAAATTATGAGCAATTTTAGTGTAAACAGGTAATTGTGTGATGATCTAACAACAAAACTGAGTGCAAAGAGCTGGATATGAGGATTTAAGCCCCACTTTAGGCTGATACTTTCCAATTTGTGAGAACCTGACTTTGCAGTCATGTCTATATGTGCTTAGTCTTGCCGTGTTGTTTCCCCTGTAGTGATAGTGTTCTCCAATTAACTATCTAAAGGCAAGAAAAAAGTTAGATGGATGTTGCTGTTTCAGTATAAATATTTTGCTCGCAAAGTTACATGTGGAAAGTAGTTAACCAAAAATTTTGAATATTTTTTTAAATTTAAAGGAAGCGTCTATGCTGTTCTAAAAGAATTAGTGGCTGACTTGACTGTCCCAGATAGCCAGATCGATGCCTCTTCATTCTTGCTTCCACCCCTTTGCCATGAGAATGATCTCCTTTTACTTGGTCCCTTACTGCGGGAGACTGACCACCGATTTATTGAGGAGCAGGTACTTTTTGATCTACTGTAACGGTGGTATTATATTTTCATTCAGTTCTTGTTGTTTTGGTCATTGTTGGATTTGACTTTGTCCAAAATGTGAATATCACTTTTTTTTCCTTCTTACAGCTCCTTTTTGGTAACAGCATTGCTGGTGGCAGCCTGGAGTATGACCCTTACTCAATTTATGAGAAAGCTGCAAAAGGTGATGCACTACCTAAACCACTACCTCCTGTTCTGTCCGTTATCAGTGCAGCAACTCGTCTTTTTGGAGTTATATTTTCCCATGTAGCAGAATCTCACAGGTAAGGTAGTGACTGTAACTGCTGGGGAATTTGGGACATGCTAAAAGATGGTCAGAGTGTTTCAGATTGAGCACAGAAGAAAACAATTCTGGAAAAATATGATTTGTGTAAGTAGAATCTGTAAGCCATCTGAATAATATAATTCAGACTAACAAATTATTAGACTTTCTGTTTAAGTTGATTCACAATGAAAAGGTACATCCAGTGAGAGGTTACTGTCATTATAATAAGTTCTTTTGACTAATAAGAATAGTATTTTATTTTGATTGCCAGATCAAAATAGATGTTATTTGAAGAGCTATTTCACAATTATTATAGTGCCTAAAACATAATTATTAAATGTTTTAGAACAAAAGAGGGACAAAAGGTCCCTACGGCAGGAAGATGCAGTAAAATTTAAACCTTATGCTGTTTCCTCCTTTATAAAAAGTGAATGGAAAGAAAAAGAAGAGTGTGTGTCTTAATTTAGTTCTGTCAAGGTACAAGAATGCTTGAAAGGGATTGCAGACTTCTCTTGGGTTCGTCTGTATATATCTTCCTCCTGCACACATGGCATTTGGGCTTGCTTCACGTTTGTAAGGATAATGATTGCTGAGGCATGAATTTCTCAAAATTTTTGCATGCTGTTGCTTATTCTTTGTGTTGCTGGTAATTTTATTGAATGCAGCAGGAGAGAAAATCAGTTCTTTTTAAATTAAACACCTTTATATTTTTAAAGGCAACTGTAGTTAGAACTCAGATCATGATCATTATAGGTGGTGATGGGTTTGGAGTTTCCTGTAAGGGATGAGTGCGTAGCACGTGAGTCCTGATGTCTTTGCTGCTTAGAATGCTTGGCATTTAGTGTAATCCCAAGGCAGCTGTTTGTATATGACCATACCTGCCAATAAATTTGCCACGTGCTTTTTTGTGTTCTTCTGACTTGCATTTGCTTCTTTATTCTGTCTTCACTGATTGCGCTTTTTTGTGGGTTTTTTTTGCCCCTACTGTCACCAGGTTGCTGGTTGGTTTTCTTCATGTGTTTCTCAAGGCCTGAACTAATTGCTGCAGATAACTGAATTTTCCTGTTCTTTTTCTTTGTAAGCCAGAATGCATCATTTGCATACACTGTTTCTTTAACAATATTTGTCTTATGTTACTTAGTTGCAAGTGATTATCTGCAAATACATGTTTTATAAGGAAACAAAGGGGAAAAGTTCATGTTCATAGAGTAATTGCCTATTCTAATATGGAATATACAATTTTTATTTAGTAGACAGGGATGCCAAATGAAGGAAAAGCCTCAAGAATTAAGGCAATAGATTTGTTCTATCTCTGTTTCTATAATGTACAGGCTTTATTATCTGTTATAAAATAAAATAAAAAAGCTTTATTTATTTCCTTAATTTTTAATTCTGTGGTTCTTATTCTGGTTTTCTTTAAGACTTCAGGTGTTAGAACAGTTGTTGAATTCCATAAAGCAAACAAAAGGATCACGGCAGCAAATAGTACAACTAAATGTTGTGTCAGCCTTTTCTACTTCCTTAAAGGTAAATCTCCTTTGTTTCTCTCCTTTGTTTCTCTCCTTTGTTTCTCTCCTTTGTTTCTCTCCTTTGTTTCTCTCTCTCTCTCTCTCTCTCTCTCTCTCTCTGTTACTAAAACATGGCATCTGTTGGTTTAAATGTGTCTACACAGATGTTCTTGTTTCGTTTAACAAAGTAAAGGTGAAGATCAGTCCTGTTTTGTGTGATAATATATTTTTTGTCATGTCTCACCTCTCAAGTGCTAAAGAGTCACAGTTTAATTTTGCATTTTTTTAATGTTAAAGAGTTAGGGAAGCCCATTCTACTACACTCTAGTAACTATACTTTATCCATGCTAGTGTCGTTCAAATAGGAGAGAGATGGAAAAATTCTATTTGTATCATTTCTGTCTTTATCACTGTCTCTTTCATATTTCTTACTGTATAAATAAAGAGATAATTAGTAAAATATAGTCTGCCTTTTGTGGCCTTTTCCCGATGCTTTATTTGTATTTTCCTCTGTTCATGTGTGGTTATTCTCTTCTTAGGCTTTCTTCAAACTAAGGCAAAATATTTTCAGAGTAGGCAAGACCTTTCATTGTATGTATTTGGGGCATATTTAATATGCAACCCAGATAACTACTGTAGCTTTTCCTTATACTTTTTTTTGGACTGGGATTTTTCTTTTTGCCATTATTCTGTATTGACTGGGTTTCTTCTTGATGTTATTTTCTGAATGTTTTGCTACTGTGTTGGTTTATTGGGTTCTACTGTAATCTAGTCTATCTTTCTTAAAATTAGGATGTTGATATTGTAATGTTGTGCTATGATGTACACTTCTGTGGAGTTAGACTTCTCTCAGAACTCCAAATACAAATGGAGGAATTTTTCAGATAAAAGGGGAAGAAAAACCACTTTCCTTTTGCAAGTCTTCTAATTTTGCATGACTGACAGGAAAACACATTCTGATTACTGTACTCTCTTGCTGTTTAATGTATTTAATAGCACTTGGCTAACTGCAAGGGAAGTTTAGGTCCGGAAGAGGTTAGGAGATCTGCACTGACGTTGGTCATGTGTGCCCTGGAAAGCAATAATCCACTCCTAAGATGTGCTGCTGCAGAGTGTTTGGCCAGATTGGCACAGGTGGTTTCTGACAGTGCCTTCACTGCTGGCTTAGCGCAAGTCAGTTTTGACAAGTAAGTTCCAAAAAAATATGGTAAGTTACTGGTAGAGTTCATGAAAATATTTGAGAAATCTACCAGGCTCCTATTATGCTGATAATTTTTAAAAGCTGTTTTCCTTCACAAATTTGGTGTCAATTCAGAAATTAACAGTAAGAAGCACTGCCTGACTTCTGCATGTATTTCTTAGTTTTGTGGATGTTTAAGAAGATTGTCGAAGTAGGCATCTAGAATTCCAAGTAAATAAAATCACCTGCTGTTCTAGCAACATCATTTAAGTATATCTAAAATATTTTTGGTAATTCCTTCAGAGATAGTACATGAACTTTGAATTTTGGCGATATAGTAGTGTCTAATAAAATACTTCGCTGATTATTGACTAGAAATTGCATTTGTAGATGTGTTTGTTACATAGTATCAGTCTTGGTGATTACACTAACAGCTTTGTTTCCATATAATTAATAGGCTGAAATCTGCTAGGGATGTGGTATCAAGAACAGGTCATTCTTTGGCTCTAGGATGTCTGTATAGGTACCTAGGAGGAATAAATTCTATTCAGCACCTGAATGCATGTGTTGGAATCCTTTATACTTTATCTCAGGACAGCACTTCTCCTGATGTACAGGTACTCGTCGCTTATTTTAAAATGTTATGTTACAAATTAACTGATTTATATTCTGGAGAGTAAGGGTTTTTTTGTAAGAATAACCCTTCAGAGCCTGTTAGCCATACCTCACAGGAGATGGCTGGAGCAGGAAGAACAACAAAAACTATAGTCCCTGCTTGAAATCTATCTCCAAGCAAGAACTATGATTAGATATAGGAGGTTCTTACTTAATGATCAGTGGGACTGGTAAGACTTAAGATATGCTGACCTCAAAAATAATATCTGATGTTTTAGAAATTGATTAATTTCACGTTCTTCTAGATCTTGACCTTGACTAGATAGATAGTACCTAGGTTTTTTTGTTCATGCCAGTTTTTGTTTATGCTATGATATTTTCTCTACAGCATTTTCTGTAGTAAATAACGGGGATTTGTAGCCTAAATGCTTTAGAACTTGGTCAATATACCTCCTTGAATAAGGCAAGATGTTTTGAAGACTAGTTCAAATTATTTCTCTGGGGCTAAAGTGTTATCTATCGGATATTGAGTGTATTCCATGTAAATGTCTAAATCTCAGTTGAAGAAATTTTTTTAAGCTTTGTCTACAATATATTTACATGGAGAAGAATTGTATGTTGATATGAAACAGAAGTGGCCGTTGGCACAAAGAAAACAAGACTAAACCAGTATGTTGTTGCAGCAACTCTCTTGTATTTTTTTCATAATTCTCTTGTTCTTGCATGTGGAACTGTGAGAAATTTTACAAAGAATGCAATGTATTTGAGAAATAATAATCACTAATAAATAAATCTACCACTAGAATTTTTTTTAAAATTAACAGTGACAAAATAAAAATTATTCTTTCGTTGCTGAACATACATTTCCTTGTAAAATATTCAAAATGGTTTCTTAAGCATCAGGTTCTTAAAGTTTCTTTCTATAACTTCTCCATTTGTGCCTTTGGAACATAGAAGTCCAACTTTTATTACACTTAATTACTGAATTTCACTTGAACTATTGAATTTTAAATATGTTTTATGTTTATGCTATCAGATAGCCATTACATGACTGCTTCTTGTTTTACAGGCATGGGCACTGCATTCTCTGTCACTGATAGTGGACTTAGCTGGCCCTTTGTATCAAGTGCATGTTGAACCTACCTTATCTCTTGTTCTCATGTTGTTGTTGACTGTGCCTCCTGCGTATGCTGAAGTTCACCAAAGCCTTGGTCGCTGTTTAAATGCACTTATTACCACACTGGGCCCTGAGTTGCAAGGTGTGCGACATATAATAATGTCAGCTTTGTTTGGTTTAGCAACAAAGTTGCTTATCGTTGTTTGAAAGTGTAATGCAAATTTTATCAACAAATGCACGCACGTTAAGTTTTGTCCTTGTTGGAAGACAGAATTTCACAGGCCACGAGTTTATGCAGTCTAGATGACACAACTGCTAGTTATCAGAAAATAGTGTGTCTTTTGACATGTTTTCCTTTGTTTGAACTGGTTTTCCAAGCCTTGCATTGGACTGAAAATTCTCACATTAAACATTAGAACATAAAATATTCTTTTTTCAACATTTAAGAGCCAGTTTATGTCTTAATAATGATGCAGTCATTTAAAATTTGCCTCAAAATCAACTTTTAGGTAGCTGGACACTTCTGTTGATGAGTAAAGTCCATGTTGCTATTAGGAAATTTCAGAGTTTAACACAGGTATAGAAAGTATCCTTCAAGAGGATGAGAGTTATGAGTGGCTTGAGAGAAAGACAATTTACTGTGTTTTGCAAAAAAGAGGCAATGTTTTAAAAAAAACAGAAAACAGACCCCTTTTTTCTTCCAAATACAGGCAGCAGTACGACAGTTTCAGCCTTAAGAACTTCCTGCCTCCTGGGGTGTGCAGTGATGCAAGATAATCCCGACTGCCTTGTTCAGGCTCAGGCCATCTCTTGCCTTCAGCAGCTTCACATGTTTGCTCCTCAGCATGTCAACTTGTCGAGCCTTGTAAGCTGTCTATGTGTGAGTATATGTTTACTAGACTATATCCTTTTATTTTAAAACGTTTTGTTCAGAAACACTTGAAAAATGCAGATGCTCTTTAGCCAGAGAAACTGATTGTTATGTAGGTGTGAGGTGTTTCATATCCTCTTACAGGCAAGTAGTCTCTATATTTTAATTTTTTCCTCAGTTTCTGCTTCCCATTTACAAGATGAGTGCATTTTGTAGAAATCTTAGCCTTCTGAACTGCTTGCAGGTGCATTCTGCTGCTCTTGTTGAAGCCAGTTGTCTGGCAGGATATACCATCCATGACAAATTTGTGCTGGATTTTTACCAGCTACCTTATGTTGGCCCCTTAATTTTTTTCCTCTGCTGGTATTTACATTTTAGGTGAAGGATTGATTTAAAAAAAAAATTAAATTTACTGAATACCGAGCATTGTTTTGTTTGGGCTTGTTTTTTCATGTTGGTGAAAAATCTGTAGATTTCTCTGTTTTCCAATTTCTGTGGCACTAATGCTTCAGTGCTTCACTAATGCTTCTTGGCAGTTAGTATAAAGATTTCTGACACATAAGTAATAGCCAAACAAGGTCTTTGGAAAAAATAAACAGAACTCTTTATCAGCCCTATGTGACAAAGATGGGGGGAGAGATTGTTTCCTTCTTTCCCCCCAAGTGTCTGTCTTTGAATACCTGTTGTTCTGAAGAACTCAGTTCTATAAAGAAAGCAAAAATAATTTTCTGGTAGTTATTAGCCTTGGTGGATTTTCAGAGACTAGCCAGGGTTTTTTGCAGGGTTGTTTTGATTTATTTTTATAGTAACTGTGTATTGATTTTGTATAAAGTTTAGATTCCTTCGGTTTATTTTTGTTTGACTAGAAACGTGATTATGAGAGCCAGGAAAAATTGAAGGAGACGCTTTTTCAGCCCCACATTGTGTTAGGCACAAATATACTGTTTTCAAAAGAACTGGAACTCACCTGAAGTGTTTGTTCTTTTAACACATACAAGCTATGATTTTCTCTTCTGTGGCTAAACCACAGTTTTTCTTATGTTGATAAAATCACAACAAATTCTGTGAGTCAATTTCTTGCTCTGAGAATGTATTAGTATTTGGGATTGTATTATAAGTCCATGTACAGTCTGCTTCCATGTACAGTATGAACTCTTTAACAATTAGCAAGTACTTACTAATGAGATATGTCATGATAAGGTTGTCTGTATGATACTACTGATTTTTATTTTTGCAAATTGTTTCTAAGTACTTCAGTCAGTACTTTATGAACTTTATAATATTAAATTTCATAATTAAGAAGCAGCATGGTTCATGGCTTGAGTGTGTGTGTTTGTGCATCTGTACACGTGTGTGTATTCACCTCTTCCCCAGAAACGATTGTGAGCTTCATGGAGGAGTCCACCAAAGTCAGTGGCCTTACATAGATGAACTTTTTCTCATGAACTTGTTACAGAACTACAGCCAGTGCGCTTGCTGATACTGACAGTTCAGTAAATAAAAATACATCTCTTGAGAGTGTCATAAACGAGGAAGTTTTGAGTGTGTATTTTGCAGGTCTGTAAGAAGATCATTGCAACTAATTTGGGGGGCAGCTGGCTTGCAACTGAACGTGTCCGATGTTACATATAAGATAAAAGAACTAACCAGATTAGGGGGTTGGTATGTTTGAGATAAGATTATGAATTTTAATATATGATAAATTTACATGTAATGGTCTTCTTGTGTGGTTGGTATCACTGTGATATCTATATTTTGGTTTTGTCATGACTGGTTTGTCATTTGTTTTTGTGCAGGAAATCTTGTTGGATAATTCTGTGTTGGTAGGTCCTTGTGCCTTGTTAATCCTAAACTTTTGCAGTGGTGTGGTTTTTTAATTTCATCTTTTGTCTTTTCTTTTTAACCATTTTAATGTCATTTCTTTTAGCATGTCAAGTGACATTTGATTGTCATCCTAACCAGAGCCTTCCTAACTTTATGCAGACTGGCAGACATACATTTCATTTATATGCTTAGTGAGGCTTAATTTTGTTTTTAACGTGTAAAGCACGGAAAGGGAACTGTTTGTTCATTTAAGTCTCTACGTGAAGCTTGCATTTTGTGTCTGTTATTTAGTGTTCTGTCCCCTGCTTTACAATGTGGGAGGATGAGAGAGATGAAAAGTGTGCATCTTGCATTGTTCAGTAGCCTGAATTGGATCCTCTGTTTTTTCCCTATTAAAAATGAACACGCACTTTATGCATGTGCAACTTGCAGTTGAATGTGTGGCCTGCTTGCGTAAGTGTTGCATTAAAAAACTCGCTTGTTATTTTTAGTTTCAATTAAAGTATCTTGCAGACATGCAGTTAGGTTCTTTTCTTTTTGATTAATTATACAGAAAATATATCTTTGTATTCAGTATATAATTCTGAGTATTATAGATTCATGTGCATGCACAGACATTCGGAAGACTTTATTTTTGTTAATATAACGAAGCTGAATTTCTGTAACACTCTTTTGTCCTTAAGTTGTTCTTTTTAACTGTGTGTTAATTAATATGTTAGTCATTTTGACTAACGTATATTGTTGACCTGTTGCTAACAAATGAGGACTATGACATTACTGAAGGCTTTCCTTCAAGCATCTCTGCTTCAACACTCTCTGCTTCAACACTCAACTCTGTATGTTTTAAGGATGGTGACAGCTAAGGGTACACAGTTGTAGACAGTAACTTTTTTGATGTTAACTTAAGCATAATTTAGAAGAAGCTGCATAAATATCGGTGTAACAGTCTTCCCCAGCCGTTCAACCGATTCGTTCTATGGGGTCCCATTCAGAATGTTCTTAAAATTGAAAGCAAGCAAATTAAAATTTGAAAGCTTCACTCTAACAAAAAACTTTGAGGCTGTGTCATGTTTTTTTTAAGTGTTTTTCCTTCTTCTTGTAATAATGAGTATGTATTTTTCAGTATAGGAAACAAACAGTGGCCTAGTGGTGTTAAAATGTGGTGATGCTATAAATTTTTTTGCTAGAACTGCTCAGGAGAGACGAATTGTCTTGGTGTGATACATTCACCAGTAATTCTCCTCTTCCTCTCATCTTCTGTAAAATGTAATTTAATGCAATCTGAGTATATAATATTTTTTGCAATGAAATTGCAGCAGTGTTGTCTTTGCCCTTTGTTATAAACTTCTTTTCATGCGTGGAGTTCAGATTACTAAAGCCTAATTGACTGTCTGACCCTTGGTTGCACTGGCATTTCTCTAGTTATATCTGAGTATTATTTAAGTAATTTTCTCTTGCACTGAGTTTTCAAGTCCATTATATGTACCCTGTAGTCAAAGAATAGAATTAATTTTTCATTGAGACCGTTATTCAGCTGTCATTGAAGTTAATGGGAGTCTTTGTACCCATATTGGTGGGAGTTGGATCTAGCCTCAATCCAGTCTTACATATTACCTTTGGAGAGCAGATGGTAAAAGTACTGATATGTTAAAAATAATTACAGGAATCACAAAAGATTTCATTCGGGGTTAAAAAATGAACAAAAAAAAGCTGAGCAAAAATACCATTAACTGTATGTTTACTGACTTCACAGCTTTGCCATAACTGCAGTTGTTCACAAAATATTGGCATTACTGAGGTATTACTATAAAGGTTTTTTAGCCATCTTACAGTGTCTTTTTGCATGTTTCAGGTCAATCTCTGTAGCTCATACTTATTATTGAGACGTGCAGTGGTAGCTTGCTTACGTCAGCTTGTGCAAAGAGAAGCTGCTGAGGTATCAGAATATGCTGTTGCATTAGTTAAAGAGAACAGAGAAGATTTTACTCCAGGTAACGTATTGAAGTTTGAAATCAAAGATCTTGACAGATTGATAGTGAATTTTAAAACGTGTTCTACTACGGGTATGAACACTTTGCTACGTTCTTGACATTTTTAACTCAAAAAGGTTTTCTTCCTCAGTTTTTATATAGTACCAAATTTTAGAAGCATCCATAATGTTTCTTAGTGATAAATGAAGATTGCTTTTCATATACTGTAGATAGTTAGAGTCACTAAATGAGAAAATGCAAGTGGAGTTCCAGACCAACCTACGCCTATCTCGCCAGTAGCTGTTGGAATAACTGCTTTATATTCTGCATTTTACTTGTGTATTCATAATTTTATTTTCCCACATAAATCTCTTCTTAAATTAGTAATCTGTCATTGAGGGAAGGTGTACAAAGCCTGTTGAAGAAAGTTTCGGTTGATCTCTTTGGAGAGCTAGTTATGTAATGATTAGTTAGGGTCTCTAGTATTCTTAACTTTCTAACAGTTTGGGTATTTTGCTGAAAAGCCTGAGGATGCTCACTAGTTCATCTTCATGTGCCTTCCTGTGAGGGGAGGGTGATAATATATAATTTCACTTTAGAATTTTCAATTCAAGCTTATCTGGAAATTTTCAGAACAGATAGACTATAGCCATTTTGTAAAATTGCTGATTGTTAAAATTTATAATATTGGGCAAATGAAAATTGGTCATATTCATTTAACAAATGATTTTCATGTATCTGGTTTTGTGCTTTGTTGGAGAAAAATTTTAACTTGTCTTTCAAGGTAAAATATTGGTTTAGAATTACCTTATGAGTCAGTGTGAGGAATTAGGTGGCCAAAGATATTTTTTTTCAGTTCAAATACTACTGTGATGGTAATGCTGTGAAATATAGGGTAGGATTCTTTGGTTTTTCAGCCTCAGGTAACTTCTGTTGTTAGTATGTTTCTATAAAAGTTCAAAGTTTGTTTCATGCTCAGATGATTTAGATATAGGATTAAAATAATAATACTGTTATTTCAGAAGTATTTCAGGGCTAGAACTTATTCACAAGATACTCTGTAACCTTCAGTATGGTTTCTGTGGTCATTGCTGCAGTTCTGTGATGTACAGCATTCAGCTTACAGATTTTTGTTCTTAGCAGATGTTAACATCAGAGAAATAGGCCTGGAGGGGGCATTGCTGGGGTTGCTGGACAAAGAATTGGATGAAAGATTGTGCCAAGATATCAAAGAGACTCTGACTCATATGCTTACTTCAATGGCAGTTGGAAAGCTCTCTTTTTGGCTGAAACTTTGTAAAGATGTTCTTGCTGCCTCAGCTGGTAAGTCCTAATACACAGTATTTAGGAACACAGTGGAATTCAGACCTGCAGCAGTACGGTGTGTCATTGAGGGAAGGTGTTCTTGTTTGTTGAATGTTTGACATTTATGAAGTGTCATCATCTATCATGTTGAAACATTGGACCCTTTAACTTAGTCCTTTCAGAAGGAGTATGAGCTCCTCCCTCTAGATTGCGTTTTCCCTGTTGAACAGGTTTTTGTAAACATTTTAGTATGTCTTGGCTGTTCATATTCTTGTTGATTTATAGTCAGAATGTTAACGTTTCCATATCAGAAAGGGAAACGCAGAATACACTTGAGCTTGTGGATCTTGTGCAAGTACCTACAAGGGAAATATTCAGACCCTCTCTCCTCTTAATAATAGGAATGATACGGACCTCCTGTACCCTAATGAAACTCCTGAGAAGATAAAATTAATTACTATGCTGAATATTGGAGGGGAAAAGGGAGGCAAATTCTGTTTTCATGTGCAGTGCTGGAGTAAAACTTAGATTTAGATTTTTTTATTTGAAAAAGTATTAGCTTCTAATGTGTCGTACTATTTTAAAAGAGTTTTTTCTACACATCTTTCACTGCAGTTCTTAATTTACTTTCATGGTATTGTTCTTGTCTTCCAGCAAGTAATATCAATCAAACACGGACAGTTTTGTTACACTTCATATTTAATTCTAGCATTTACTAAAAAGACAGCAAGGTGGAAGGGAATCATAGTTCGAGGCAAGAGATGGACTTCGAAGAGATTTCCTTATGAGTCCTTTTGTAGTTTTCAGTTACAGGAGGAAAGAATAATGCATTTCTTCTTTTTTCCCCCTCTGTCGTAAATATAGATTTCAATACAGTCGCTTCAGTAGATACCACTCAAGAAGAGGAAACCACAAAAGTGGATGATGCATCAGTATTAACATCTGACAGCGATGAGAAGTTCCATCCTTTCAGTAATCCACGATGGTCCACTAGAGTGTTTGCTGCAGAGTGTGTTTGTAAAATTATAAGCCAGTGTGAAAATGCAGGCAGTGCACATTTTGACATAACTTTGGCTCAGGAAAGAAAACAGCGTGATTCAAGAGGTATGTGTTAAGCACTGAAAGAATTTCACAGAATGCAGAGTATACTTAAAATAAACGTCGACTGTTTGAATCTTACAAAAAACCGAATATATGACGAATTTATTGTTTCAGCCTTTAGTTACTCTGACTAGAAGCCTATATTTATTAATGTGTTAGAACAATTTTTATTTGACAAAATATTGGCATATTGCTGCAGCATTTACACTCCCTGTCCTGGTTATAGTACCATGGCATATGTGTGGGAAGCCACTGTTTTTGCAAAAGCATTGGCAATCAGAAGTGATAGCTGGCACTAACCTACAACATCGCAGTTTGGTGTCTGAGAGTATGACTAGAAAACTCCACTTCCCCCCTCCCCTATAATTTGCATAATCACCAGAAACAGTGCCAATTTTATCTGGAGGTCTTTTTCTCAACAACTCTTATTTTGGAAAATATGCCTCACACATAAAGACATTTATGCTTTCTTTTAAGTACTTTTTACATTCAAATTGAAAGGAGCCTAGAGTGGTTAATATAAGATGTCCAAGTAAGTTTGCTGTATCATATAAGCTGCCTGAAGTAAACTCTTGATATCTGGTAAGGTAAAATGTGAAATACACATTTTGAAAATGTTGAGAGCGGTCTTATAAAATATATTACGTCTAAATCTAAATGTAATAAAACTATTTTCTTTTTAATATCTGTTTTCTCTTCAGATGACTTTTTGGTATTGCATTTAGCTGACTTGATCCGCATGGCTTTTATGGCTGCCACAGATCACAGTGATCAACTTCGTCTTTCTGGGCTTCAAATGTTGCTAATTGTCGTTCGGAAGTTTGCAGCTGTTCCAGAACCAGAGTTTCCAGGTCATGTAATTCTGGAGCAGTATCAAGCCAATGTAAGCATCATTGCTAATAATCCTAAGAAGTTTAGTGTTAAACACTAAAATAATTCTGCTTTTTGCAATGTGTAGTGCTAGAGTCATGTTTCAGTTAGAAATAAGTAGCTTTTATACACCAAAGATCTTGGTCAATAAATAAGTTTGGGGAGGGAAAAGCATGGATTGTACTCAGAAGGTCTATGTAAGTTAATTCTTATTTGAGATTTACGGAAAAGATGTCGTTATCATTTTGCATTCCAGACTGCACTTACGTTAAGTATGACAGGCAGCTGTGTTAGGCCTCATCTGCCTCCCATTTTTCAATTTCTATCAGGTATTGAATAATTTGGGTCAGTTTTTCTCATAGAAATGGAGAGATCCTGACACTGAAGACATCCTAATCCACTTGATCTTGCTTTTGCCATTAGAATTCTATTCTTCTGCCATTCCTTTGTGGGAAAGAAATGCCTTGATTTAGCCCAGAACTACCGAGGGGGGAAAAACATGCTATCTGTCCTTGCTGTTCAAAACCATCAAGCGGGTCACAACCAGAGCTAGTATTTCTCCTTTTAACCTTCACTGCCCTTAAAATGTTTCTGCTAATACTGTACTTCTCATTGGCTGTTTCATAGAAGTTAAAGAGATGGGAAGCCGTGAAATATCTAGTCTTTTTCTTCTCTTTTTTCTTTTTTCTATAACAATAACCAGAAGTAGATGGATAGAGGGCTTCCTGAGTTAAGTAATGGTTTCCTGACATCTTGTTCAAATGTTCCTTAAGTGAACTCTTGAGCTTTAGGGGGTCTGGAGAAACTGGCCTTAATTGTAATTAAAAACAATTGCTTTTCATTTATTTTCACAAACTTGTATTTGTAGTCTTTGTACTACACTTTGTACTTTTCATCCCAAAATGTATCAGACTTAAGTCTGAGTTTTCAGAAATGAGCTAAAGCGTTGAAGGAAATTTTCATTAGCTGTTAGTGAAACAGCTTTCAACAATGAGAGTAGGTAAAATCTCTGCAACCTAGTAAATATGTTTGTGTCTTCTTCATTAGGTGAATGGGATTTGTGCTCTCCCTTTCTTTCATTTTGCGAAGTTCACCAACTTCAGCTGTTTGCTTCCTTAAATTTTTCCTATATTTCCTCAGTAAGGAAATGTCACTGATTAGGTGTCTTGCTCTCATGGCTTGGAACATTGTTTTTGCTTTTGAGGTCTACTCATCAAGTCAGGAGTTCAAAAAGGAAAAGGTTTCTGTTTCAGTGCTAAACTATGCAAAATATAGAATCAACTTTGAAGACTGCTTTCAGAGAGAACTATGTCTTCAGTGTGAACAAAACAAAACAGTAAAAGTAGGATTGCAACTGTCTCCTTGCTCTTTAACCTCACTAAAACAGTCAGTGGGAAAATAAAGAGGAAGCTCTTTATAAAGGAAAACTACAGCAAAGACTGCTTATGAAAAGTAATTACTTAGTTAATTGTTCCCTGTGTATTAAACATTGTGTAACTTCTCTTTAGGTTGGGGCAGCACTTAGACCTGCCTTTGCTCCAGAAACTCCGCCTGATGTCACAGCAAAAGCATGTCAGGCAAGTGTTTAAAGTCAGAAGTCTTAGGTAATAGACCGTCTGAATTTTTTTTTGTTTGATACACCATGCAAGAAAAAGAAAATGTCTAGTCACAAATCCTCAGTGCACACAAAATAATGTCATCGACATTACCTTTGTATTGTAACAACCCAAAGATTTTTATGCATTCTAAAGAAACTCTTTAACAGTTGATACTTTGGTTATTTACGAGATCCCTCTAATGTTTTTGGCTTTTGTTACTTTTGTACACTGAACTATAATGTCATTTATCATTTATTATAATCTGAGCCTAAGTTATCTCAATAGAAATTAAATCAGGTTTGCCGCATTTTACGGATAGAAAAAACAGTATGTAGCAGTGTTTGGCTCTTGTTTCTCACTTGTTTCTGTTTTACAATGCTAGGTTTGCAGTGCCTGGATAGCGAGTGGTGTAGTAAGTGATCTTAATGATCTCCGAAGAGTTCACCAGTTGCTTATATCATCTTTGGTCAAAGTACAGGCTGGAAAAGAAGCACAGAGTCAACAATACAATGAAAGTACTTCAACTATGGAGATACTGGCTGTGCTTAAAGCTTGGGCAGAGGTTAGTTTAACAATTCTGTGATGGTGGTCTTGTTATCTGGTGTGTGGGTTAGAACCTTTCAGATAGAATGGTTTCAAGAATTTCTTAGAACTCCATTAATAGGAGTTCCTGGTCCTGTGGTTCGCTTTGGTATCTGTAAAGAGTACATGAACTTTGTAAACTTGACAGAAGTGCTGCTAGTTAAACTGTTTGTGTTATGCTATACCTTAAGAAATATGTATATTGCTTAAGAAAAACTAATTTCTTAACATGTTCTAGTACTTCAATATTCCTTTTAAATTAGCGTGGTATAAATGGCTGTGATGATGGTTCACTGAACATACCATTTTAAAGAGATGTAATTTTTTTCATTGTGTATTGGCATTTTGTTTCTTACATTTCTTGTAAGTTAACAATGGCAGTTCAGTACCTCATTGGCCTTAAAGTTAGCTCACGTGAATGTCTGTTTTAAACATCTGACTTTGCATTTGCATGTATTAAAAATAAAAACTGTGAACAATATACGAGATCCCTAGATGTGTCATAGAAAGCACTGATAATGACCATGGATGCTGACTGCTGATAACCAGCTAAATAGGAGCAAGTTATATACTTTATGTGATATTTCTTTGTATAGGCAGGAAGTCATTTGGAAGGAAAAAGCAGACAGCCTTTATGTGAACATTTGTACAAAAACATACCAATCTCTAGTGTCCATACTTGAGAAAGGATTTTAGCAAATTGGGAAAGCCATTGGAAAAAAGGTAGCAAGTGGGAATAAAAATGTTGAAAACATGCTTACACGAAGAGATTTAAGTAGATCAGTCTATTTCATCTATTCAGGAAAAGATAAGGTGCTGTGATCAATTTAAAATTATTTTATAGAGAAAAGGTTTTTAATGGCATTTAACAGTAACATCGCTGGTCAGAACCTGAGACAAAATTCAGACTAGATGCAATATTCTGAAGATCTGTAGATTGTTCCAGTCTATGATTGACATTACTAGAAGTCTTCAAAGCAATTTAATGTAATTCACAAAGCAATTCAAATGTAATTTACAAATATTTCATTTAAGCCCTAGGCAGTTCCTCCTCACTTAGGGTCTTATCTATTTCTTGCTTCCAGAATTTGAAGGAATTCTCCCATCTTGTTGTGAGGAGGAGTGAGAGAGAGGCTCACTGGGTGCTTATTTACTGGCCTGGGTCAACACACTACCACTGCTGATCTTGAAAAAGATACAGAAGCCATAATTGCATGAGACAGATGTTTACAAAAGCTAACTTTACTGTAGTTGAACTAGTCTCCTATATCTCTTTTCTAGTTGAGGAGAAGAGCTTCCCTCCAGGGGCATTTTGGAGAGACTGAAGAGGGCTGCTGCTCTGACACATTCTCAAGTCTATCTTTTTTGATATCTACAGAATCATCTAGGGAAATTAACCTTCTCACGCTGAAGTTAAGCTGTTGGATGTAACAACCGAAGTTTGCCAGTGGTGCACTGTACTCTTCAGTCTTTACTGCTGACATAGAGTAATACATAGTTTTGAGAAGCTGGTGGCAAGTGCAGTGTGTTACTTTGATTAAAACAAGATTTAGGGATGATTTGACTGTGGTTTTATGGTCATGTTTATAGGTATATTATTTGATAGTAAGTTCTTCATCCTTGTAGCTATAACAGGCTTTGATGGTTGGAAGCTGGACGAGTAGTATATTCATTTTTATGAGTGGTGAAGTTGACTGTGTTATTGTTAGGAATTTTAGTAGGTTTCCCTTTATTGGGAATCTTGCATCAAGATTATCTGAGAGAGTGGATTCAGAAGGTTTAGAAAATAAGTTTCTGTTCATCCATGCCTACTAGGCTTGAGTAGGTTCTGGGAAACTTCATGCCTGTTCATCAGGCAGTCATGCCAATGACCGCAGTAGTTTTTTAAGTATTAATATTTGTATATCTCTTTCCAAACATACGAACAGGTTTACATAGTTACAGTTGAGAAGCAGAAAAGTCAAAGTGATGCACACAATCACTGTTTAAAAAATGTGAACTCTGTGGAAGAAAGCTACAGAGATGTATCATCTTCAGCCAATGGACTTCTGGACTTAGTGCAAGCAGATCTTGGAACACTAAGCAAGCTCTGGCTTGCTGCACTTCAGGATTTTGCTCTCTTAACTTTGCCTTCAGAATATTCATCACAACTACCTGCTGAAGGTAAGAAGGCGAATCAATTGTATTTTCATACGTTACTTGTAACTACACTTTGTTAGTGTCTTAGATGACTTGTGTTACGATCACAGTAAGATCAAATAGCATGGAGAATATGTGTGCTTGTGTACCTATCTAAAGATAAGGGCTGCTCTTGAAAACAGAAGTTTCACTGATGTAAAATTAATTTGTTTGGTATGTGTGGTTTGGGTAGTTTTATAGTTGCAAGAAGAAAAAGGTAAATATATTGGATTCCCTGAAAATGTGTTGGATTCAGATAAACCTAAATGAAGTTCCCTCATTAGCCTCAATTTTAATATTGCACATTTTTTTTAAAAAAGTGATCCATTAAATACTGTAAATATAATTTCAATAAGGAGAAGAATCCCCTGTTATAAGAATGAGTAATATGGTACTTGAAAACAAATTATGTCCTTGAAACTGTAACTACTCTTCTTGTAGGTGGTGCATTTTATACAGCAGAGACTATCGAAAATGCGAGACCTCATTACTACAACTCCTGGGCACTGATACTTTATGCTACAGCATTATGGCTTACTAGCACAGGTTTCATTGTTGTTGATCCTGATGAAGGAGTTACTAATCTCTCTAGACCTGTCACCCCAACTACAATGTGTCAAGATTCTTCTACCAGGCCCTTGGTGAAATCTCCTGAGGATGTGAATACCGACAGATTTCATCTTATCTTGGGTTAGTGAGTGTGTAATCTGTGTAGATGCTGTAACCCAAAATGTTCAAAATTTCAAGTAAATATAGTTCTTTTTCCTTCTGATGCTTACAGGAATTAGTGTGGAATTTCTCTGCTCTCCTCGATTGGATGCAGCAATGGAGAACATTATTGCCTGCTTACGTGCCCTGCAGGCACTGTTCAGTGTTCCGTGGCCAAGGTCTAAAATAGGTGGTGATCAGGTAATGTCTTAATGATCAAAAGCCCCCTAGAAGTAAGGCATCATTTTAGTTTGAACGGTCTCTGTTGTATATCCACAAATCTTCCAACTTAAGTAGGTGAATTATATGCTTTACCAAAATCCAAAGCTGCAGAGGTAGGAGAGAAAAAAAGCACAACATAGAACCTGCAAGAAAACAGTGAGAGGCAGAGAACTTGAGGACATTTATTCAGGATGGAGCAATTAGATGAGTAGGATGAGAGCCAGGTAAAGACAGAATTCCAGAAAATAGACGTTCTTGCAGTGGTATTTACAAAAAAAACCCCAAAACAAATAAAAACTAAAAACCCCACAACACACCAGTGATCTGCAAAAGAAGTTGTAACTTCAAAATTCCCTTTTTTTTTTTTCCTTTAAACTGTGTCATCCTATGTGCCATGCAATTGTCTAACAGGGCAAAAATCATAAATCCTATGGACATGCCCAAGTTCTGCTTACTATTGGTGCTCTCTGTAAGGAAATGCATGTACTGTGGGAAGGATACAATGTAATATCCCCTCCTTTAAGACTTAAAAGGCCATAAGATGAAGATAACTTTGGGGTTTTTTAGTAGTTTTAAGTGCCTTATCTCTAAATTACTGTGATGTTTAATGAGAATTGAGCAGGACTGCTGCTACTGGGAGCTAGGAGCTAGGTGCTGAAGAGACTGCCAGCTCCTCTGATTGTATCAATCCCTCTGTTCCTTGGGTTGAAAAGAGTAGTACTGTTGGCTTTAACAAGTATTAACAAGTTTCTAAAATTACTCTATTAAAATGGGGATATATTAAGCATTTTTCTTTACTGTAGGAATTGGGCGTAGAGCTGCTGAATGTTTTGCATCGACTGATACTGACCAGAGAATCACCTGATATTCAGCTTGCTGCCCTTGAAGTGGTTCGGATGATTCTTTTTGCAGCTCAGGAACACGTGAAAGAAAAGAGGAGAAGTGCAGAAGGTACAGTAATGTATGAAATGTCGAATACTTATTATCAGGATTAAAGCAATTCTTTCTTGGAAAACTGGATTCTTGAAGGTGATACTCCAAGATGCATCTTCATTGGAGTGTTTCATGGTTGGTGACTAATCCTGGTTTATTTAAATCAGCCCAGGTGCCTGACATAAGAAATTGGGGTGATATCTATCACATAGCAGCTGGGTTTTGGTGGTGACTAGAGGCCATGAAATGAGGAGGAAAACTGGAGAAACTGAAGTTGGGATAGTCTTGTGTTGTGTCAGGGAGGGAGTGGAAAGCTGGGATCCGCTGCAATAGAGCAACAGAGATACTCAGCACACAGAGCTGTTACAAGCCAGACTCCACTAGTTACCTCTGATGTTCTTCCTGAACAACTTCCTGAAGTTCTTTTCCTAAAAGCAAAAACCTGGGACAGGAAACAAAGCATTTAAATGAAGTGACATCATCTTGGCATGTTGCCTCAGCACGTTGTGTGTCTAAATCTGTTGCACACATTTTTTCCTTTTGACAATGGGTGCATAGTTTGCTTATCCAGAAGGATAGATGTTTGCCAGTAGGATACATATGCATGCACCTATACATGGAACAAGTTTATTGCTTGGTGATGAAACAGTGGGAAGAAGTTAACTTTTTGGAAACAAGGTACAGCTTCCAGACTTCTGCCATATTTTTTTCTTTTTGTTTTAGTTGATGATGGTGCTGCGGAAAAGGAAACGTTACCAGAATTTGGAGAAGGCAAAGATACGGGAGGACTGGTGCCTGGGAAATCATTAGTCTTTGCAACCCTGGAGTTGTGTGTTTGCATTCTTGTCAGACAGCTTCCCCAGCTCAACCCCAAATTAACTTGTAGCCCTGCAGTTCAGCCTGGAAAACATCTGTTATTGTCAGAAGATGGAAGTAGACTGGTAGCAGCAGCATTAGTTATTCTCTCTGATGTTCCTGCAATCTGCTCTCCTGAAGGTATGCTGTTTTATCACAAGGAAAGAGTAATGAAAGAATATTGGGCTCTTCTGAACCCCCTTGTTATTACCTAATTTTCTCAGCTGGGTAAATCTGCCAGCAAGATTTGTTGATTCGCTTGTGACGATTTCCTGTTCTAATTACTTTTTGACTTGTCAGGTTACAAAACTGAAACAATTAAAGGAGGAATTTTTCTTTTCTTCCTACATACAGTAGTGCAATTAATAGATTCATTTTATACACAAAAGTATACAATAGCTACATGATTGTAGTCTTACTTCAATCCTTTATTCTGGAATTTATAATACAGAGAGAAATTAAATTTAAAAGAGAGATGTATCATGTTACCTTTCACTAAAATCCATTGTTTGAACATGGGGAAACCGCTGTAAGGAGTTATGGTTGATTTTTCAGATTAGTTGACTTTTACTCATTATTTGTTTTGGATTCACTCCAAACTCTAGGATTGTTTCTGACCCCCTCACTATCCACTAGTATCGTATTCATGCCACATCTACAAACCACTTCTGCCCTACTCTTCTGTTCCCACCTTAGATATCTGTGTTACACTTCACCCAAATATTTGCGTTTACCAGCCCTGGAAATTTTTTCTTTTTATCTTAATTTGTTCTCTGTTACAAGATTCTTCTTCAGGGAATAGGATACTCCAAATGGAATAGCAGGCATTTCTTGCTATCATTACAGGGCGATGATACGAGTTCTCTTTTCCATCTGCAGCTCATTGTGTATCAGTTCAAAGCAAAAGGAAACAAACGTAGCATCACTTACATCTGAGGGCAACTATCTTGTGTGAAAAATAATCTGTGATTTTTCTTTTCTCCCTGTAGATCTTTAGCTGTTCAAGTTATTTCATAAACTAACAGCTTGCAGGATCAGACCAGATGGGATCTTTACACTAGAGAACTTAAGCATTAAAATCAGGTGACTAAAATGAGGAGCTGAAGCTTGCTTATACAATGAGTTGAGTTAAATAAGCATCTCCTGAAGTCAACTCACAGAATCAAACAGAAAGGAATTCCTATGTGGAATTGCATCACTTTTCCCCTCTTTAATAGGTAATTGAAGTTATAGTCCTGTGACTACCATGTCTCTTACTTCAGGCATCTCTCATGATACGTATGCATAATAAAATTTTCAAATATATGATGCTCGTTAACTGCATTTTCTACGGAATTCCAACAGCCAGTTTTCAGAAACTTGGCTATTTAAAAATAGAAGGTAGATGTCCTCAGGTTCAGAAAAAACTTATGCATATGGCAGAGACCCTCGTTATTCAACAGATCTCACACAAACATCAGTATATTAAAATCTTAAAAACATAAGCATTTTGCTGTTTAGGGGAGGACATAAGTGTATTAAGCCATATCCTTAACTCTGTGCTTTGCCGTATCAGAACTTAAGATAGGAGCGACACTTATGTATGCAGGTTTCTAGATGGTCTCAAATATGTGCAGAATTCCTGTATTACTACTAGCGTCAAAAACAAAAATATGCAATAACTGCTCTGCCCGGTTAGTCTTGTGATTTTTTAAATTTCTTTTAATATTTTCTTATTCTGACAGTCAACTATTGGATTCTGTTCAGTAGGCTGCAGGACAGCCTGCTTCACTCCTTGGATCTCTTCCAAAATATTTGTTAGAGTTTTTTATTATAATTTTAGGACTTTTTTTTTTTTTTACACAATTTTAGTCTGAGATCAAGGTTATTAATCTTACTAAATTCTTGAGTTTACTGGTATCCCAGAGCAATGAGATCCTTGGCTAACAACACATCATGTAAGAGAAGTGTTTTCTCTTACCAGTTTTGAGTTGACCCTGTTAATTTTCCTTAATTCTATTGTCTTCTTTGCAAAATATGCTTAGATGCTTATAATTTGTTTTCTATTATTTGGTATTTTGTATACTTCCATAGCTTCTCTTCTTCTCCTCCTCAGTGGTTTTGTATCTTTCTCTTCTTGCTTTTTTTCTGAATATGACAATATTCCACACTTTGTGTAATAAAATCGTCAAGGAAAGGTATACAATGTTAGTTTAGAAGAGGAAAAGGTTTAACTTCACTTAAGCAGTCTGGCTCCATGCTTTGCTATAGCAAATCACATAATATATTTTGAATCTTTCTTCAGATTAGCAGTGCCTCTGCATTCACATAGATGGTTAAAAATTATAAGTTATAAATAAAAAAGATAATCGAAGAAGAAGACTTCAACTTTTTTTTAATGTAAAAGGTACCTGAGGTTTTTTTAATTTCTGTTTAATTAATTTGCTGTGTTTTACAGGAAGTGTTTCAGTTCTTCCTACTATCTTGTACCTAATTATTGGAGTACTTAAAGAAACTGCTGTGAAATTGCGAGATGGCCAGTTACCTTTGACAGTTGCTGCATCTTTACAAGCTCTTAAAGGACTCTTGTCTTCCCCGATGGCTCGAGCAGAGAAGAGTCGGACTGCTTGGACTGATCTTCTACGTAGTGCTTTCATCGCTGTGCTTGACTGCTGGGATCAAGGTAAGCACAAACTTTGGGGTTGTGTGTTTTAAAAAACCAAAAATGTTTGGGTGAAAGGTTGTTTGGTTTTATTTAAATTAAATCCATGCAAGTCTTAAAAGAAGACGAATAGCTTAATCACAGGAGAATTAGCGGGCTACCAAGCACTGTTGAAATTATAGTGCAATCTTGGCCTTGCAGTTCATATAAGAAGTTATCATCTGTAAAGGTATGAATGTGGGATTGCAGTTTACCCTTGTATTATGTAATGCCACAATGTAGTTACATGATACAGTGGAATAAACAGGATTTATGGCTTCAGCGTACAGATTTACATGGCCTGAAAAGGCCACTGTACTGCATACAGATTCTCCACAAAGAATTAGTGTCTGTGTTGAAGCAAAGGGTATTAAAATGGTAGTTTAAGAAAAAATATTTTTGTCTTAAAGTTAGTTTTCTGGGTGCTGCTGCTTCAGTTTCTGAAGTTTGTAGTACTTTAGCAATTCCTTACGTTTAATCTCTAACTTGTAATTTGTTGATGGAGCTTTTTATAGTGCCTTTTTTTTAAGTTATAGCAAAAGAATATGTGTTCTTAATGCAGATTTCATATAATTCTCAAAATAGGTTGTACTCTAATATGTTATACCAGCTCTTCAAAGATACTTAATGTACTTTATACAGAGGAACAGTGGAATAGGATTATGCTGTTATTTCTAAATAAGCATATAACCGCCCTTGAACTCACATTTTACCCTTGCTTTTTATTATAATAGAAGTCTGTATCAGCATCAGAGTATGTCAGCTCTTTGAAAAAAGAGATTTCGAAAGAAACTGTATGTGATTGTGTGTGTGTGTGTGTGTGTGAAACATAGACACTGATATTTCTATTCCACCTCTTTGTAACACTTGAATTCATAGAATTAGTTTTTACTACAAATGTAACGCACTGCTTGCTTTATTGTATTAGATGGGCATCTCCAAGAGCTCGATGAAGTTAGCCTGCTTACTGCTCTTACAGTATTTGTTATGTCTACCAGTCCAGAAGTTACTGCCATAGAGTGCCTTCAAAAGCGTTGTATTGAGAAGTTTAAAATAACACTTGACTCAAAAGATCCTCTTGTAAGTACTGGTGAAGTTATAAAAATACCAGTGTCATATGAAAGGGATTTTAGCTTATTTTCTGTTCAGTTGTTTCACTTGTCCAGCATGTTGATTCCGGTTAATTCTGTTCTGACTATACCTGTTTTATTTTAAAATACACTTTGAAGAAGTTAGCAAGAATAGTTCCAGCAGTGCATTTTATCAGGGCAATCCACTGACTGTGCATCTTTGGGAGCTGAAGAAGTACCACTACAAAATTTATGCTGTCCCGTAAGCATCAGCTCCAGCCACTGCTGGAGGCAGCATATTGAACTGGATTAATGCTTTGCTCAATGTAGTATCAGTATTTTTACGTAGCTGCCTTAGATTGTAGTGCCGCAGTTCACCTGTTACTCCTCTTCATCTGAAAAAACAACATATCATGGCAGATACAAATAGCTTGTCTAGGAGTTGGGACTGTGACTTCTTCAATCTGAAGGTCCAGCACAGAAAATAACATACTACATTTCATGTTTTCCTGAGAATTCACTGTAAACTGGTTTTCTTGCATTTTTTCCATATGTTCTTGTAGTAACAAAAAATTAAACAAAGTTACCTTTAACTTGAGAAATACCTGTAGGAAAGTACTCTTTCATATATTTCAGTACATTTCTAGTGTTATAAGCGATGGTTTCCACTGATAGAAAACTGTGGATGCCAAATATGACTGCAAGAAAATGGTAGTATGCATTTACAAATTTTATCCAAGTGTTGAGGCATCTGAGCCTTTCGGAAATGATGTGGGATCTTGACAATTTTGATCCTATGGACTTTCAAAGACATGCAAGCTACTTGCACCATCTGGGGCTTTTTGAAATTGTGCCTACAGTTGAAAAGAGGTAACGCTTACATTTTAAGCGTCTATTTTCAGTTACCTGTATCTTTTTCGGGGAAAAGAAAAATACCATATTTTCAAAGCAGTTCCAAGACATAATCTTCACACAACAATAATATATTTTCCTTAACTTCAAAATGTAGAAAGATGTGGATCCTGGTGGAAAGAAACAGGAAGCACGATCCAGTTTCTTAATAATTTGATTACAACTTACAGTGCTTCTGTAAACTATTACGCATTAGAGGTCTGATGAATTGGCATGCTGCGAGACACTTTTTCCCCCTCCCTAAAATTTTATCTGACAAGCTGTGAGTTTTAAAACATTCTGACATGTATTTTTAAGTCTAACACTTTGTAATTGCAAATTTGATTTTCCTTTTAGGTACAGTATAAGTGCTACCAGCTGCTGCACTCCATCTTTCAGCATCCAAACAAAACTGTGTCATATCCTTATATTCATTCTTTAGCACCATCCATTGTGGGAAAACTACAGGAAACAGAAAAAGCTAAACCTGAAAATGCTGCTGAACTTCAAGTCGTTCAGGAGGGAATAAAGGTGGTTACAGCTCTTACAGCTGCTGCTGAGGAAGAGCACCGTAAGTTCCTCCCATTCCTAGTATCCAGAGCATTAGACATGCTGAAAGTTGCTGTAGGTAGCAAATTAAAACAAAACAACCACTAGGAATCTAGTCCAGAACACTAATTGCTAACAAAATTGCTAAGAAGAATGTCGGTGCTTTTTACTGTACAGTTCAAATAACATTTGCAGCTTTGTAGTTTGTGTTAAATACTAACTTTGAGAAAAACTTCTACTTAGAATTTGAAGCTATTTTTAAGAAGTGTGTGTTTGTGTTTTCAATATTTATAGGTGCTCACTTGGTGGCTTGCCTTCTTCCCATCCTTATTTCCTTTCTTTTGGATGAAAATGCCCTGATTTCTGCTACAAACTCAGCGAAAAATCTCCATGAGTTTGCTCTGCAAAATCTGATGCAGATCGGTCCACAGTACTCATCAGTTTTTAAACAACTGATGGCTGCTTCTCCAACAATGAAAGCCAGGCTTGAGTCAGCTATAAAAGGTAATCAAGAAAGCATCAAAGTGAAGACAGCTAAACATGCAAAGAATCCTGAGAAAAGTTCAAGCATTCAGCTAAAGACCAATTTTCTTTAAAATCTCAGATTACCATTTTAGGCACTTTGATATAAACAGCAAAAATTAATTTTAATTTCTAATTCGCTATGCATTGTTCTCATATATTTCAGTTTGCACTGAAGTATTACAGAAAGTTTTTAAGAGAAAGCAAATCTCTAGATGACTTGCTGTTAGTGTAAGGCTTAAACATCTTTAAAAAAGTATGAATAAATCTATCAGCGTTCATCTGCTCTGTATTTTTGGATTATTTTGGACCAAAGTACTAGAAATGCACATGTCTATATTAAAAAACTGTGGTGAACTTTACCATAGATCTATTTAGGAGCAGCCCACACTCTGCCATTAAGTAAAATTAATTTTGTTTTAAATCAATGCTTGCCAAAAACAAGTTACCCTGATTGGGTTTTGGATTTCACTGGGACATAAATTTACTTGCAGGTTGTAATCTATCCTAATTACTAATTCAAAAGACTGCATCGTTAGGTAAACAGATTAAATATCCTTGTAAGCCTTACAATAGATTATTGTTAATCTCAAAGAATTCAACTCAATAAACATAATATTGATAGCTTTAATCTTAATAACTTCTTGAGTTGGCCAAGATTTAACGGTGTTTTAAATACAGCTCTGCAATGCTTCTTCACGGAGGACTCTGTAGTGCTTTATCCAGTGGGACTATTATATGTAAGTATTTGCAGGCATGATGCCTCGCTGCTTGTTTGACATAGTCTCACTTTTCCGGATGTACAGCTGTTTTAATTTTATATAATGCTAGCCCGGCAATTGAAGCTTACATATCTTGTCCAGGATAGGACAGCAATTTTAATAAATTGTGCCTCAATTCAGACATCTGCTCTATCTGGATGTATGTTCCCTGATCTTTAAATGATCGGTTATATATACATGTATATGTGTGTATATATATATACACATATATATATACACACACATATATATATATATCTCTAACCTGAATTTATGTATCTCTGCAATGAGAGATGAGCAAGTTTGAAGTCAGCTTGTCTTATGTCAAATAAAGTACAACAAACTCATAATAAGGAGTATTTAATTAACGTTTTTCTCAAGGAACATATTTTTAATATAGAAAAAGAACTATCAAAACGGCAATGTCTATGAAGTATTTTCTACATGTAGTGTATTGACTTCTTTCTTAATACTAGTATTATCTAAACCAAACAATATCAAACTGAGGATAGCATTTCCTTCTGGAATTTAATTACTTTTAAAAGAAGTGGAAAAAAAAAAGATTTACAGAACTGAGAAACACACTGTGACTCAGGAAGAGTGTGATGTACTGTATTTTATTGTAAGTTTTATATATAAATATAATTGTAAATTGTACAGAATTAACCATTTGACCAAAGTTCTAACAATTCATTTTTCTAATTTACATAAATAAAGCTAATTTTCTTCAAGTAAGATTTGTCTTATTCATTTCACCCAATGCAGAGGAGCTCTAAGGACTTGCATAAAAGAAAGAAAATATTGGTGTGCTGCCACAGGAAACAAATAAGGAAGTTTTGGGGTCGGATGCACTAAGGTCTATGACTCGACACTGCCGGTCTTCATTTGTTCTGTATAGCACAATGGGTAAATAAATAGGATCAGGGAGATGGTAGATTTTATATGCGTAAATCCTGCTCTGTACCAAATGCTGAAATTTGTGAACTATGGTTGAGGTGCCTTCCGTCTTTCTGATTGTTTTTCTTGCCATTTCTCTACAAGCTGCAGTAAGTTTTCTGTTTTCTTCCAGTAAATTGTATTTGCAAGGAAGCATGTGGCCTGCATGCATATTTATTTCCTATGTTTCCGCTGATTATTTAGGAAGTTTAACGTTTTAATGTGACAAAAGGTCCTGCTCTGCCTAACCTTAGGTCTATGCATATAAAAATACGGGTACATCCCCGAACGTGATATTTAAGTGCCACGCGAAAACTATTTGCAGGCAAATTTCTGTTGACTGCAACAAAACAGAATTAGTCAAAATCACGCAAAAGCATCACGCAGCTGGGACGGGGTTGTTTTTAATCAGATACAAGTCTGTTGCACTGTAGGTGAATAAGCAGCATTTCTAATAATCTTGCTTAGGTTGAGACTGATCTGCTGTGCTCCCAGGTGCAGCAGAAACCCTCAGGCTGAAAGAAGCATCAAACAATGCACGTACCATCACAAAATCAGGTTACCAAATGCACAGGAAGCAGAGCAGGGTTTTATTAATAAAAGTTGATTAATAATTGCAATTTCTAAAGGGATTTTTTTTCCCAGAACTGCCACAGTGATTACGCGAGTTGTGATTGCAGGAGGGGTGGAGTGATCTAGGATAGTTTTTGGTTTATCAGAAGTAATAGTAATACTACTTAGTAGGGATCCGGTAGCTAATTCAGTGGAATTTCAATATAGTTTTAAATTGAATGAAGTTGTATGTATCTGTGGCAGTAACTGAGGGGTTGCTGTGCCAGCCACCTCCGAGGCTTCATCCTGAGTCTCACTGCTTGGTATACATTTTTGGTTTTCACCTTCTGTAATACACCTCTATTTTGTCAGTAAACGGCGAGTCAGAAGCTTATATACAAGAGTATATTGTTCCCTAACAAATAGTGATTTGAATCGGTCAAGGCCTCTACTAATAAACTGCTCGTGTTTTCTTCCAGTTTAAAAATTTGGCTAATAATATTTCAAGCAAGGCAAGAGAGCAAGGGAAAAAGTCCTTAGAAAATTAAGACTTGTTATTCAGTTTTTGAGTCAAAGTACACGTAGCAAGGTGCGTTATTCTTCTACTCCCCTACACTGTGCTGTGAAAAACCACAGGAAGAGTCAGTCCCTTGTAGCTTGATGTTGGCAGTACGTGGCCAGTGCTCAGCTGATCCCGTGGGCATTCCTAGACGTTGCTTTTTGCATGTGAGAAACCCACGTGGCTTGATTGCACATTGACAAGTGAAATAAATTATTGTAAAATAAAGACGTCATGAAACAGTTGTTGAGTTGCAACGTCCAGTTCTTAAAACCAGACAATAAAATAAAGTTAAACTGTATTTTCATGCAGCCAAGTGTTAAAAGAAGTGCTTGTATTTTTCCGTAGCACTCTTGTCTGAGCAACATGGGAGCTGCTATTGTAGACGACGTTTCACACAGGGCTCCAATTCAATTAGCTGAAGTATGTAACAGGCACTTCATTGTTACATATGCTCAAGCTGTTTAACGACAGTGGAGTATAGCTTCAATATATAAAAATATAAAAGCATATTTGGCCAGATATGACATGCTTTGCCAGCCCCTAATGTATTTATAGATAATGAGTACTGAAATGAGTATGTAGAATAAAATAAAACAGATGCATTTAATACATTGTTGTCTGTGCAAGGGAACATAAAAGATGCCAGTGCTACACCACCGGCCTCTCCAAAATGTTGTTTTAAGGTTCTCATTTTGGTTTTGAAGTACATTTTGTTTTTTCTCTAAAATGTTCTCTGGATTCTCTGGGGAATAAATGGTTTATTACATAGAACAATGAAAGGGGAAGTGACATCTAAGTGTAGCAAAAGGGAAGTAATCTGGGGTAGATTAGTCCAAATTCACTCACTCCGCAGCTGAATATCAGTTTTGCTCTATGGGCCTATTCCCGTTTCTATGGTCTCAGTCATCTGATCTGCAGAATTTGATTCTAGGAGGTAGAATGTGGCATGAAATCCTCTTCCTCCATGCGAGTGCTCCAGCTGCTCAATGGCAACACTTGCAGGAGGAAACCGATTGGGAGGATGAGTAGCAGCCACAGCAAAGCCTGCTCGCAATGTACGTGTATGTGCCACTTTGTCCGGTTATCGCACAGAAAAGCTTTATGTTTCTATATGTAGAGAGGTTTGGAGATGAAAAAAGCCTGTTTCTGAAAGCTGCTAGTAAGACACTAGATATAGTAATAGAAAAGATTGATAAAATCCTTTTCTAAGCTACTGCCGTATGAATTGCTATTGTTCAGCCTCAAATTGGATATTTTTTTAAATGAATGCTAATATTCCTGTATTAAAACTTATATGAAGTATCTCACTCCCAATGAAACGCAGTACAGAATTGCTGAAATTCCCTGTTGCAACTAGTGGATTCTTTTTTTTTTTTCATTATAACCTTCTCTAGGGTAGATTTTGATTATGGTATTTTTGTAAGCATTTATTTTCTGCCTAGTGCTTCAGTTTTCAGTATGCTTTTCTGCAAGAAAAGGAGGGTTTGTATGAGACTATTTCAGTGGAACTAAAGGCCTCAGGGATTCTGGAAACAATTTTGATTTCTATCTAAAAATAGAAATATTATGCAATTTGAAAATACAACCTATCATTATGAAGGCAAATGTTCTTAACCTCATCCTCTCTCATGTAAGGTTCCTGCCAAACACCGAGAAAAAGTTGTCACAGATATATGCATGTTTTACAGGAAACTCAGATACAAGGATAACTGCTTCAAGCTGTTGCCACCAAATTTACCCGAAGTTCAGTTAGAGGAATAAAAGAATTCACCTACAGAAAAAGCAAATCAGGTTTTCTTTTATCAGGCTTTCTTAATCAACTGTATTTATTAAATGAGCAAGGCTGGCATGAAGAGGGGTAGTAGAAGAGACAATGCATGTAAATGTTTTTTCAGTCTGAGGCATAATGTAATCTCGCGTTTGGCTGTCTGGGAGTCAAATGACACAGTAACGTGTTGGGACAGTAGATGGGCTTTTTTTATTCCGTATTCCTCCTAGTTCCCTTTTGAGGCCAACAAATCTGGGAATAATTTACTTTGGCAAAACAAGACTTCTCAAGCTGGTTTGAGAGAGGTACTCAAGAATGAGCAGTCTTGGGTTGGAGCCACGACATCTTTCCAGTTCTACGTGCCCTCTAAACCATACAGTAAATACAGATACATGTGGACTCCTGGGGCTTAAGGCTTGCAGCCTTCTATCCTGATTCTCCCCCACAGCCTTGGAAACATGGCAGAAGGCCACACCGCTAACCTCAGTATAGGGAAAAAGGACAATCAGTAAGCACGGTGTGAACTACCAAACTAGTTTGGTCTGTCCGAGGGCAGCTGAACCTGAGGAAGCTATGAGTAAATACTTGTTTTTTTCCAAGCAGGCAATTTCCTGCCTTTCTAGTAGGTTCCTATAAGACGTGCTCACACTGGTGCCCGTTCAGGGATCCCACTGGACCATGCAGCTACCACTGCTGCCGAAGGCTAATTTGTGGGTATGTGTGTTCTTCAATAACTGCTGGTGGCCTGGATTCATGCTGAGCCTGTTGGTAGCCAAATGCAACTAGACTTAGTGGATAAATCCAAGTGATACATAGAAGTGAGCTCTTCCTCGCGCTGGTCTGTGCCACGGTACAATACCCTCCTTGGCATCCCTCAGAGCAGCAGTTGCTGAAGCTTCCGATCATATGCATATTTATTCATGCGCTGTCCTGCTCAGTTCTGTGTGCTTGCAGCAACATTCAGAACCATGAACTGCAATGATTTAGGATAAGGAGCAGTCACTCATAAAGACTCCTGGAGCTTTTCTGGCCAAGACAGAAGAGGAGACACCGTTGGATGTACTGGCTATAGAGCAAAGAGGCCACAGAGCAGATTTGGAAGACAAGATGACTACTGCAAAGCTTCTGCAAGCAGGAAAGGGAAGAGGAGCAGGGACTTGCCTCCTTATTGAACTTCAAGTGGCAAGCATGGCTGCAACATCTATTCCTATGACAGACTACCTTTGTGTATTTATGTCATTATTTTTTTCCATGATACAAAACTTGCCAAGAATTTCCAGTGACTTTGATACATCAGTGAGAGGAGACACAGCAGCTCACGAAGTGTCTGATAGTGCCTGTGGGAACTGGCTGTTCCAGGCTGCAGTACATCTTGGCTGGATCAACTTTACAGCTGGTGGTCAGGACTCAAAACTGCATTCATCACTGGCTTATTTTAGGTATTAAAGGAATGGCTTTCAGTGCCATAATTTTCTCCTTCATATATAATATATGAATATATGAACTCTCATGGTTTCTCTCCCGATTCCATAGGTGTATGCTGTACCAAGACACTATTCACTAAGTGAATCTTTTTCACTTGTTTTTCATACCTGTGTGTTTCTAGTAAGTGCAAGAACTGAGGCAGACAACCAAGTATTTAAAATCCAGTTTCTGTTCATGCTAATATCCCAGAACTATGTGCAAGTCACTGTTAGAGATCTTTTCTGGTCGTCCTTCTTGCCTTCAGGTAGCGAACGCCCGGCCATGACTTTCTGAATGATTTCTGCTGGATACAAGTGCCAGAGGGCAATAAGCTTCAGACAGTAAAGCAGGAGAGACTGCTGTGAAGATGAGGCAGGCCAGAAGGAAAAGCAGGAGGAAAGGAGCAAATACAAAGGCTGCAGAGAAAGCAACAACATTCTTGAGGTATTATTTTTCAAATCAAACAAATGCTGAAGGATTAGGACAGGACAGGGAGAGGAAGGAAGGAAGGAAGAGGGAAGAAGAAGAAGAGGCATGCACATGGGTGGTAAGAGAAGGAAGAGAAAATAATGATTAAATCAGTTATCTGGTTGACTCATCGCTTCAAAACAGCCTGTGTGAGATATCATAGCTTAATAGCTGACTGGAATCCTACACAATATTTTACAAATGAAACTACTCTGATTTCTAACATTCATCACTTTGTATTAGCAGCACAGGATGAGACAAGCTAATAAAATTACTATAAATAATAATGCAAAGTTACTTACATGCACTACTGGGACTCTATACCTATTAACAAAATATGCAAAGAAACCACAACTGGATCGCATTCTATATAAGTCTCTAAGTAATCCATGAAAACATTTACCATCATGACAGAAGCTTTATCAGGAAGCAGTGTTGTTCCACATACAAAATAGAAAATTATTAAGTAGTATGTAAAATAGGAAGACAAGTTTTAAATTATATAATTCATCAAATGCAACGGCAGACACACTCTAGTGTCCATGGCCTTTTCTGTGTTGGTTGCAGCACCCATGCATGCACTCTTCGTAGGTTTCCACTGAAAGGTTTTGAAGTTACTTATAAGGAGTTACTTCAACGGCAAAATTTTCACGACTGTTCCTAGATTATCATGATCCCGGGGAACTGCCTGTAACTGTTGGCAGCAGCTCAGTTCCTTCAGGCCAGGGAAGAGAGCATCAATATCTTCAGCCTTTCAATATAGACTGTCCTTAGTCTCCACTTCTGAAGAAATAGATGCTGCTGATAACACAGTCTGCACAAAGTAAGGCCTTTTCAAAAGCACAAATAAATGTGCTTGTCACCCTTCCTGGGATGAAGGGCTATTGGAAATAAATCATGGAGGTGTCAGAGAAAATGTTCTGTGAAGACTGAATACTGCTGTACCCTTGTTCCTCTCCACCCCTGCCTGAAAATGCCTAATTATTTGCAAAGTGCCAGTTTTATCGACTTTGATAGAAACATATTGAGGCCAGATGGACTATTGTGATGCAAACGAGATATATGTTGCACAGGTTATCTGGTTAAGAAATCCCAATAGCTGCTCAGTAGCATATGTTCTCTAGAAATCAAAGCCTCTGAATTCATTCACAGCTACTCCAATGTCAATGAACTGACCTGATGACAGAGTTGTTACATAGCAGAATGATGATTATGAAGTGGTTCAGCTTTTAAAATTTTCCCATTTATAAGTCCAAAACCATCCCATTTCTTAGCTGGACTACAATTCAGTCACTCTTGATTCCTGTTCTACTAACTAGATCACTAGAACCGGTGAGTAAATTCTCAGTAATTAACATTTTAACAAGACAGTATTTTGAAAACAAAAACATCACTGGAAGCCTCAAAATATTCATAAGCTTTTTTCCCTGAGTTGTTTCTGATTTAAAAACCACATCAGTCCACTTCTTGTTCAAAATACTTTATAATCAAAAAAGACAAACAGGATGGTTTTGTGAAAGGGTGATGATGAGATTAATTTAACCTTTTTATATTTTCTCAAGTATTCATGATATCTGATCAGTCACCGATATTCTTTGGTTTCCAAACTGAATTTTGTAGAACTAGTTTAATGTTGAAACAGGCAAAAATGTGTTATCTAGTTTTTTTTTTCACCTAGATCCACCACTTCTTGCTTTCCTTAGCCATCTTCTTGTCTGATCTGAACTTTGCCATGAGGATGAGCATAAGGTTATCCAGCAAAGAGCATTCTGATCCAATGGCTCTGAAAACAACAGACTACGCAACACTAAAGCACAATTTAAATAAAATTCAAACATTTTGGTAGCCAAACCTTGATTTAAAATGCCAGAATTTCCTGGAGTTTCAAGTTTCTTTGCATGGAAACCTTGGTACGGAGTGAAAATGGGAGAAAAGGAGGAAAAAAGATTGGACAGACTGCAAAGGAAGAAATTGAACTTACTGCAAATTGAATTTAGACATGGCAACGTTCCTGTGAAGAAAAATGGTAGGGGGGTCTAGTTTTCAGAAATGTTATATCATTGCTTTCTAAGTGGTTTAGGTATTTTTGAGAAGTATTTGCTATTGTCTATCAAGTAGACACAGCCTGCACTGCTACTTCCAATACATACTGTATGGACCAACAGAGAGATTATCCGTCTGGGAAAGGAGGACAAGCAGAAGCTTGTGGGTTTAGTGGCAGAGGAAAACTTGTACTTAGGCGTTCTTGTGAGATGGAGGAGGTACTTTGATACTCCTGGCTTCCTCCCATCAGTTCTGCTTGACGTTAATAAAAGAAGTTTATGTGTAGGATGTATCTGTCATTTGAAGGGTGATGTAGGAGAGGTTTGATTGAAGGATGGAAATCCCAAGGAACTATTTTCTCCATGTAACTTGTAATTTTGGAGAACACTTTAAGGCATTGGAGAGTTCAAGATGTATTTCCTTAAAAATCTTTTAAACTCCTATGAAAACTCTTCACCAAAAAGAGAGTTAAAGTTCATGGGTCTGGGTATGTGCAAAGAGAGTGGTGGAGTAGGTTTTGCTACAGTCCCAGAAATGCTTCGTATGTGACATGAAAGGGCCTGAAGAAAGAAAGACATCTTACCAGTCAATATTGATCTGTGTCAAATAGCTCTATGAATAGAGGTTGTCTGAAAGGAAACCAGACAGCATCACTGTGAAAAGACACTGGAAGTATCATGTTGATTTACCTAACTCTACAAATAAAATTAATCCAAATAATTATTTCACTTGCCAGCCTTACCTATAGCTATCTCTAAGGCCATCAGACAAGGAGGATTCTCAATGTCTTTCTCTGATGCAGCTACATGTTTCAAGATCAGTAGTCCAAGACATATTAGTTGTTCATGATTTTACAGTCTGCTATGATTAACAGATTAGTCTCGATAGCTATACAAACTCTATATTCCAAATTCTGCTGCACAACTAAAGCAGCCATGTGAGGTGTCTAGAACTGCTGTGTCAGAGGAAATCATCCTATAATAGGTACGTGTTACTATGGGAAGACAGTAACAAATCAGACATTCAGCTCATAGGACAGACAAAGTTGTGTATCGCTTTACAGCTAAGAATGTTTTGATACTTGCTATTGCTTCTCTCATCAGGGTCAGAGCAGGGTCTGCAACATAAACTGTTGTAGTCAAGGAGCTATAATTACGTTCAAACATAATTGTACATTGAATGATGCTGTGAAAATGACATAGACAAATATTTTTACAACAACTGCTGACATCACCAGTGAAGTACACCACTTACTAAAAGAACAAATGGTAAGCAGGTAACATTTCTCTATTAAAATATCTGTTTGATGCTTCCTCAAAATTAACTTGCAAGAGGCAAACCCAATGCTTCTTCTCATTGAAAAAACAAGCAGAAAGTCTACAAATGCACTATCAGCTCCTTGAATCTGCAACTTGTTGCTCCTTAAATGAACAGATGAGATCTCCTACTGGATCCGTTAAACTTAATCCTATAGAAGGGAACTGTATTCTTGACTCAAGAGTTATGGTATGACACAGACTCTAGTGGATTCATTGTTTTTCTGCAGATAAACTAGAACCAAAATGTTTAGTTCAAGTGCTTCAGTGTCTGGGTCTCACTTTAAAATGTCAAGCCAGCTAAGAATCTTTTACAAAACTCTATATGTCTGGAAACTCAGTTCAGTTAAACTCTTATAATAGGTGCTAGCATTTGAGCCAAATTGTCTGCTGGCCCAGGCTGGAGAGGCTTTATTGACTTCAGTAGAATGGCATTTCTTTACAAAGATAATTTGACCTGCTGATTTTAAGGCTGGCACTGTTGGAAAAAAAACCTGGGTAGAGAACATTCTTGCTTTGATGCAGGCTCAAACACACAATACTAGGCCATTTTAATAAGTTACCTGTGTGCACGGAGATCAGTGTTTACACAGAAACTTATATAGACAGTAACGACCCAATGAGCTAATGTTTTACAGTATAAATATATAATGCTGCAACACAGAACTGATAGCAAAACCATGTACAATATGCTTGCTTAGTAAAATAACGCTTATGTCTCACCGTACATAACTAACAGTCAATGCAAACAGGACACCAATATTAAAAGCTGAGCCACAGCAACTTGGGCTGGAATTAGAGAGATCATTAGTGCTTTACAGCTAGCCTCATTTTTTAAGGTATTGATACCAAGTAGACTAGAAGTGAAATTCAAAATCTTGTGCAGTAGGTGGAGTAATCTGTGACCTGTTCATGGAAATCCCGTCTTAGCAGTGTAAGTCAATGTTTGTCCAAAAGATAAAATGTAGAGTACAATGAGAAAAATGGGTATGAATCATTTATCCTGTGCTACTTACCCACTGGTGAATTCCTGAACTCCTTTGGAGTAAAATCACACGTGATGAAACTTCCCAAAATAGGTCAATAACCATGTAGTATATGCCTTATATACTTGCAATTTCCCTTATGTTAGTGTTAGTTAATGGAGAGCTCATGGGTCAATACATTGATATTTATACCAGTTTTCTCCCATGGACACTTATTCTCCTACAAACATGCAGCTCTGCCACAAAGTTCTCTACTATAAGAGCAAAAAGATTTTCTTTAATTGGCCTGGGTCACGGCCTGAAATGTAGTGAGCAAGAGTAATGTTTTGAGCCTTCATCACTGTATATCCACTCATTTTCTTGTCCAAGATGTGCTGCTTAATCCAATACAGCCTAGTATAAGTACATTTGAGACCTATGAGTTTCTCGTTTAAAAACCTGCTTCTTCTAAGACATTTTCTAAACAGAAACATATTAATTTTAGTGTCCTGGGAAAGGTTGTGTTTCTCACCCTTTTCCTTACATTCAAAATAACAAAATGAATTTCAAGGCTCTGGGCTTTGGAGGTTATTTTTGCTCTTTTAAAAAATATTTCTGTTAAGGAAGATCCAAAAAAGTAAAGCAGCAAAAGGAAAAACAAAATTAGAGAATAGGACTCCCCTTAGCACTAGCAATGGGCAAAGAATGAAAATAACCCTGTTGAAACTAAAATATCTTTCTGTCTCTCTGAAAAATCATTTTCCTATTTTCAGCTAGTTCTGTTTAATGCAGTTTGTAGCCTGGGAGTAAGTCCGAAGGTTACAGTGAAGAACAAATCCCAATACATGCAAAATGTGATCTTCATTTATTAATTAAAAATTAATGAAGAGAAAAACAGGTACAGAGTTTATTACCTGTAATATATTCCTTAAGGAATGCGTATTATTTCCTTGCAAGAATATAGACTTGAGGATCTGCATAAAAATGGTTTCATCTCACTACTACAGTTCTAAATAATTTCATCACTTCTGACAAGGATTTAAGTTGTTTGAATGACTTCTTTCCTACAAACCAAACAATATAAGGCTTAATTAAGCTTGCAGAGTGCACAGATTATCCTTCTGAGTGAACAGTTAGTGAAGTACAGTACTTTCCCATTTTCCCTGAGAGCCACTAGTGGGGCAAGGAAGCTTTCCTATCTCATGTAAATGATACATTTTTTTTTGTCCATCTTATGTGCCCTAGGACAGTGCTAGTATTGAACTTTTGCTATGCTCCACCATAATTTTATATTATTTTTCCCCTTTTGAATGAAGGATGTAGCTCTTTCCAGTTAGCGACAAAACCAGAAATTCAGGTTTTAGGAGCTTGAGACTGTTTCTTCTTTTTGAATGTCAAGACATTCAGCAGTGATGTATAGGGCATAATTTCATTACAACAATACTAAAAGGCATTAGTAAGATTTTAAGTCTGTAAAAATTACACTGTTGCCAATAAAACTCAAAGTAGCTGGGTTTTTTTTAATCACAGAATACAGAAAAATCATTTGGTGATTAAGACACTTTCTTCTTATTGTAATTCTTTTCATAAGCACAGATAATTGAAATTGCTTTATAATACTTCATTGAAACTATGGGAGCCACATCAGATGCTTGGTAGGATTACACGTGGTTTACTTTCATAACAAGGGAGTAAAACTAGGAAGAACAAATACCGAATCTTAATTAATTGTCTAGTTCAGAAATTTATACTTAGTCTGTGCCATTAAAAATAGCAAGAAATACTGTGATCTGAACCACTGATCACTCCCTCCACTTGTCTGGGGTTGGGTTTTATTTCTATTAACTATGCTACTGGTGGACAAGGTACAGCTAACAGCTTCAAAATAGAAAACCGTTGCCTAATTTCTGCATTACTTTCCTTTTGGCACTCAGAGGTGGAAGGGACATGAGTGAGGGCAGGCTATGATAATGGGTTACTTGTAATATAGCTGAAGGCAAACTGAGATTAAAAAGGAGTTAAGTGATACAAAGTTTACCCACTTCTCAGTCATAGAACTACAGAATCAAAGAATCACGGAATGGTCAGTGTTGGATGGGACCTACTGGACATCATATAGTCCAATGCCACTGCTGAAGCATAATCACCTACAGCAGATTGCGGAGGAACATGTCTAGGTGAGTTTTGAATATTCCAGAGATAGAAACTCCACAGCTTCTCTGGACAGCCTATCTCAGTGGTCTGTCATCCTGAAAGTAAAGTTTTTCTCATGTTCAGGTGGAATTTCCTGTGTTCCAGTTTGTGTCTGTTGCCCTTTGTCCTGTCACTGGGCACCACTGAAAAGAGTCTGGCCCCATCCTCCTAATACCCATTCTTTAGGTATTTATAAGCAACACAGATATTTATAAAAAAACAGTCCTCAGACATGAACATCAACAAGGTAAACTTATACTTTAAAAATTCCACTCCAAAACAAAACAAAAAAAACACATAGGTGAGCTAACTTAGGGAAAAGCACTATAAAGTATATGATTTTTAACAAAAAAATTTCAGAAAGACGGAAAGGTAATTTTGGAGTATTTGCAGTTTTCTTAAAACCATGCATTTTTGTCTTCATTCACCCAGTTCTGAGGAAAAGAACCTTCCAGGAAGCTGACGCTCTCCTGGGGAGGAGTCTAACAAGGAGAGCAATGACTCAGCCCTCTACCTCCTTAAACACCAGCCACCAGCATGACACTCACACATTTATCACGTCAGCGTTAGTCCTGTGCTCACCGCATCAACGTGTGTAATTGCAGCACTTGGACTCCCAAAGAGGCAACCTCTCACACAGTGCCTGCTACAGCAGATTGCGTAAGATCACACATCCCAGCGGGCACAGAACTGTTCGGTGACTGCCAGGGCTGAAAAAACTGGCACGTCCTTTTGGAAAGTCAAGATGTTGACACCATGTTTGTGCTCCCCAGACTTGTGCAACATTAGAGTGGTTAAGAAAAGACCATAGATAACATTGAGATTTAAATAAAAAAGTTTTTACCAATTGCATTTTATCTATGGAAAAATAAGCCTTCTAGAAGAAAGTATTTTTGCAGTATGCATAAGAAGTAAATAAGTTTAAATAGCCAAGTTCTGTAAAACTAAACTTTACCAAATGTAGAAAGGAAGTTTCTGTAATATCTGACCTCCCTGCTTGGAAATGCATTTTCTTCAAAAATGTAACATCCACCAAGGAAAGCAAACATGTATGGAGTTATCCATATTTTGTTTTTTGAGGAGGAGGAACTTTCAGTGTTTTTCTACTACATTATTGTGTGGGTGGCAGAGAAAAAAAGTGTTAACGCAAAAGGATAAATAATCCATAAATACCTTACAATGTTTTATTTGGTGGGCACACACAGCACTGGCCTTTAGCATAAACCACTCAGTTAAATTTGTGGAGGTGTTCAAGGTCTGTTTATGTCACCCTGTCATCTATTTACTCAAGAGGAGTGCTATTCTTTGGATACATCAACTTGGCATGTGTATAGAGGTGAGCAGTATGGCTAACAAAAACATCAATTATACTAGGTTCTAGCTTCTGTATCAACTAAAAATACACAAAGGAATCTGAGACTTCTGGCTTTGTTTGAATTATAGGTCTATTTCAGTTTGATTTTTCGCTGGAGTTTTGTGTTTTCTGCAACAAAAGCCCAATCATTCCTATCTGAAGTTTACAATCCTTACTGTCACACTATGATATCAACAGTACTCATGATAGACTCTTTCTTCTGCTATGAGCTAAAACTATATAGAAAACACCAGCCTGCATATAATATAGAAGTAGTAAATGTTATTTTTCTTTGAGCTGTAAGTGAAAAAATATTTAAGCTTTTTTTTTTTTCCATATCAAGAAGACTGCAAATTTCTACCCAAACATGACTTCTTTTAAAAAGGAATCAAACTCTCATTGTCAACACCTGCAATGTCTTCTTATAGAGTAGATGTTTCAAGGGCGGTGTCCTTTATAACATGTTTCAGAAGGTCTCTGCCTCTGCAACCCTCCAATCCCTGACCCTTGCTATGCTTAGTGGCACATTACTCTATGGTTTGTGTGTCCCTGACATAACATTATGCCAATAATTGTTCTGATGTTTTCTCTTTTAAAGCCAAGTTTTAATTTTCAGGTAAACGCACACCAAAAATGCTGGTCATTGGTCAGTATCACACTCCCAAAGGCAGATCTACATTCACCTCATGCGACCTAATTTCCAAAAGTATCCTCAATCACTTACATGTGTGGCCCGCTCAAGTGTAGTCATAAAGAGGAATTCTGTTTTATAGTACTTTACAAGGCTTAATATAGTAACATGCCTAAGCAACTGACAGTTCCATAAACGCTAAGACATTTCTGACTCCAGTATTAGTATCTTGTTTTTCACAAAGGAGGAAACGGAGCCATGCAGTGATTAAGGAATTAGGCCAAGGTCATACATGAACTGTGTGTCAGCTGGTATTGGAATTTAGGTCATTTTCTAACTGAATGAGTAATATGTACATTGTACAAGTATGGGGAACTGCACTTGGTTCTTCAAGTTTCACACAGTGCTCAGCATGATATTCTTCAAAGCAACTGTGACAGTGAAGCTCCATTACCTGTCACTTCACCAGACGGCATAATTTGCCTTCCCCGTCTGCCCACACCGTAAAGTCTTTTCTTCCTCAGTACGCTTAGGCCTAGCACTAACCACAGGCTGGACATTTTGGGGTGTGAACAAAACTTTGTTCATGTGAAAATTCACATGAAAGCAAGTGATTCTCTAAAAATGACTGATGTTGATCTTATGTCTTTCTTGTTTGCTAACTGTACTCTTATTTGCTAGTGATTTCCATCTTATTAAATAGCAGAGAGCGGTCACTTTTGAAGAGATAGTCCTAGTCCACATCAGTGCTGTACACAGAGAGAGTCTGAAACAATAATGTCACTTGCCTTGATTTATTTCAATGGAGTACACTGATGACTGCCAAAAATAATTTGAATGCCCAGTCAGCACACAAAGTGAAAAAAATATTAATCAGACCAGAAACCTAAATACTGTAAGAATCATAGAATCAATAAAGCAGAGACTATCTACTCAGAGGATCATTTCTTCTTTTTCAAATTAATTCTGGGGAGAAGAAAACTCATAATGAGGAACAAAAATCACTAGCAAACTCCTAAATATTACAAACACACCACAACGAAAAAAATCCTGATTTATGACTAAAGATGCAATACATTACTTGATATATTTCCTTTAATTAAAGGATATGGCAAATTGAGTATTTATGTTTACCCATTTAAAAATAAATATGTACAGCACTGAAAGCTATTATCAGTATTTTTAAGTGTTGCATTCCTACTTAATGGTATTTAAAATGCACTATTTGTATTCTTCACAGGTGCAACATTTAAACTTTTGCTTTGGTTCCTAAATTGATTTATATTTTAATAACCTCTTCTTCCCCATGGATAACCATGCATCTGTCCAAAGATACCTGAACAAGCAACTGCAGCCTATGTGAAAAGAGTGAAAGATTTGTTTGAATTCAAAGTTTTCTGTCTTTACAACTGAAAATTAGCATTTGGTTTTGGTCATCAGAAAAAATTAATAACGTTGCTTTAATTGAAAATTCTCTTCACAGTAAAAACAAAGGGAACTGTTCCAGCATCATGCAACAGGAGTGAGGTAAGTTCGGTCTAATTCTGCTGCTGCTTTCACAGTGAAAGTGAAAGAAGATCAAGCTTCTAAATTTAAAGACTGCAGACTCAGTCTTCCTACTGCCTCATGTCCTTAACTTTAAGCGTATAAGAAGTCTTGCTGACCTCTGAAGGACAAGCATAGGCGAAGGATATACACACAAATCTCGGCAGGGCTGGAACAACTGGCAATTAAGAGAGACATAATACGCTAAGACAGAAAGGCTAAGCTGCCTTAGAAATCAGAAACAGAGGCAAAGGAACTACTGTTCTCCTAGTCTGAAAAAAAACCAGCAGCAATAAAGATAAAGGCGTTATTACAACAACAAACAATAAAAATTTCTGCATTTGGCAAGTTTTAACCAAGCATGACTGCTACTGCATTTTTGTTTAGTGTGTAGTTTTAGCTCCCTAATTACAGGAAATGTCTATGGGGTTGGTAAGAGTGACATTCAAAGGTACTTAATCTTATTTACCGTACTTATATTAATAGGCTTAAATTCCTTACAAAAACGCATGTCATCCTGCAGAGAAGGAAATTATTTTGAAGACCCTTTGCTTTCAGTCCTTACTTTTAAATTTATAGTAGTTTCCTATGAAGTCCTTTCAGCCCTTCGTTTTAAATTTAGAGCAGTTTGCTTCCTTTGGTTATTTTTTGATCACACGCAAGGTAGCTGCGCAGCATCCCACAGCATGCGTGGCACGGGCTACTCCGCTGCATATTGCATCTGGAGCCACGCAGGACAGTTCTGGTACCTCAAATTCAGTGCAGGATAAGGACAAGCTCAAACGTACTCTGCAATACCCGGTGCTGTGACACTTGAACCTGTCTCCCACCATCCCTTTTATAGGAGGCAATTCAAGTGTTTTCAAGAGTGGGTGCTGTGAGGTATAACGAACCCCTCCTCCAATATAAAAATACAAAAGTAAATAGGCAGAAATAAATGACCTGCAACAATATTCTGCGCTGCATCCAAAGAAGCGTGGCCAGCAGGTACAGCGAGGTGATTCTGCCCTTCTATTCCTCTCTTGTGAGACCTCATCTGGAGTATTGTGTCCAGTTCTGGAATCCTCAACGTAAGAAGGATATAGAGCTGTTGGAATGGGTACAGAGGAGGGCCACAAAGATGATGAAGGCTGGAGCACCTTCCCTACGAGGACAGGCTGAGAGAGTTGGGCTTGTTCAGCCTGGAGAAGAGAAGGCTCGGAGAATTTATAGTGAACTTCCAGTACCTGAAGGGGCTACAGGAAAGCTGGAGAGAGGCTGTTCATAAAGGCTTGTGGGGATAGGACGAGGGGGAACAGGTATAAACTGGAGAGGGGCAGATTGAGACTGGACATAAGGAGGAACTTCCTCACGATGAGAGTGGTGAGGCCCTGGCCCAGGTTGCCCAGGGAAGCTGTGGCTGCCCCATCCCTGGGGGTGCTCAAGGCCAGGTTGGATGGGCCTTGGGCAGCCTGAGCCAGCGGGATGTCCCTGCCCATGGCAGAGGGGTTGGAACTGGATTGTCTTTAAGATCCCTTCCAACTCAAAGCATTCTATCATTCCATGAACAACACCACATCCCCGCTCAGCAAGGGAACAGCACACCCCGCACCGAGCCTCGGCACCCGCCCCCGCCCCAGCGCCCCGGAGGGACCTTGCGGGGCCCTGTGGGGGGGGCGGAGGCGGAGGGGCGGGGTCCGGGGGGGCGGTGGAGGCGGAGGGGCGGGCGGTCTCTCCCGCAGCGCCCCCAGCGGCCGCGCGCGCCGCCAGCCCCGCCCCCCGCGGCTCCTTCCCCTCCTCCCACCAATCCCGTGCCGGGCGAGCGCCATGGATGCCGCCGGCCGCCGCCGCCGCCTGTCGCGGGGCCCGGGCCTCCTCCTCCTTCTTCCCGCGTCTCTGCCCGTCTCCCCGCGGCGCTGAGGAGGGCTCGGCTCCGGCGAGGCGGCTCCGCGACGCCGAGGTGAGCGGAGGGGCGGGCTGCGCCTCCTCCCCCGGCCGGGCGGCCCTGCGAGGCCTGCGGCGCGACGGCCGCTCCGACGGCACCGCCCGGGCCCGGCGAGGGGGGGGGTGCAGGGGTCCGTGGCGGGGCCGGCGTGGGGGCAGGGAGGGTGCCGAGCACGGGGGAGCCCCGACGCCTTCACTCCGCTCGCGGCTACGCGCTTGTCCCCGCCTGGGCCGGAGGAACAGCAGGTGCCTGTGTCCGGCTCGCCCTGCCTCTCCCTGCGCTGCTTCGCCCCTTCTTTCCCTTCCTCTCCTCCTCCTCCCCTGAACTTAATAGTTCAGTCGCGTTAAGACCGAATGCGCTGTGATCCCGCTTATGCTGGCTGGAAGGAGTTTTATTCAGTCTTGGAACAGGAAGTGAAGTCTCTAAAAAGCAGCTCGGAGGACCAGAGGTGGTGTTCAAAGCGTAGAGAGTGGGTTTAGTAACGTTTCGGTCCCTTCTTACAGCAGAAATTCTTAATAATTTAAGGTTGGATGGGGCCTTGGGCAGCCTGATCCAGTGGGACGTGTCCCTGCCCAGGGCGGGGGGCTGGGACTGGATGATCAATAAGGTCCCTTCCAATCCAAACTATCCCATGGTTCTGTAAGTGGCGAGCACCAGTCGAATGATCTGTGGTCTTGCTGTGTTTCAAAATTATAAAAACCCCATATCTGTCATACTTATGTCTTGTTATATCTTTTAGTTCAAAGCTCTTGGGGAAACAGCACTACTGATTCAATGTGTGTTTCTCCGCATAATAAGGGTTTCTGATTCCCTTTTGTACATTTTGTTCAGCCTGGAGAAGAGAAGGCTGCTGGGAGACCTTATCGTGACCTTCCAGTACCCGAAGGGGCTATAGGAAAGCTGGAGGAGTGTTCACAAAGGCTTGTAGTGGTAGGACGAAGGGGAATTGGTATAAACTGGAGAGGGGCAGATTGAGAGTAGACATAAGGAGGAATTTCCTTATGATGAGGGTGGTAAGGCCCTGGCCCAGGTTGCCCAGGGAAGCTGTGGCTGCCCCATCCCTGGAGATGTTCAAGGCCAGGTTGGATGGGCCTTGAGCAGCCTGATCTAGCCGTACGTGTCCCTGCCCATGGCAGGGGGTTGGAACTGGATGATCTTTAAGGTCCTTTCCAACCCAAGCTATTCTATGATTCTGTGTTCCCTTAGTGGAGTTATTTTTTAACTATTAACTCATTAGCAGCGAGTAAACATGTAGGCAGACTTTGTCCAGATCAAGCTTCTGCCCTCTCGGTGTGTGGGGACACTGTCCAGCATTTCATATTTGTCTGAGTTCGGTAAATGAATCCTTTTTTTTTTTTTTTTTAATAAGCTGTCTTTAAAAAATAGTATATTTTTCATTTATGTTTAATTTGAAGAGATTGTTTTGTAACCTTCTTTTAGTTTTTGTATGAAAACAGTCATGTTTACTTTGCTGTTACATGTGAGGTGAATTTGATTATTTATTACTAAAACAAAGTAAAAAGAGAGCATGCAGGTCAAAAATATCTCTTAACGTTTTATAGGGACTTTTTTGGTCTTCATCTTGTATGTACAACTGTGGCATTGGGCCAACAAATAATGTTGCTTTCCTTATATGTAGATGAATAATTTGAATTATTCACTGCATTTTTTTTAAAGCAGTGAATTAGATATTTTTTCTAAAAAAACTCCGAAGAAACAAACCCCTCACTCTTCAAAATGGAAGTGATTCTTAAACTGTCTTTTATGTCCTTTGATTTGAAAATGTTGTTTTCCTTCTTCTAATGCTACTTTAAAAGGTCAAGGATTAATGAAACTTCTGCCAAGATTCTCCATGTCTTTAGTTGTACATCTCATTTTTTTGTTTAGTGTGTTTGTATTTAAGATGTAACGTTTGATGTCTCCCTGAATAGGAGGTAATCCATTTTTCAGAAAGTTGGACACTTAATAATAAAGTAATATTAAAGGAAAGAGGAGGGGCCAGGCAGCACTATTTGTCTTTGCATAAGCTTTGAGAATATACAGAGAGGTTAAGCACAGTTTTTCTACCAGAGTTTTAACTTTGAGTTGTCCTGTGAATAAGAATAGCCTGTAAGGCTTGCTTGATTGTCAGCTGGAACTAGAGATTTTTTTGCAATGAAACTGAGCAGACTCATTACTGTTTACTCATGTAAAAAGATTGAAAAAAAAAAAATGCTAGTAAAATATGGGTAAATTTCCTTAATGTCAGCCAAAAAATGTTCAGTGTACTTTAGAGAGGTGCAGATCCAAAGAGCTTAAAGACAGGATTGTGATGTTAATTACTTATTTTTTCCTTTTTCTTTCCAGGTGAAAACTGCAAAAGCCTGGGACTGACTGAAGAGAGACATTAATAGTGCTCAAGTTACTGTGACTTGAACAATTAAAGGATATTTTTGGTACTTTTTAATTTAATCAGAGGCGATTTTGGGTTTTTTTTTTTTCGGTTAAAAAAAAAAGAAGAACATGGCAGATGTGGACCCAGACACGTTGCTGGAATGGCTGCAGATGGGGCAAGGAGATGAAAGGGATATGCAGCTAATAGCACTGGAACAGCTATGCATGTTACTACTTATGTCAGACAACGTGGATCGCTGTTTTGAAACGTAAGTAGTTTTGGCTTTCATTTATGGAATGTTGTTTTCCTCTCTCAGTAGCTGTGTATAACATTTAATATTCCTAGAAACTTTCAGCCTCAAAAATGGTTTTACAGCCCGAACTTGAGCGTAGGCCACTGACGTGAAGAATTTCTGTTAATGTTGTGTGAAGAACTGTTGCCTGATTAAAAACACAGTGTTGTGTGAGTGATCTGCACTGCCTGTTCTGATGGTCTGATGGTTTAATTTAAAAATATGTTTTCAGAGTTGCATTGTGGGAGTGTTTTGGGTTTTTTTTGTTGTTAATGGTAGAGAGAAACTTTTCTTTTGTATTATAACTGTAAGGATCACCTAGAAGTATTTAAGCAGCCATACTCTTTCAGCGCTTTTCTGAGGAGAGCTTTTTCCAAGGTGTGCATATCCAAACAAAAATCATACGTATTAACCACTGTTCACGCGAGTATCTTGCTGCTTCTTTAAAGAACGTTGCTGTTCATGCCACTCTCCTCATCTGCCTTTGTACACTTCATATAGCGCAATCCCTGCTTTCACACCTTTTAATATTATTCACAGCACAAAATGCTGATGTAACTTCTGTGACTTAAAGGTGTTGCTGTGCATGTGCTGCCCTGCTTCCTGTCAGGGCCTAGGAGTACTATGGAAAGAAGGCAGCAGAAGTGTAAACAGTCACAACTTCTAAATCTGACATTGCTTACGTTTTAGGGTGGGTTTTTTTATTAGTTTGTTTCCCCAGCTTTTATTTTGATGCTCTTGCATCTCCTCTTTTCTAGCTTTCTATTGTTAATTTCATTTTCCTGTGATCCTTTGATTTCATAGATCCTGCTTTTTAAGTGTGTGGGTTTAGAAGCAGTTAAGAAGGTAGCTGTTTGTTATAGTGTTTAGTTTTGTAGCCTTGAAGAAGAAAACAGCTTTTAAGAGATAAGAAAACTTTATCTTTCACAACTCAATAGGAAGTTTAAAATTCATACATCTCTAAAGTTTGGATATGTAGTAGTTATGTAATGGTGAGCACAGTTTTGTACCGTGCTTTAGAATTTGAAATTGCCTGATTTTGGCCTTGACAAGCTTACAGGGAAATTTTGGTTTGAAAGAGATTTAGTGTTTGGGAGATGTATTTAACTTCCCCATCTGTTCCTCGTAGTACTGATACTGATGTAGCACTATGTTTTCAGCCTCAGAGAAGTGGATTTGCTGACTTCCTAATTTGCTGCTTTAAAAATAATTTGATAGTTAAGAATGAATTTTTCTGACAAAACTGATCTCCCTCCTTCAGTGTATTCAGTATAAAACAGCGCTAAAAGTTTGGGCATATGCATTTGTAAGGCTATTCTGTGGGTATTTGAGGATCAAGAACGAAGCGTCAGCTTTTAAAACATGAACCAGTTGTGGGTTCTATGCCTTTGTTTAGAACAGACTTTTATTTCAATATAAATGAGTTGAATAGTCCAAGTGCTGTTTTTCTTCAAGTGTAGGTCATGAATGCTGTCTTTTTGCAGTGTTATGGTTTTAAAATTAGCTTTTATGTCTGAAGGAAGAAACATTTAAAATACCATTTGACATTTTAATTTTTGTTTTGAGCCTTGGTATTATTTAATTTTACTGGTCTTGTAAGTTGTTGATCTCTTCTGCTGTTTTGAGCTTCCCTCAATGACAAACAGAAGAGAATAAGGTGTAAATTGGGGAAAAAGTTGTCAGGTCAGTAAAGTTAAAACTGCTACTTTTAAATGGCAGTGCTAATACACTGAAGATAGGGTTCCAAGGCATTTGGTGAGCTGACACGGTAACAGTAGCTCATCACCTTCAAAAGGGAGAGCTGCTACTTTGTGTTTATCACTCACCATTTTTATTCTTCCCAGACATATTGTTGCTTCATGCCAATGTCAGGGCTCTCTCCGTTCCTCTAATTCACTAACAGAGCAAGTTGCTCTTTAGACCCACTGGAAAAGATTGCTCATTTTCTGCTGTTACAGTGAATTGCAGCAGATCTTAGAGGTGTCTGAGGAACTGCATAACTGGAAATACGGGAGAAGCAGCGAATGGTATACACTTCTCAGTGGATTGTATTTGGTGTCTGCGGCATCACAGCCTGCATTTCAAGGTGACTGTTTCAAAACGCTCTAAGAATTAGATGAAGTCCTGAAAAGCATTTTTAAAACCTTTCCAAATAGCAGCTCAGGGAGCCAAAACTGTCATGTGCTGAGAGTATAATTAAAATAATCCTTGTTAATATTTTAAAGTTGCTTTTCAGCTATGTTTTTAAGAGAATTATTGCTTGTCTAAATAGGAGATTTATTGTGTGACAGAAAGGTTGCCAAACACATTTTTCAGGAACTAATTCTGAAAATGGTTCCAGTGTGTGCCTGATTTATAATGTGGATGTATTTTTCTGTTGGTCAAAAAACAACCTCCAGACTTCATAACGTTTTTTTTCCTTCTTTTAAGTAAGAAGAGTTCCCAACAACATTCCCAAGTTGTTGTATGCTGTGCAGATGTTATTTCTGTATCTTGGAATTTTTTGTTGCTATTAATTATGTTGACTAAGAAAACCTTAAGAAATTTTTTTTCATCTGTGATATCCAACAACTGAAAGGAAGATGAAAGGTGGAATCTTAAAACAGTCAATTTATTGTAGAACAAAATGTGATGGTTTTGAGGGACCAGTTGGAGAGACTTGAAATATTAAGCCCATTCTTACATAAGAGGAAAAAAAAACAAGTTCATCATTTAACAAAGTACATCTGTTGATTAAAAGCTGTATATGGTAAGGACAGAAAAGTTATGAAACAAAGACCTATGAAATATATTGACATGAATGCTATGCGTTTGCTGAAAAGTACAAAGCTGTTTCCAGGCTGATTTCTTAAGGAGTTAAGGGCAATGCAGTCTCACTCAGCAAAGAAAGATCACAAACTGCGCAAGGGGAAGGTATTGAAATAATGGATTCAAAACTTTGTACTTCACTGTGGTACTAAAGTAATAGTTATTTTACAAACATAGTCTCAAGGACATGCTGTATTTTAACAATTGTGTAGCAGTTTGTTTCTTTACAAGAGTAATGGATATTGACAATAGTTTTTTGGATTGAGTCATGAAAACGGAAGTAGGCACAATTGTATGATGTATATTTCATAGCGTTCTGGCAAACTTTTAGTGGTATCACAAGAGATTGTGGGGTATGTGGCCAATAACAGGTAGTGATGCCAAATAACAGAGTTTTTCCTTCTCCCCTGTTTTACATATTGAATCTGATTAATTATTTTTAGTGTTACTCATATGTTAGCACTACAAAAATCAGAGGCATATTAATCTTCTGGTGATAATGAGTCACAGACACTGTTAGTCACTTAACATGAAGAATGGCTAACATTTTACCAGCAGCAAAAGCCAGTGGCTTGAACTGCAGAAACTTAATGAGTGAATAGAAATGTTTCTGTTTAGTAGCTGAATTGGAGGAAAATAGCTAAACTCGTGATTATAAGTGTTAGTACCAAATTGTTGTTAAACTGTGTGCTATTAAGTCAACTTTAACAGGAGTTTTAAGTGTGCATTTTATATAAACGTAATTTAAGTTATATTTTTAGTGTTTAAATTGTCCTTAAGATTACCTGTAACTATGTAGAGGCTGTAACGTACAATCTCACATTATTAATATAGCCACTTTCCACACAGGTGTCTCAAATGATCTCTTTTCACCCTGTCTAATTGATTCATTTTATTTTTGGTGAAATAAACAAATGAGAACTCCTCAGATCTGGGCTTTGTGTTGCTGTTTTCTTTGCCTGTCTGCCAGAGTAGAAGTATTTAATAAGGAGATTTTCCTTAATTACAAAAAAACTACAACAAACAAACTTGAACAAGGCAGTAAAACCTACGTAAAGTATCTTCTACACTCAACAGATGAAATCAACTTTATTAATGCTTAGAAAGATAAAGCATATATTCTGCTTTGGCTGTGCCCTAAGCCACCTCTGTATATCTAGTATGAACAGATTTGGTCATTAAAGAATTATCAAGAGTTGTCAGCTTTTTTGTCAAATAAAATAAAAATTCTACAAAGGGTTGGTATTTAGGGTTCCAAAGTGTAAAATAGAAGTCCTTTCAGTTTATTTTTTTTTTTAAATCAAATGTCTTTATTTTGGATTACATTAAACCTTGTTCTCCACTATGTATGAATTCACTAGAGAAAAAGTATCTTTCTGTCTTGTATTTGCTGACATGTAATAATAAGTGTAAGAAGAAATCACAATGAACCAAAGGCTGAATTGATGTGAGGTAGTGAGGCTGTGGTAGAGTAGTGTGGAACAGTTAACCTTTACCTCCACCTGATTGATTAAAGCTACAGGCTCCTGTGTTTCTCAGGGTTGTGTAACTCCACTGAATCAAAATTGAATATATATAGAAAAGCAGTTTTTCTTGTAGAGATAAGAGTAGGAATCCAAAGTAGTTGTTTTCAAGTCTATTTTTAAAATTTGGGCTGGCTTTTAAAGCATCTTTGTAATTCAGACAATGGTGAAGTGCCATTTAACCATTTTAACTTTCCGTGATTAACAGGCTGGTAGGGCAGCTCTAACCTTATCAAGGTGGTATCATGATGTGTGTCCTACAGATTTGCTTGGTTTGTTATTCTAGGGAAAACAAAACAAAAAAGTCGGGCCATTATTGCACTTCTGTGCTGGTGCTCAGTCATGAATAAAGTAGGATAAGCATTGCTGTCAACAATAGACTACATTTTCCATTATTTTAAACCGTGTATGTTCTTAGTGAATTACTGGTTTGGGCTGTTGCAGACATCTCAATAAATGGGATCTTGTAAGCTTTAAAATGCCAAGACTTATGTGATTACTACTAACTTTTTTTTGTCTTTTAATAAAGGCAGAGGTTATAGCAGTAGGCATTCACTCTGTGGGCTCCACTGTAGTGGGATCCTCAGCACCTTGGAGTGTTTTTTGAGATGGAGGTAGGGATGTGTTCTGTGTTTTTCAGGGAGCTATCTTGTTACAGCATTATATCTAGAACTGTTTCTGATTTTTTTTTAAGGCTGTTCTATACTTTTGTTGGGTGGTTTGGGTTTCTTTTGGAATGGTAAGAGTTTGAACATGCCAGTGTCTTTCTGGTTGTTCTTTGTAAAGGCGAATTATGGCATCATTGTCGTGGGTATTATGGATTAATTAGCCCTATATAGTCATTTTGAGAATCTTAATGGTTGCCAAGTCTGGAAGGGAAGATTAAGTCACCTAAATTGACATCCTCTCTTCTGTCACAGGTCCCTGTGTTTACTTGGTTATTACCGAATTGAGCATATTGTTTGACACAAGCGTAATGTGTAGTTAGTGTTTCCAATAGGGCATCCTACTTAATTTTACCCCGTTTCACTATTGAATCTGCTGCCAAGTTGCCTTTGTTGTTGAAATATGCTTGTCCTTTTTGGTTTGAATTGGCCAGACTTCTGCACTGTTGTGGGCAATCGGCCTACCTTTTCCAATTGAATTAAAAGCCAATGCTGTTGTTACTGTGGATGTACTTGCACACGAGTATCTTGTCGGCTCCACATCTTCCTCCCCCTCCCCAGTTCTTCAATTTAAAAGTTTTTTGGAAATATTTTCCAGTGTTGGCCTCTCTGTGCTGTTTATAGTAGTACATTTAACTGTCAAACACCCCGAATTTAGTTAGATGTTTCCAAAACATTGTACAGGAAGCATGGTTTTAGTTATTTATCTTCAGAGTTGCTTTCCAGCGTATGATTACTCCCTGCTTAGGCATAGCTTGATGTATTACCTAGACTAAGACCCTTAACTTGGCAGCTGAGTGTTTTGAAACACGTTTTGTTTAAATGAGACAATGGCTTTGAGTAGTACAGACAGTTCTGCATAACTCATCACACAGCCTTTGCTGCTGCTTACCAGTCTGTTATTTTTTTCCATGGAAGTATTAGTAGTATCATCAAGTACCCTTTGGTTTGTCCAGAGCTGTGTGTGTGAGAGAAAACTGAAATGATTCTTGCGAGTACCACACAGAAGATGGGCTCAGAATTCTACGGCAGCAAGTTAATGAGCTTTCAGAAGTTTTCATCCCTTAGCAAAATAGGTGTTACAGGAATTTCAAATCGCAGGCTTCCTTTCTTGAATACAAAATAATAGTTCTTGTTTTGATTGCTTATTTCATTTTGAAATGCAGTGTGCGCTTGAACCATTATCTGTGTGCACAATTGAGGGTGCTGCTAGTGGAAATCATCGGCAGAAATATCTGTAGTTTCGAGTCCTTTAATTTATTCAGCTATTGTGGACCAAGTTTCTGTGAGGCATTTCCAAAATGCTCGAGACAGGAGAATAAACATATGTCAAATTACCACCCAGAGACATGGCATGTCTTTTATAAAACAGAAAAATTTAAAAGGCAGCTTGACACATCCTTTGTAAATTCAACAACAAAGCTAACAATATATTTAGAAATTTAGGAATTGCCTATCCTGCAGAAGCTGTTTCTTCTTGTTATTTTTTTCTTTTGATTCATTTTACACAACTGGTGTTTATTGAATGTGTAATCGAGTACTTATTTATTCCCTTCTAATAGTGAAGTCTCAGAAGATTCAGCTGTCTGTCCTTTATTTAGCTACAAGAAAGTCTGAAAGTGTTTCTAAGTATAAAATTTGAACTCTAAATTAATTTCTTTTAATTTCTAATAATGCACATTTTCTCCTGGGATAGATTCAGGGTGAAGTTGTTAGTTCTCTAGATTTATTTTATTTGCCTGAGCTGTGATGGAGTTAGGAGTAGAGGTTCAGAGTTGTAAAAGTTTTAACATTTCATAATTGTGGTAAAGGTTTCTAAATTAGCAGTTGATTTTAAGTTGCTTCTTCCTCCTTTAAAATACAGTGTAGTGTCTTTAAAGTCTTATTTGTAAGTGGATGTTTTCTGACCTTTTGTTCTGTAGCAGCACTGTAAGAAAATAAGAAAACTGTATACAGTAAGTGTAGGAAATGTGTCCAAAATAAGGTGGGCGGTTCTCTTGTGTATGATCTTGATTACTCTGCTGATGTTTTTGGTTCATATGTGGAAACAAAATGGTACTTTGGAAAAAGAAACAACGAGGGAAAGTCTGAGACCTGAGATTTCCTTCCATAGAAAGAATTGCAGAAAGGAAAACCAGTCAGTAATAAAAAGTAAGTTGGAATTGCTATTGCTTTAAGAACAATTCAGTTGTGCAGCATCTGTCCTCTTTGGAACTTTGAAGTGTGTGACACATTGTAAATATTTAATTGGTATATTTTTCCTCAAAACCAGTTACTATTGAGGTTTAAATTAAGTCTTTTAAGTTACTTAAAATCATTACATATTAAATAATTACTAAATGGTGTAGGCACCTATGATTCCTTATTTTCCCACTTTTAACTGGTCTCAGCAGATGGTATGTGTTACAGATCCAGCACAAGTGCTGGCAGGCAGCTGAGCTTGGTTTTCTGCCACAAGTCACATGTCTTGGACCAGGCTCCTGAAGCTGAAGGCTTTGTCACATGGCAGGGACAGCGCATCCAGCGGTTATTCTGGAATTGAGTAACACACCTTAGTGCTAGCAGTGGTTGTGTTAACCATTTTGGGGATGAAGTGGGATTATCTTTTTTCTTTCTTTTGGGTTTTGTTTGAACACAACACTAGTTGTTATAATAACTACCATTATTGTTATTGTTTTAGCTAAGGCTTTTGAGTGCATTTAAAATATGAAATATTATTACAAAAATGAGTTTGCGGTGCCTATTTTTACTTCCTTGGTATCTTTTTACACTGGCCTGCTGTAAAATCAGCTGAGTCATTTCATTTGAGTTTAAGGGCTTAGCACTGACAGGAGCTTACTGCTGTAGCTATTTAAGACGTTTGCATTGCTATGGATACTCCTGTTCCTAAATGGGGCATGAGTTATGCTGATTATAATGCTGTTGTAGTAATATAATTATATTGATAAAAGTCCCTATCTTTTTTTGACATCTTATTAATATGATTGTGATGTTTAGAAAATGTTTTAGATAGATTATATTTATTGTTTTATTAATTATATTATATTATTGATTATATTTTCTGCAAAGGAAGAATGTGTATTAATGAATTTGTGTATCATGGTCTTTACAATCTAAGAAATTTGTTTTAACACAAATTATACAGAATCAGCATTATTTATGTGGTGTAGGATTTTTTTTCTTTATATCACTACAGGGATCAGAATGCTTAGCTATCCTAATCTTAATGAATTAGAATAGAAAGAGTAAATATTGATAGTGATCAGACCTTTCAAAAAATGTTATTTATAAACCTGCCTTCCATTAAGATCTTTTGAGGCATAGTGGGTGGAACACTCACAAGATATTAAGTAGCAGAAGCGTTTATCTTTGGAGTGTGGGAATGAAGTTAGGTGGACATCCAGAACTGAGAGACTTCCAGTAGTGATGAAGAACTGTAGCATTGGTTGCAGAGTAACCTCATTAACTCAGAAGTCGGTGTTTCACCAGGGAGTAACACAGAGTAACCTCATTAATTCACTAAGCTGGTCCCTGTTCACCCTTCTTGAAAGGAGTCTTCTGCTTAATATGTGCCCAATGTGATTTTAATGTATGTTCTCAGAAAGGAAAATTTAAAAACATTTTCCTTTAATTTGCATATGCATTAGGAGAAGTGCCTAAATAGAAATCTGAACTATGGAGCTACCTGATAGCTTGTGTTAACCATTATTTTCTAATTTGGAAGAATAACAACTATTAAATAGATTTTTTTCCTATATTAAGACAAACTCGCTACTATATTTTTGCTGCGCTGCAAATAGGTCATTGCGAACAGAGTGATTACCCTTCCATTCAACTTGCATGTTACAGCAACAATTCTTTTTTTTCTGTCCTAATTCCTTTTTTCTGTGAGGTATTACTTCTTTTAGTTACTACATAGTCTAGATGAAAGCACCGTGATTAAACTGCTTTTGATATTGGAATGTTTTAAGTTTAGAAAAAAAAAAGTACCTTTTAGTTCTGAGCGCAGTCTTATTTGGAACAGCATTAGGGCCTATGTTACTGATGGGACCTAATCTTCTACGGCAAATATTTGGGACAGTTTGAGGTCCCTTTGATCTATTTTGGCCTACCTAAGGAAGCCAGCAGGGATTTACTGTGGACTTAAAGTGTAATAGTGACATGCACGTAACATGGCTTGTCTGACTCATTGTTTGGTTCTTGCTAGTGTTGATTGTATTTGCTTACCTGGTGCTTCATCAAAAAGAGAGGCTGGTCCTCAGAAAGTGCTCTTCTCGGGACCTGGTTGCTAGAATTGCTTCCAGGTGAGCAGTGGATTGCTTTCTTTCAAAGTGTACTTTGGACACCTGCCACACAGCCGTGACAGTGTTGTATCCCATCTCCCATCCTGTGCTGGTGTTCCCATCTATCTTTTTCAGTCCTTTCTCTGGTGCTACCCACCCATGCATGTTCTTGTTCCTGAGAAGTGTACAGCAGATGCTCATAGTTTCAACCATGACAGACCCATGTAATAGCTTAGTACAGATTTTGGGATTAGAGGGTGATCTCTATAAAGCTGGCCTGTATACTTCTGTTTGTAATACAGGTATTGATAGAAATACAGCATTTCTATAGCGTAATGACTGAAGTTCTTCAAAATGATGGCTGTGTAATTCCAGCCACCTGTTTGAGAAGACTGTGGCTGGAGCATTTGGAGTGTGTTGATGCACCCTTCTCTGCTGCTACAGGCTCAGTCGTTGATCTAGACTGTGTGTGAATGACAGAACCGATACTTGCTGTTCCCTTGCTAGCAGGATCTTTAGGGACTTCTAAGGCCCAAGTGGACTTTAGCAGGCAAAAAGAATCGGAATTTATCTGTATGGCATGTGCGTGCTTATGAATGTAATTTGTGTGTGTCTGTTAAGAGTTTCTGTGTAACTAACCCTTCTTTGCCTGCTGGAACACTAGTTTGTTGGTTTTGCCATGAAATAAATATAGAGATGTTTCGCTACAGAGTATTGAAATTTGTTTGGAGTTTTTGTTTGGTGTTGAGGGTGTTTAAGTGTATTACTCCCTCTGTCTAACATTTTAGCACTCCACGTAGTTTATCTAGTTCTGTAGTAAACTTCCTCTCCCTTTATTCAGCTGCTACTCTCCGATTCTACCAAATCTTCCAATGCCTGGACCAAGTATTGTTGGAAAGGATGTATCTTTAGTTGTTACAGAACCAAGTTCAAAGTTCTTTTGTGACCTTCAGTTAAGAGTAGCTCTTCACAGGTAGCTTGTACATCTTCCCCTCGTCCTGAATATTATTGCTTTGAGTAAAGCCAAGTAGAGTATTATTCTTACCTGGTCATTTTGCGTGCACATTCAGAGTAGCAATTTAGGTAGCAGCTGGCATAGCAACAGCAGTGCAATTCATTCTTTTGATAGTTTGTGGAGAAGCTGGAATAAAAAATTGCCTTCCCTAGAACTTCTATGAAAATAGCAAAAGATGCAGGTGATGGGCTAACTGACAGTAAACTGGTATTAACATAGTTTAGAAAGCTGTGAGGAAGTGAGATAAGGAAATTCAATGTAATGATGCGATATGTTAAACAGCAAATCACAGTTGTCAAAACTGCTGAGATATCATGATAAGATGTAATAATGTGGGATGATGTAGTGCAAGGAGATCGTGATCTGTGACAAGATCCCTCAGATACCGCAGTATGACAAACAGCAATAACGTCTATGTCACAGGCAACAGACAAGGTGAAGGATGTCCTAAACATTATTAGGAACCCTCCTGAAGAGGAGTAGACAGTGCAGTGAGATGTTCAGAGCTAGTTGTGAAGGAGGCTTAGTCTTGAGCTACTGTGTCTAATGATCACAAGACTGCAATAAATTAAGGTGGGAAGAAGGCAGTATTTTAAACTTGCAGGGTATGCATGTGTGTACGCATTCCTGCCTGCTTGCTTATGTGATATTAGAGAAGGCCAGTCAATTACAGTTGTCCACAAGAAGCTCTTGCTACTGGATTGTTTCACTTAATTCAGCAGAGAAATTTACCATCTTATTTAACAAAATCTGCACAACTGGAATACTGTTTAAATTCTAGGAAATAATTTACATATACTAAGATTTTTATTTTGTCTTGTCTCAAGCTCTTAACACCCACAGGGTGAAAGGCTATATGAGTAGGCTTGGGCACAGTTTCTTGCAGGTGTGTTTCAGAACGGCAAACAAATATAGCTTGATAATTTTGTTTTCATTGAATAATAAAACGTCTCTAGCTGACCAGAAAAGCTGTTTTATGAGAGTAATGAAAAACCTTGTATACTTGGCTAGGTTAGTAAACATTGTTGTTTGTTTTGATTTTTTTTTTTCTACTGGTAATATCATTAGAAGCTTAAAAGAGAGTACAGCAATGTACCGGCCTGAAAGAACGTTACAGAGCAGCAGACAAGATAGTAGAGAGGTCTTATCTGGACAGATTGGTGTGTGGTGGACTGCATTGGCCAAATGTGTCTTTTGTATCTGAGAATACAACAGATGACTTGACTTTGTTTTTGGAGTCAGCATCAGTGTTGCTGTCACCCTTCGGAGCTTGAAAGAACAAGTTGAATCTATTCTCAGTTGTGACCTCTCTGAAAAAGTAGTAGCTCTGTATAACAGACTGTTAAGGCACTGTACATAAAACAATAATAAAAATACTTTTTGATAGTCTCGCTGACAGAGACTCAGGCTGAGAGTATCCAGGTCTGTCTGTTTTGCCTTCCTCATAAATACTGCAGACGTCTGCATGCATTTTATTGCCTGGTATGACTTTAGGGACAATAACTTAGTATGTATTACTGTACTGTGTAGAACTTGAACCAAAATGAGTTGAGAGAGACATGAGGGGGCAGAAGGTGTCTTAGAAAAATAAACTTTATACTTCTGTTACTTCTAAATTTGTGTGAGTTGTAATAATCATTAAGCTTTGTTATCTTTATGTGCATCGCTGTATGACTGATGCTTCTTCATAGACCATCTTTTTTTTTTTTTTACCTTTTTTACTATGCATTTTTCTGTTACATATTGGTTATGTGATTACTTAGGTTAGTTTATAGTTTGTCTAGAGCATTCAGTTAGAAGGCTAGACTTTTTCACTGTTAGATAACAGGCAACTAATATAAACTGTTTAATGAGTACTGCAAAACAATTAATTAACTTTTAAAAAGAAAAAAATACAGATAGTATGCATCACAGATGTTTAGTTTGCAGTAAATTAGCGTGTACTGGAGTGGACAGTGCATAAAATTTCATGCAACAAAGCCAGTCTGTTTTTCTGTTTTTTTCCTTTCAAGCCTGTGATTTCATGTGTGTTGATTTGCTGCAGGAAAAAGGAGGGGAAAAATGAACTGATTCCTTGGCACCTAAAGTTTCAGCATTGCTTTTTTTTTTGCCTCCTGTTTTGTCTTTAGACTTCATTATTGTCCTTAGTAAACATTTATAAGATTTTCTTAGCTTTGCTTTTAAGGCCCTGCAAAAATCTAGAGTTTTTCTGCTACTGTCTTTGGAAGTCTGAGAAAAATTGTTTCCTACTAATTGCTAGTGTTCAAACGGAGACAGTGGAGCTCCTTACCTTCCACTTGGTTACGTATGATTTTGTTTTGGTTTTTTTCTTTAAGATTTGTGTTTATTGATAGTGTGTTTTCTCTTGCAGTGTAATGTTTGAAGAACGGTGTTTATAGCAGGGTATCAGTGATCTGTCTGGTGTTGCATAAAACGGAGTGTAAAGGATCCAAAACACTGGAACAGGCAGCACTGTCTGCTCTAAATATTATGTACTGAAATGCTTCTTGTGTCATTGCATGGTGGTCATCTAATAAAGAGTACAAATTTCACACTTCTTTCTCAAGTGGATAATGTTTTTAAAATGCGAAGTCACCATGTAAACTTTTGTTAAGAGAGATGTGGAGTTAAATAGGGAATTTCTTAAGAACAATGGGCAGTATAGGCTGGCAGGTCTAATATAAGTTTTAAATATTTGATTTAGCTTTATCTAAGCTTCGCTTACTAGTTCATTTCATTAAGGATTGTTGGATAATGCATTGATTTGTCAGGCGGTATTATTTAATTACTTCATCAAGTATGGTCAGCTCTTCAAGGAAACTATTAGCATTTTACTGTTCCAGAATTCGGTGTCTTGTATGAGTCACTGTGCATAGCAGATGGGAGACTGAATGACCTCTGCATTAGTCTTCAGAATGATTAATTGATGAATGCTTCACCTGTCTTTTACATCAAAAAGCACATGATGTTTTTTATTCTTCAGAGATTAATTTCTGAAATTATTTCCCAAGAGGATAATTTTTTCCCTGTATGATTATAAAATTTCAAGGTGTTTTTCTGTTGGGTTCTTGCTGTAATACAACATCTTTTTGGATTTGATTTTTAGGGTGTGTATGAGATGTCTTCATCTTGGCATTCTGAGTGAATATTCTGAACCAACTATAAACTAATCGAGCAAATCATGTCACCATGAAAAGCATTAATCTGTTAATGTGGAAGCGCATGAAACTGATGTAGGGAAACTTGCACAACTTACTAATCTTATTAATGTTTTGTTTGGTTTTTTTCCTCTGCAGATGCCCTCCTCGAACTTTTTTACCAGCGCTGTGCAAAATTTTTCTTGATGAAAGTGCTCCAGACAATGTATTAGAAGTAACAGCTCGTGCCATAACGTATTATCTGGATGTATCGGCCGAATGTACCCGTAGGATTGTGGGAGTGGATGGAGCTATCAAGGCACTTTGTAATCGTTTAGTAGTTGTTGAACTTAACAACAGAACCAGCAGAGATTTGGCTGAGCAATGTGTGAAGGTATGTATTCTGAAGAACCTTCTGATTTTAAGAAGGACTTGGAAAATTTGCTGTTTCTGAAGAGATTCCTCATATTCTGAACTTATTTGTTTTATTAAAATGTGAAGCAAAATCAAAGTGTGATAAAAACGTACATGCCAGCAATGCTGCTTATCTTTACTGTCAGTCTGGTTCTTTTCAAAGCTGAGGCTCCTTTTCAAAGAAAGCACAGAAAAGAAACAAGAGCTGTTAGAAGAAAGTTTTCCTGTGTATTTTGCATGACTAGAATGCTAAGGGCAATTTTTATGCTAAAAAGAGAATGAAGAATTACTCCAGAATTGTCTGTCTTTTCAGTAGCACTAGACACAGCTCCTCTGCACCCTTGGGAAGTTTTCAGAAAAGCTTACAAGATCCTGAATCTCTTGTGTAAAGCATAACTTAATAATATGATAGCATATAGTGTGAGTCCTCGATTACCATGGTATCAGACTTTATGGATGTATTTCCTGTTTACTAGTTCTTGTCTACTCAAAAGTACACCACTGAAGTACTGGCCTACTCTTGAAAGTTTCAGAACTCTTAGTTGTGTGCTGGCCAAAGACTTAATTTTGTCAGGAAAAGATGTTACCTGTCTCTCTCTTATGAACACCTGTTATGACCATGGTGTTAAGGGGGGTTTTCTTGTATTTGCTCCTGTATTTTTGAAGAAGACTGTAGCTACCTGAATACTGAAGGCTTTGGCCTTTTCTGGGTGTTGAGGAAGAGAGGGTTTTTTAGTTCTGCTCCTTCTTTCTTAACGAGTTCTGTAGATGGATATAAAAAAATAAATGACTGTTCGTATTCTTCATTCTGACTAAATTTCATTTTGTCCTAGGTGTTAGAATTAATCTGTACCCGTGAGTCAGGAGCTGTGTTTGAAGCTGGAGGGTTGAATTGTGTTCTGACATTCATTCGCGACAGCGGACACCTTGTTCATAAAGATACTTTGCATTCAGCTATGGCTGTGGTATCCAGACTCTGCGGCAAAATGGAGCCTCAGGATTCTTCATTAGAGATCTGTGTGGAATCATTGTCTAGTTTATTAAAACATGAAGACCATCAGGTAATTGGCTCAATTTAGTTGGCTCAATATGCTGTGAATTTAACTTCCATTATGTTTAACAAATGAGTGGCTAGGTATTTTTACACATCTTCCACAACTATGTTTACATAGTAGTTGTTGTATTTGGATATGGTGATAGTTCTCTTCTACGGTTGTGATGACAAGAGGATAAAAATACTTCTTAGCATTTGACTTCAAGCACTGTTCTGAGACTATGATCTTACATAATCTCTGTAAACTTTATTGAAAAACGTCGTGTAACTTTTTCAGTGCATTTTGAAATTTTTTTTGAAGTAGTTATTGTTCTATGTCTGTACCTCAGTCACTATTATGTTGAGCTTAAGTAAGAGACAGAAATCAATTTGGTCTGTTCTTTTGCTAGTCTAAGAGAGGCAATAAAAACATCCACAATCAGTGCTAAAATATTACTTTGGAATCTGGCTTAAATGTTACTACTATAGACGCAGCTCCACTTCTTTATTGCAGTTTTAGATGAATAGTCATTGTAAAATGTAGAAAATTAGTCCCAGAGGAATTATCTTCCTACTGGTAGAATCCTTTTGTGTATGTCATGCTAATGCTCTGCAATAGCTATTCAGCCAAATTCTTTCTGTATCCTGGCCAGGCTTCTTGTCCATACCATTCTCAGTCCCTATTTCACCCCCACCTCTGTCCTCATTCCTTTCTCTACGTCTTCCCCTCCTCCCTCCATTATTAAGCATATCATATTGGTGAACAATCTTTTTGCCCAATCTAGATTTTTTTTTTTAGTATATATTTTAGATCTTTTTGAAAGACCCCGTTGGCAGGGGAATGTCACGCTAGCTATTTCAGAACAAGCTGCCATGGTTTTTAGACATTATGCAACTCTAATGCACTGATCGTCTCAGGCAAGCTAATCCTGAAATTTAGACCTTAACTCTGTAGTGTTTTAACTGTTTCTGAATTTATAATGTGTTTGGAAGAAAGCAATTGCTGGGTCTGTTGGAGAACTGAATAAGAGTTCAAAATATATCTTTTAGCAGTTAAGCTTTAAGTTAAGTGTGCTTAAGATTGGAGTAACCCAGATGATAGGAAGCTAGTCTATACTGGTATCCTTGAGAAATGTGTGTTGTGTGAAACAAGCCTCAGGATTTACTATGAACGTTGTTGTATATTATGCATTTGCCTAGTAACTTCCTTTTTAAACTCTTGTTGTTCCCCCTGTTATCCTTTTACACTGTTGGATTTGGTCAGTTTGTGTGGGCTGCCAATTAGAAACATCATTTGAGGGAAGAGATAGGACCAGGTGAATGTGGGCACAAGACAGTCTATATGTAAGTTTGGGTTTTTAACCTTTCTGCTAAACTTGCAGTTTCTGAGAAGAAATGTAAATACTTTCTGCAGTACTCTCTTGCTTTGTAAATGGATGTCACTAAACACAATGTGTTAAATAAGCTTAACTTGTTTATTTGTGAAAGAGCTGTTCTGATAAAAAAGTCTGTAAAGCATATGCAGATTGCATACATTTGCAGAGTTGTTTATCCATTGTGCTGTCAAAACTGGAGCAAAATGACAGAAAACATGAGTAGTGACCATTACAAGTCAAACAAAAAATCCCTTGCAAAAGAGTACTGATAAATCAGAATGCTTGGCCTGCAGGGACTGTGCCAGGATTTTGGCATGCTTTGCATTTATGCAAAAGAAGCTTTGGTTTTTAAGTCCTTGCAAACTTAATGGCGATTTAAGATTTTATCTTCATGAATTCTGACTAATCTTGTTCTGAGTAACTGTCTTTAAGCCCTTGGTATGTGATAGCTGTGCTTGGAGATGGTGATGGTCTGCACTAAAAGTTGATGACATTTTAGGAATTGTGAACTGCAGTAATTGAGTGGTTGGTAAAGAATAGCTATTATTGTTCTGTGGGAATTCTCTTTTACTATTTATTAATACCAGTCTGGTTTGCTGCTGCACCTCTGTGATGGGAAGTGTGCCAGAAGCAGCTCATCTTGATAAGTCTGTGCAAACCTCCTGGTCTGAAAGATGGAAACACTTTCAGTATATAGATGAGAGAGATGTTAAAGGCAAATTCTCCCTTTCTTTCTAACACCAACATGAAAAGAAGCTGGATCCTTTCCTGGGCAGTTGGCCAGCAGTACATTTTGCTGGATTAAGAGGATCATCAGTAAGCCTTGTTTCCAGAGGGTCACTATTTTTCCCCCCCCCCCCTTCTTTAGTGACAGACCAGACCTAAATTTGGAATTTGGGAGTTTGTATTTTATTATTGTCAGAAAAATACTTGCATATTCCCTGGGTCAGGTGCTCAGCAGACAGTGTGGGTTATCTAACGGTAACATCTGCTTTTCCAAGTTTGTCCTCTTTTTAAGCTTGGTCCAATTGAAACACTTATTTTAATTATGTAGACCTATAAGTACAACCTTAACCGTCAAACTTAACTGTCAGTTTAATACTTTGGGAGTTCTGGATTGGTGCTTTAGCCAATAGCTTGTTTGGTAACATTTATTTTAATAGAAAGAACCAAATTAATATAAATTTGTGATATTAGCATAATTCCAATTATAAATATAAAGTTATAAATATTACAATATTTTGTAGTCTATAAATATAGAAGATAATTTTAAATTTTTTTTGCAATTCTATTTTCATTGTTATTTGAAAAAATCTGTAATTCAGAAAATGTATGGAAGTTAGGAAGTAAAACTTCAGTGCATTTTCTTGGTGTTTTGGGAGTTTATTTTCAGAAAGCTGCTTTAACAGTCTCTACTATCAGAACAACCAGAATGTTAAGCACTTTATATTTCAATACCAAGCTGTGGGTTGGCTTTGATTTTATCAAACTCTATTGTCAGAATGGACAGTTGCTGGTGGGGATAGTTGTTTCCTGTAAGAACAACTTCTATACCTGAAAAATGCTTTTAAAATGTGCTTTCAACATCTATTAATTTGGCTATTCGATTATTAAATGTGTTTTGCTAGATTGGTTTGGGGTTTAGACAAAGAAAAAGCATTTCCTTGATTTCTGTATATCAGCAGAGAAAAAGTCAAGGTGGGGACACCCAATGACAGTAAAGTTCTTCAGTGAGAAGTTCAGAGTACTGTTGAGTTCCAACTCAGAGTTTCTGGCTTAACTCTGTCTGTTCTGTCGTTGACTTCGAAGCAACCTGGGGAAATCAGCTGCTTCGGTGTGTCCTGTGTTCTTGTGACTATCCCCTTAGCTTCTTCTCATCTCAATTAAATTTTTTCATCTTTTCTCTTGCACTTAGGTTTCAGATGGAGCTTTGAGATGCTTTGCTTCGTTAGCTGACAGATTCACACGACGTGGAGTTGACCCAGCGCCATTAGCTAAGCATGGATTAACTGAGGAGTTGTTATCTCGCATGGCAGCTGCTGGTGGGACAGCGTCAGGACCGTCTTCAGCTTGCAAACCTGGACGGAGTAGCACTGGAGCACCATCTACAGCTGCAGACTCTAAATTAAGTAATCAAGTGTCAACTATTGTAAGCCTGTTGTCAACCCTCTGTAGAGGCTCTCCAGTAGTAACACATGTAAGAAATCCTTTTATGCTACAGCTTTTTACTCTCGTAGCGGTTTTCCTTTCGTGTACTTTAATATGTGCAAAATTTATGTTGCTATTTTATATATAGATACACAGATGTATAGCTTTGATTTTTATATATATATACACACACTCACATACACATACATTATTTATAAGGAGGGGAAATAAGGAAACATTTCATATGGATATGACACCCAATTCTGATAGTATTTTCTAAAGCCCTGTATATTTTTTATTGTTCAGACTTTTAATTATTTCCAGGATCTCCTAAGATCTGAACTTCCAGATTCTATAGAAAGTGCGTTGCAGGGTGATGAGAGATGTGTACTGGATACCATGCGGTTAGTAGATCTTCTTTTGGTGCTACTGTTCGAAGGGAGAAAAACCCTGCCAAAATCCAGTGCTGGATCTACAGGCAGAATCCCAGGATTGCGAAGACTGGATAGTTCTGGGGAACGTTCTCATCGGCAGCTGATAGATTGCATCCGCAGTAAGGATACCGATGCACTAATAGACGCTATTGACACAGGAGGTAAGCAGAAATGCTCTGAAAATGAAAGAGATAAATGTCTTTTTAGTTTTATGGTGTCATAACTGACACTTTAGGTAGTACCTTGAAATTCTTTACATGCGAGTTCACTTATTTTGTTAAATACGCAACAGGTGTCTTGTTAGTATTAGTTCCTGTGCTACCTTTTTTTTTTATTGCATTTAAGGACATAAATGCTTCCCTATAATTATTGAGGATGCTTAATATATTTTAAAACCTACTATTTATTTAAAGAACACTGATGAAGTTTGGTTTCTAATTCTGGGATAAAAATAATAATTTTATTTAATTGTGTTTTTCAGCTTTTGAAGTAAATTTTATGGATGATGTAGGACAAACGCTATTAAACTGGGCCTCAGCTTTTGGAACTCAGGAAATGGTAAATTAATTTTGCAGAATCTCAAAAAAATAGGTTATTTATATAAAAAAGATGAGAAAATCTAGTTTCCTTTTTCTTGTTTAACAGGTAGAATTTCTTTGTGAAAGAGGTGCTGATGTTAACAGAGGTCAGAGATCATCCTCATTACATTATGCAGCGTGTTTTGGAAGACCTCAGGTAGCAAAGGTATGGTTTAAGCTAACACAGTTAGAAAGCCTCGCGTACTGACTTTTTGCATTGTTCTGTACAGAATGACTTTGATGCAGTGTGTTTGACATGCACACTGTCAGATGTTTACATGGTCGTTACATTGTTTATCAAAATTTGTTTTTCATTATGATAGGGCGATAGTGAATAAAAGTAGTTCTATATTAGCTCTACAGATATAAAAAGCACAATGTTCTAACTTTGCTTGCAAGCATGATAAGATGGTACAAAAGATGTATGAAAAACATGCTTACTACTTTGAAAGGAGGAATCTTTGTTTTTTTCATACTTAAAATTATTTGTTCCCAGACTCTCTTACGACATGGTGCAAACCCTGATTTGAGAGATGAAGATGGAAAAACTCCTTTAGACAAGGCTCGTGAACGGGGACACAGTGAGGTAGTAGCTATTCTTCAGTCACCAGGTGAATGCAGTATTCAATTCCATATCCTTGCTAGTAAAATGTTTATTCATGTTAAGTAATTAAATTTTAGATTTCTGCTCTATTACAATTCATTCTGAAAAATAGTGGTTTGTGACCAACTTTCCAAAACCTGCAAATTGCATATAAAAGCCTTAGTATTTTAGATATTCATAAGGGATGGGGATTACCAAAGAAACTGCTGACTGAGCATGAGCAGTGCCAGTACTCCAGCTCTTCAGCTGTGGAATGGGGCTAGAGTGGGATTTTGCTGCGAGTTCAGAGGATGTCAGCCTTGGTAGCTTCTCTGATGTCTTTTCTTCTGCATGGGAACTGCCCTTTACCTGTTTGTGAAGCTTTTGTAGTGCTGGGGCCTCAGGTAAATTATGTATTCGTATTTAGTTCAGTTTAAGGACTTGGAGCTTCTCGTATGAGCAGTTTTGGGTGGTACTTGTTATCAAACAGTTTTCTTGAAGTCTTGCATATGTGAGTTTTATTTTTTTAGGAATGCATATTCCTGTTCAGGTACTTAGATGTTAGCAAAAAAAGTCCTCACATTTATTTTAAGGGCTTTTTTGGTTGGTTCATTGGTTTTTGCCATTAAACATTTTTTTGGGGGGGAAAAAATATTTTCTAGGGGACTGGATGTGTCCTGTTAACAAAGGAGATGAGAAGAAAAAGAAAGATGCAAACAAGGATGAAGAAGAATGTAATGAACCTAAGGGAGATCCTGAAATGGCACCCATATACTTGAAAAGATTATTGCCTGTGTTTGCACAAACATTTCAACAAACAATGTTGCCTTCAATAAGGTAATAGTCATGACAATATCCCTGCACATCTTGAATTTCTTAATACACTCCACTATAAAAGCCAAAATGGATTCTTATTTTTTTGCAGTAAAAATTATAACATCTAAAAGTGTAAGTAATGCAAGTGACACTCAGATATATTTCTGTTTGAATAGAATTGGTGATTTGAGAAGTGTTGAAGTCTGATTTCTACTTAATATTGGAGTTTTTACTTTTTTGGGGAAGTGATAGAAGTGGGAGAGAGAAGCATGCTGTTGACTAGAGTAGCATGATCAAAGAATGTTCTGTTTGTATAGTACCTCATATAGATTGTGCATACTGTGTGTTTGGTTACTGCTGTTTGTACCCACTATAATGAAAGTACTGATTTAGCAGAAGAAAGCTAGTGAAATGGTATCAAGGTAGATTCACTTTAGCATCATAAAGACTGGAAAAAGAAGGCTTCCTTAACAGCATAAATGTTAATCAGTTGGAGAAGGTGCCTCTTACTGAGAGAATTAAAGGAATATAGTCTAATTTAATACTTAAAAAAGAATACTGTGGGTGGCATAGTGGTTGTGATAAGTTGCATGTGACCGTAACCTCTCAGCCTCTACACTACACACATAACATTTGCTTAATCTTTTATTTATGTTCCCAGTGTTTAAAAGTACTTTGAGGAGTGAAAATAACAAGATAAAAAGGGACTCTAATGGAGAGAGACTCCATATGAAGTGATGATAGGAAGCTTAAACTAGGTAATTTTAAGTGAAGGCAATAAAAAACTATGTTAACCATCTGTGCATGGTCAGCTGTAATAGCAGATTGTGGAAAGAAGTGTTTGGCTCTTTGTCTTTTAAAATTTTCTCTATTTATCAGGTAAATCATGTTTTTCAAATTCAGCTTTAACACATATAGTAGTGATGGGCTTATAAGTTAATTGTAGTTCTGTAATATGGAAAGCTGCGTGATCTAATAGCAATTTTAGACTTTAAGGAGCTCACCAGAACATGGGAAGTGTGTGACAGAAATGCGAGTCTGGATACCTGGGAGGAAGATTAAGTGTGCAGAAACAAATTGCCGTCGCTAAATGTGGATAGATAAGAGTGGACAGAAGGTAGAATAGGTTTACCTGGAGAAGGGTTGAGGAGAGAAAAATACATTAGACTCGGTGCTGTTGAACCAAAAAAGTTCTGTAGGTGAATTATTCTTGAAGATAATCTGGGACTTAATAACTACTTTTGGTTCCAATAACCAGAACTGGAATTAATTTTGAAAAATTTGTGTTGAAAGCATACATAAAACTGCTTTTGCTCTACCTTTATCTTAAACTTTTTTGTTGCATTGATCACTGCTTGCTTTATCTTTGTAAGAATCTTTCTTCCTTTATCTCTTTTAAAGGAAAGCAAGTCTTGCTCTTATTAGAAAAATGATACATTTTTGTTCTGAGGCACTGCTGAAAGAAGTTTGCGACTCTGATGCTGGCCACAATCTGCCCACGATACTGGTTGAGATAACGGCTACAGTTCTTGATCAAGAGGTAGGAAGAAAGAAATAGTGTCCTTGTATTAAACCAATACAAAAAGAGGGGTTATGCTCGTTGTTTTCACCTACTTTTGTTAATAACTAACTCTAATTACAGCATCCCTCTGTGACCTACATGTCAAGTTCAGCATATTTTTAAGTAGAGAGAGCTTCTTCATTATTTCCTTTCCATCCCAATCTATTACAGGATGATGATGATGGACATTTGCTAGCCTTGCAAATCATAAGGGATTTGGTGGATAAAGGTGGTGATATTTTTCTAGACCAGCTGGCTAGACTTGGTGTAATTAGCAAAGTGTCAACTTTGGCGGGTCCATCATCTGATGATGAAAATGAAGAGGAGTCTAAACCTGAGAAAGTAAGTACAGGATTCATAGCTTTATTTATTCCTGTAAAATAAACACTTCTCCTATGATTTTCGCTGTTATGAAGGTGTCCAGGGAAAGGTAGTTAACTTGTTAAATTAGTGCTTATTGGACATCACTTGTTTGGATTGTGTGTGTGTTGTTTGCTGTGACTTGATTTTCTGTTAGTGTATTCTTATCGGTTAAGTTTTCCTACTCATACTTACTTGTGGTCAAGTAATTTGATGCTTGTTTTTGTCTAGTGTTTTTACACAAAATTAATCCTTTCTGAACAGAGTGCATCTCTTTCAGTGTACGTGCATCAAATAATTGCAGATGTCTTAAACATTGTTTTGGGATGTATTAAAAACAGAAGAAAGAAAATTATTTTCTACATAATGAAAACCTTAAGTGCATATTAAAGTAATTTACCTATTTCCTACAGTAATATTGCTGACCACTCCTGAACCGAATGGATGACAGACTATTTCTGTTATCCATTCAGTTAAGATTTATAGTTAAGTCTTAAGTGTATAGTTAAGCTTTTTTAGTGGAAGTTATGGGTTGATTGGGTTTTTGGGGGGAGTGCAAGGCGGTGGTTGGGTTTCTTTTAGTGATAAGCTTTTTTAGTGTAGGTATTAAAATCCGCTTGGACGTGGTCCTAGACTCTTCATGGCCCTGCCTGAGCAGGAGTTTGGTCTAGATGGCCTCCAGAGGGTCCCCTCTGATCTCAGTAATTTCGTGATTCTTTTCTTACGATACAAGTTTTGAACAGAGGTGGATATTCCCATCAGTAGGTGCCTGTTACTGTAGATAAATCTCTGAAAGGAAGCGTCTTTTAAAAGGATCTTTCTCTAATGAAGAATGCCTTCAAGGGTAACATTTTACAAACAGAAGTAGTGTAGTTCTTATATACTTTGTCTCAATAATTCTTTTTCTCTTCAAGCCTTTTAAAAATTTTTTGTGTTGTTCTTTTTTTTGGTTGGTTTGGATTTTTTTTTTTAACAGGTTGAGGTGTTTTATTAAATACAATTTTATTACAGGAGGATGAACCACAGGAGGATGCTAAAGAACTGCAACAGGGTAAACCGTATCACTGGAGAGACTGGTCAGTCATTAGGGGAAGGGATTGCCTTTATATCTGGAGTGATGCTGCAGCCCTGGAGCTATCTAATGGCAGTAATGGATGGTTCAGATTTATCTTGGATGGAAAACTGGCCACAATGTATTCCAGCGGCAGCCCTGAAGGAGGATCTGATAGTTCAGGTAGTTTCTTTACAATTCCAGTTCAAGTTAGATTTTGACACTGTGATATTTGTTTATATAATTTGATTGGAGCTATTTTGTTTTGCAGGAATTGGCTTACTAAATAGTAAAGGATGTAAACAGGTGGAAGGTGGTCAGTTAACTGTGATGCTTTTTATCAGGGAGCATGTGACCATAACTTTACTTCCTTGTTTAATTGTGTTAAGTAAACATCTTGCCAGTAAAAGTGTATTAACTTCGTTTTGTTTTGATTCCTCTCCATGCGTACTTAATTTTTTCACCCCAGTCATTAAAAGCACTTGTAGTGGCCGGCCCAGGAAAAGCAGGTTGAAATGGCAATTTGTTGTTTGCTTCTAGCTGGCAGAATGAAAATGCATGTATTTGAAGACAAAGTAATGGAAAGTTTCTCATTGAGATTGGGAAACAAATTACAGTGTCTTAATTGTTTGTCGGAGAGAGGATAAGGGAACAGACCTTATGCACTGGTAGTACACAGGTGGTTTTAATTTTCTGTACAGAATACACAATTTGTTCTGGATGCAGAAACAACCCTCTTTTATTGTTTCATCTTTTTTCGCATTAGTTCATACATTTGTGAACGAGCAGACATAAAATGCTTTGCAATGTTATTATGTTTTCAACAAGCCGTTGAATGAAATAACAGAACATATTATGATTCAGGATAGAAATGAAGTGCTAATGATTTTATCCATCAATTTTGAGGCATAAAGACAAAATGGAATATAGTGTGTTTCTCAATTATAACATAGCTGAGAACTACTTCCAGACTTCTGGGGTTGTTCAGAAAATGTATCCTTGCATTCTTTTTAACAAGGCGAAGACCTTAAAAGGTGAACAATCTCTGTGTTGAGGTACTTGTTTATCATACGATACAATTTTAAGAAGATCCATGAGGTTAATTTCTTATATCCTTATAGTCTCTGGATGCCAGTTCTGCTTTTTTCTTTCCAATTGATGTGAGCATGGGAATGAGACTCATATTTCTGTAAAAGATGAGTGGAATGTGGATGGCTCAGATGAACTGGGAATGAAGAGAACTTAAAGGAAAAGAAGTCAGATTGAGTATTTAAGATGTCGCTTCATATTCATCTTTTAAAAAAGATGGAATAAATCCCAAGTTTTTGAACAGGATACCCAGCATGGATATTATGGAAGGGAAGGAGCCAAAGTAGGTTTAAAAGGGCCTTCTTGCAACTTTTTGTCGATCTAACAAGAGTGCTGACATTGCAGTGTAATTCGCCTGAACTTTAACTATCAGCTCTAGGCATGTGCAGCAGCCTCTCTTGTAAAAAACTAGTATTTGTTAAGTTTAACTAAAATTAGTTCAGTAGAATATAGACTAGGAATAGTATCTTTGTCCTGAACTGTACTATATGTTCTGCTGTCCAAAATCATTACTGATTAATCTAATGGTATACTTCTTAGTAACTTCACAACTGGCAAGAATACAGAGGGTTGAGTAATGGAATTTGTTAGTGTGTATTGCATGATGAAAGCTGGGGTGGAAGGAGAAAATATATATGCTATGAACATTTCTGGAAGGTCTGTACTCGCCTCTCTCCACGCTAACTTAATACTTGTTTTGTTTGAATTTTTAGAAAAAAAATAAAAATTCAATGCAAAAATTGAAATTTAATGGTAATTTTGTTTAAGAGAACCTAAAATTATTCACAACCACGTGTAATCATTGCACTTTCAGTGCAACATGCTATATAATAAATGTATTAAAATGTAATTATGGAAATTTAGAAATATTTCACTAGGAATTTTTGTTTTTTACATGACAGTACCAAAATTTTTTTAGAAACCTTCCTTCTGGAAACTGATTTTTCAGCAATGAAGAGTCTTATGCTTCAAGAGTATATATTTATTTTTTAATAGAGATTTTTTTGTATTATGCAACAATAAAAATGGCAAATTCAAAAACCCTAGAGCATGTCATTGCAGCAAAAGGAAAACAGCAATTTTTCAAGCACATGGACTGCAATAGTTGTATTTATTGAATCAGTGTGCTAAAAAATGAGGATACATATTTACTTTGAAGATGAGATGTAATCTTTACATTAATGAGATCATTTTATTTTAATTTTATATGGAATTTTTATTTTTTAGTTTAGGAACTAATAAAATTTTCTATAATTATGTGCTAATTAATATTTCAAATGTAGTATACAGACTTGTGATTACTAAAATATCAAAAAATAATTTAATTAAATCTGAGATAACTAGTTGGAATAATTTCAACCTACATATCCTAAATGCAGGGTATGATTGTTTGTCATCTATTAAATATCTCTGTGTAAATATTAGTTTTTAATCAAGTGGCAGGTGGTGCCACTGGACTTTTACTTTTTCTTATTTCATGTTTTTCTCAGAAGTATAGAGGTCCTTTTAAATTTTCTTAATTCCTGAAAAATGAATAGGAACATCTGCGTTATAACTTGAATTAGTGTAATGTCACTGTTTTAAGTAAAGTAGTTGTGGCTTTCTCCCTTTCTCTGAGGTAAATGTAGGGCTTTTACAAAGGAGATGCAAAAGTTTTAGTATAGCTTGTAAAAATATTGTGCCCTTGTGACACTTAATTGGAGCAAATAGCTCTTCTCTCAGCTCAAGGTTGCTTTTAGCACATGTTGATTTTCAGATAGTGAAGTTCTGTGAATTTTTTTTCTGGTTTTTGTATGGCTTCAACATCCTTTGTTGTCTAGCTTTAAGCTGTGAACTTGATTGCTGTTTTCCTGCAATTTAATTTCTTGTTTCTTAAGGCTCCCTTTTGAGTATAGATCATGCTGACCATGATGACCTATATTATTTTTGCAAGACTAAAAGTTTATCATTGATTTATTTGTTCTTCCTACTATGATTGTAAAGATGAATTAATACATACGTCATTAGCACCACTCAACGAGTTACGTTGTCCACTTCGATATGATTGTGGAATGCCTCACTGTTGAAGTACATAAATAAACTGGGAATAAATTTATAACGCTTTAAGACCCTTAATTTCAAACTTAATTTTGCATTGAATGTACTCAGTTGGTTTGCTCTTGCAAAAAAAGCTAAATAATTATTTGAGATATGACAGTGGAATCAGTTTTTAGAAGAAAAAAAAAATGTTTGTTTTTCTTTAAATAGAAAGTAGGAGCGAGTTCCTTGAGAAGTTGCAAAGAGCTCGAAGCCAAGTAAAACCCTCTACCACAAGCCAGCCAATTCTATCGGCACCTGGGCCAACTAAACTTAATGTGGGAAACTGGTCTCTCACCTGTTTAAAAGAAGGAGAAATTGCTATTCATAATTCTGATGGTCAGCAAGCTACAATACTGAAAGAAGATCTGCCAGGCTTTGTATTTGAATCCAACAGAGGAACCAAACATTCATTTACAGCTGAAACCTCTTTGGGTAAGTATGTAGGTATGTGTTATGTGAAGGTAGGAGCAAGTGTATAAGAGGTGGTTTTTCTGTTTGTTGCTTTTCATGCCTACGAGAAATTGTGATTTTTGTAAAATTATTTTGCAGGGTCAGAATTTGTGACTGGCTGGACTGGCAAAAGAGGAAGAAAGCTGAAATCTAAACTGGAGAAGACAAAGCAAAAGGTTGGTGAGCGTCTGTGAATTTTATAATTGGAGTTTTTTTTATCTTATAACATGCTTATGGAGGGTTTGAGGTTTTTTTGTTTTTATAGTTTCCTCTTAAAGGATTAAAATCTTGTCTAACTTCAACTAGAGACAATTTTATGCTGACCTTGAAGGGGAAAACTTCCCTTAGAACAAAGCGTTTCTGCAGATGCTTTTATGCAACAGTGTTAGAAACTATGCTCTTGTAGAGGAGACCTAAATTTCCTTTAAAAACATAAGGCACTCCAATCTTCCTGAGATGTGTATTTGTATAATTCTGGAGGATTTTCTTATGCAAAAAAGATGCTAAGAACGATACTACAGTTATATCAGAGGCATATCTTGCTTCTATTCACTAAATTCAGACACTAATTTTAGCCTGGATTTTGTGACAGATGGGGGATGGAAGTGAACAGTCTGTGTTGTAAGAGTTGAGGTAGTGAAGCAAAATGTGTGAAGACCCTCATTTTAGACTTTTCTGAAATTCTTCTTTCTCTTCTCAAATAGATGGGGGTTAAAAAAGAGGAACTAAGAAATGGAGTGTTAAGGTTTTTACAAAAACGCCAAATAACAGTACCTTCCACGGCCAGCTGATGCCATGGGCTCAAGCTAATCTTCAGTCTAGACAGTTCTTGCAGGTTCTAACTGTGCAGCTAATATGTTCTGTACCAAAACCTGCAGCATTTAACGACACTTGTCCGAGAAAATGTGACACTAAATTGAAAATGAAAATAGTGTGTGAATAAGGATAGGTGGAATAATAACAGAAAGTCAGTGCTCTTTCATACCTGAGATTGCACTATGTAGCTCTAAAGCTTGTGAAGTGTTTTGTTGTAGAACACATGATTATAATGAAAAGGAAAGAGTTTGAGGGAAATTTCTTATAAGCAAAATGTTGTTTAATAAGAACTTATTTTATCAAGTCTGTATCTTTTGTGATCCATGCTTTGTAGGAAAAGTGGTAAAGTCACATAAGGACTTCTTGTGTGAATTGGTCTGAGGAATATGAATAAAGCATTCAGAAGCCATCTAAAAACCACCTCAGTCTTGCCTCTAAAAAGATTATTAGATACAGTTTTAAAAAAACCAAATGTACAGATTGAGAGGCCTGTCTTTCCTACCTTTGTGGTGTGCATTTACATTTGTTTCTCCTGTGCTTTTTTTCTTTCACAACCTTTGCATTTCATGAGATATGATAGGTTTTGGTTCTTTCCTGCTTGTTTGTGTCTGTCATGGACTTCTTTAAAAAAGGTGACCAAGCTTCTAGTATCTTGGAGAATAGTAAGTATCGTTACAGTAAGGTATGACTTCTGGTTATCCAAATACGTTTGTAGGTACGCACTATGGCAAGAGATTTATATGATGATCATTTTAAAGCTGTCGAAAGCATGCCTCGAGGAGTAGTTGTAACACTGAGGAACATAGCAACACAGTTAGAGTCTGCATGGGAGCTCCATACAAACAGACAGGTAAGTCTACCTCCTTAAATTTATGGTACTGTCTGTCGTGATGCAAAGGAAAGTCACAATATGAAATGTTTGTCTGAAATATGGGGTTACTAAATGCATGGAATTCCTAGTTATCTACTTTACTTGGCTATCATTTTAAAATTAAGCAAGTGATTAAAACTGTTATATTGTTTCACTGTAATTGTCTTTTTCTCTTCCAGTGTATTGAGGGAGAAAATACTTGGAGAGATTTAATGAAGACTGCTCTGGAAAACTTAATTGTACTATTGAAGGATGAGAATACTATTTCTCCATATGAAATGTGCAGTAGTGGCTTGGTTCAATCATTGCTTACAGTTTTAAATAATGTGAGTTTATAGAATGTAACTCTGTAAAGAAAAACTCTGTAAAGAAAAACTTTCTTTAGGAAAAAAAAAACATAGACGTGCCCTAATTTAAGGAATGTATTATAAATATTACTTTTCCCCTTGTTGATGAAAATTAGGCAGACTTGATCCTGTTGGTTGTCTTCCTGTTGAGTATATGCTATCACAAGAGATTACTTCGGTTCAAATAAGCTATTAAATCAATACTGGTCAGTTCTAATGGCTGATATCATTTGGCTTTTCATTTATGGATTTTAAATAGGGAATTCAGTGAGCCAGAACAGATATTTTTACCAATATAAAGAATCACTGTCTTGATTTGTATTGTAAGTAACTTTTTTTTTCTCTTAGAATGTCGATTTAGATGTGAAACAAGACTGCAGTCAACTGGTAGAGAGAATAAATGTTTTCAAAACGGCGTTCAGTGAAAATGAAGATGATGAAAGGTAAAAGCCAAACCAAACAAAAAAAACCTTTGCATCTGTGAAGCACTATTGTATGTTTGAAATAAATTAAAGACAAAGGAACAGTTCTTTCCATTTCAATTTGTATTTCTCTGCAACAGAAAATTAGTCTTAAGGCAGCCATCTGCTATTGTAAGGAGCATTTGAAAATATCGCTGAATTGCTTCTGTCTCCAGAGGTCAAACTATACTGAATGTACGTCTTCTGGCAAATATAGAGGTGACCTCTGTTGACTGTGCAGATTAATATTTCTCTTACTATGCTGTAACTATGTAACTAGAACAGATTATATCAGAATAGCACGCTGAGATTTGCTACAGCTGGGTACTGTTCTCTGAAATACTATAGGATTCTTTTTTCACTTTGTCATGTGGTAACGTAGTAACTGTTCACTTTCACAGTCGTCCAGCAGTTGCGTTAATTCGGAAATTGATAGCAGTGTTAGAATCTATTGAACGTCTACCTCTCCACTTGTATGATACACCAGGATCTACGTATAATCTCCAGGTAAATGTGCAGTGATAACAGTATATCATACTGAGTGACACACAATTGAATGTTACGTTTGAACATCAGGGCAAGTCACACACATTGAGTCTCTGTGAAGCATATTCTTGTAAAGCTGGATAGAATTAGGTTAGGAACAATGAATTTCGTGGTGTTTATTTCCTCTGACACTTAGCCTAAGTGTTTGAGTGTTTCTGTCACCCCTACACTGTGAAGTAAAAGGATAGTTTGATTGAAGATATCAAAATTTGTTCTTTTGTCTTCAAGTATTGTTCTCTTTATATGGGAATATGGCCCTTAGTAAGTATCCTTACTACTTGAACTAGCATTTTGCTGAAGACAATTATAAGTTGTGTTTATTTATGATGACTAGGAATGGGCTATAATGGTTGAAAGGGTCCCTTCTAGGGCTATGTGCTCATTTGGTAATGCAAGACAGTTGCAGGATCAGCAGCTTCTTGTAGAGAAAAGCTGTAGTTTGGCCAAAATATTATTTGATTTTGTCCAGTTAATGTGGAATCTTAACTTTTTCCATTTGAAAGCACACATCAGGATTTTGCAAGATGGCAGTGAAGTGTGAATGTTTCTGTTCTGATGTTAAATTCTTATAAAATATTTGCAGAAAGTTGCAAAAACACTGTTGCTATTGAATATTTTGAAAAAGCATTTCCAGTTTTTATATTATTGTAGTTGCTAGTCTAAAAGATTTGGAAATAAAAGCTATGAAACATGTGAAGTGAGAAAGTATTAGCTTGAGTGTAGACATATATTGACTGCCATATTAAGGAATTGTTTGATTAATGGGAAAAAATGGAGTATTAGGGAATTACTCTTGAAAGCATCACATTAGAATGTAGTTTGCTTAATTTGCACAACAAAAATACTTCATATGCCTCTAGAACTGTTGTGGTGAAATATATTGCTTTTCTTAAGATTAAAAAACCTAAATAGAAAAGCCTATATTAATGTTTACCTAATCTTTCAGATATTAACAAGGCGCTTGAGGTTTCGTTTGGAACGTGCCTCAGGGGAGACATCTTTAATAGATCGGACTGGTAGAATGCTAAAGATGGAGCCTTTGGCAACTGTTGAATCTCTAGAGCAGTATCTCCTGAAAATGGTGAGCAACATACCACACACGCAGTTCACAAGGAATGGTTGCATTCTGCATCTCTAACATTTGATTTCTTTTCATTTATATGCAGGTAGCAAAGCAATGGTACGACTTTGATAGGGCTTCATTTGTTTTTGTACGAAAACTACGTGAAGGCCAAACATTTGTGTTCAGGCATCAGCATGATTTTGATGAAAATGGAATTATTTACTGGATTGGGACAAATGCAAAGTGAGTTTCTTCAAAGCTCAATATTTTGAAGTCAGATACAATAAACTGTGGTCCATGGGGGTAGAGCAAGGAGTGAGAATTCATGATGAAATGAAATCTGTGGCAGTATTTTTAGGAATCAACGGTGGTGTTGCTTTTACTGCTGATCAATAGCGTTACATTTGGTTTTGGTCTATTTAAATGATAAAAAAATATTTAATCTCAAGTTGTTCTGAGAATGTTTGTATGCTTACCAAAGAAGTGAAGGGATGGGGAAATTTGGGTCTTTGCTTTTGTTTTGAAACAAATATTAATTCGTTTGTTTGTTTGTTTTAAACAACTAGGAAAGTGATGTTTGAAATGGCTTTAAAGTTATTGAATTATCTAAAATTATACAAATCATTTTGGTTTGTAATAAACTCAGCTGTAATCTAGAATTTATAGTAGATGTCAAAAGTTACTGATACCTTTTCTTAATGTAAGTAATAACGGAAAGGTATATTTCTCTTTTTAATATAGAACTGCATACGAGTGGGTGAATCCAGCAGCTTACGGTTTAGTAGTGGTTACATCCTCAGAAGGAAGAAATCTGCCTTATGGCCGCTTAGAAGATATCCTAAGCCGTGACAGTTCAGCTCTGAATTGTCATACTAATGATGACAAGAATGCTTGGTTTGCCATAGATCTTGGCCTTTGGGTTATACCATCAGCTTACACATTACGCCATGCTCGAGGTTATGGACGATCTGCTCTCAGAAATTGGGTTTTCCAGGTATCTAAGGATGGACAGAACTGGACTACTTTGTATACTCATGTTGATGACTGTAGTCTCAATGAACCAGGGTATGTCATTGTATTTTATCACTTTTTATAAAACTCAGCTCAGTTAAAATTATATTTGGCTGTAATGTGTACTGTAGGCTTATTAACAATAAATGGTAGGCGATGTAAATTATCAAGGATAGGTTGGAAAATAAGTGATTAATAATTCTCTGTGTGGTTCATATAATGGCGTTTGTGCTTCTCCATCACTGTAAATCTTGCATTTGATATTTTTTTGAGAAAACAATGATACCAGCACTCATTCAAAGTTTGTCCCTAATGTTAATGGTTTTATGTATTTTGTATTCTTGGCAGTTTTTTCATTTTATCCATACGTGATCAGCATTGTGGTTTTGTTTGCTTTGATACTTTGCTACCCCACCCACACCCTGTTTCTAATAAATTTAAAGGTCTACAGCAACATGGCCTTTAGATCCTCCAAAAGATGAGAAACAAGGTTGGAGACATGTTAGAATAAAACAGATGGGAAAGAATGCCAGCGGGCAAACACACTACCTCTCTCTGTCTGGATTTGAACTTTATGGCACTGTGAATGGAGTATGTGAAGATCAGCTCGGTAAGTAAAACTATGTATATGTCATATTTGTGTATTCATTTCCATTTTAAGAGAACAATATAAAGATCGATGTGACAAAGTAGGTTAATTTATCGCAATGGAACTTGCTTAGAAACTTACTTCCCATTCAATATATTTTAAGTCTTTTCGTTTCAATTTACATTTCTTGTAGGAAAAGCTGCTAAGGAAGCCGAAGCAAATCTGCGAAGGCAGCGGCGTCTGGTCCGTTCTCAGGTGTTGAAATATATGGTTCCAGGAGCTCGTGTAATCAGAGGAATTGATTGGAAATGGAGAGATCAGGATGGAAGCCCACAGGGTGAAGGCACTGTTACAGGAGAACTGCATAATGGTGAGCATGAACTGCCTGAATTTGTAAATGTTTGTAGCATGATTAATTCATGTGGAATTGGTAGCATTAAAATGAAATTTCCTTTTTAGGAACTTGAAATTGGTAAAATACTTTGTTTTGGGGAGAAGAAACTGAAGTACTGCAACTGCTGTGGTCCATTGGTGAAATTGCATTCTAATGCATGGAAAAAAATTCTTGCTATAAATGAAACTTGTTTTAGAGCTTTGCTTAATTAAAATAACATTGTTGTTTAGACAACTGCAACAAAGAACAGAAAGTATATGAGGATGATTAATGCAAATGGATAATTTAAGCTTTGGGCTTGCAAAATCTATGATTACCTTCTTCATTTCTTCTAGCTTAGCATTTGCAGTATTTTTCTTGACTTTTGTTTTATCCTGTACCTTTCCTATCTTGCTAGCTTCATTGGGATCAAGTTGTTATTTTTCACACTTTTAGTAAAAAAAAAAAAAAAAAAACCCAAAAAAACCCAAACTTAAGGAGAAAAATAAAGATCTGTAACAGCTGGGAAAGTCCGTGCTCAGGAGGCTAAGGTATTGAAGAGGCTTCAGAAGAGGTGATGATCTTGTCAGTGGAATGTGCTTTCCACCTTTTTCTTCCTCTTCCCCTGTTTTGGGGGATATAAGACTTGCCTTGTTTCTGAAGCATCTTCAGCCATTCTTAGGATTGTTCTTAGCCAGATTTTTAGCTCTGAAACTTGAAGAAATGTCCACAGTACAATGTCTTGAAATGTTTTGAAACTTGAAATCTTCTTTAAGCCATTCAGTATAGCTTGTAGGGAATTCTTCCATCATCTCTATATTGTTATCAAATGCAATACTATCCATTCTCACCTTGAAGATGTAGTCATGAGTAGTAGTCTACTAAACAAGTGGGTTTGGTTCCTGTGTTCCATTAAAACTTTCCTATTTAAGAATAGGTGAAATTGAGGTTCTATTATCAAGTGTTGATGCCAACCAATGTGGAATGTGTATCAGCAGACTCTTACTCCTGCTGCAGTTGTCTTGACTTTTTTGTTACTGGTAACAGGTTTAGACAGAGTTTAGTTGTTTAGACAAGTTTAGTTGGTTTAGGGCTGTAATGAGCCCTAATGGAGCAGTAAGACTCCAAGTGCGTAATATGTACTAAAAAATACTGCGGATTTAAAACTATAATTAATACTTTAGGAAAAGGAACTACACAAAACAATAACAGGTACTTAGTTATGCTTTTCAAAATACCCTGTCCAGATATTCATAAAGGGGGAAAAATTCATAGTTTAACTGCAGTATGGAACTTGCTTTTTTTCTTGTACTTGATTAGGAAGGCTAATCAACTGTAGAAAGGCAAAACTACAGACACACTTCACAACTTTACGCTTCAAAGGTTTAGTGTCATAAAGCTACTAAGATACAGCTCATGAAGGTGGAAAAAAAATCGTAGAAGAATAACGTGCTCTAAACCTGCTTGTGTGGGGATGAGATGTCCGCTTTTCATATCTGAAAACTTTATCCATTTTTAAATGGTGATATTTCTAAATAGAAAATTGCCTGTGATATTTTGTTGTGGTCTAAAATTGATGAGTTTTGGATAGTTATAAGATGAAGTGCCTGATACTCTTTTTAGTACTATTTTACTTCAAAGCAGCTCTTTTATTTTGCTAAAGAAAAATACATGTGTACAGCTGCACCTGACATCCTGTTTTGAATTTCTGCCTGAGGTTGTAGAAGATCACTTCACTTTTAGAAACAAAATACGGATTTTGTTTCTAAAGAAAATATGTATGAATTAAAATAGTGACACCAGGTTAACGTGCAACAAGAAAGTATTAGAAGGCTTTTCTTTTAGGTGACTGTGAGATTGTAGTACCTATACAGCCAAGCACAGTTTGCCCGGATTTCTGTCCCAGTTAGCTAAGTTCTGCATGTTACCCTCATTATTATTGCAGATTTATTACATTTAGCTGTTAAAAATAAAATAGTGGTACTCTAAATAATCATTTAATAAAGGAATTGAAGAGTAGCATCCCTTTTGTCAGTGCTGCTTTTGTCCTGGTATGAAGTTTCATTCTCTAAGTATTTTTTCTGCAACATGAAATCCTATTTGAAGTAGTTCTTACCTGACTGCCATAAGACGCTTCCTATGGCTAAGAAATGTTTCAGTGTTAGTTATTGCACTAAAAAACTGAGTATCAGTAAACTAATTCTTTCGTGTTATAGGACAAGAATAAGAAATCTCAAACTAATCAGTTCCGTAAAATGTCTTCTCTCAGGTAGATACGCTCATACACAAACATCCAATACAGGAAAACATTACAGAATGTCCTTGCAAGAATTAGTTTCTTGACAGATATTAATAAAGCTATGATGATACATTTTAATCTAAATTTCTGGTATTGGAGAAGGTAATAATAAAATTTTGAGAGATCCTAGAAGGTCGGATTCCTTCCTGAAGGAAACTTTACTTTTGCTGGATTCTGGGACCCTGAAGATAGAGGCTGATTGTGCTTGCTGCCTCAGTGTTAACATTTAAAAATACCAAATTGTTCAGATTTAAACACTTCCTTTGAAATTGGAAGTGAAGGTTATGTAGTGATTTTATTAATTGAGACATGCACCCCTTATGAGAAGCTGATCCCACGTTGTGGAGCTACTGTCTGACACGCTCCTGTCTGCTTTCTGCTGGATCTCACAAACTCCTGTCCCTTTCCAGGCTGGATTGATGTCACCTGGGATGCTGGTGGCTCTAACTCTTACCGTATGGGCGCAGAAGGAAAGTTTGACCTCAAGCTTGCACCAGGGTACGACCCTGATTCAGCGGCATCACCCAAACCTGTTTCATCCACTGTTTCAGGCACAACGCAGTCATGGAGCAGCTTGGTGAAAAACAACTGTCCAGACAAGACGACTGCTGCTGCAGGCTCCTCAAGTAGAAAAGGAAGCAGCAGTTCTGTGTGTAGCGTGGCCAGTAGCAGCGACATCAGCTTGGGTTCGACCAAAATGGAGCGGAGATCAGAAAGTGTAATGGAGCAAAATATAGTTTCAGGCACTGACGTCCATGAGCCGATTGTTGTTCTGTCTTCCGCTGATAGTGGGCCTCAGGCTGAAGTAGGGTCATCTTCCAGTGCAAGCACCAGCACCTTAACAGCGGACATGGGAAATGAAAATGCAGAGAGGAAGTTAGGCCCTGATAACTCAATACGTACTCCTGGGGAGTCCAGTGCTATATCCATGGGAATTGTTAGTGTAAGCTCTCCTGATGTGAGTTCAGTCTCCGAACTGACTAATAAAGAAGCAGCTTCCCAACGACCTCTAAGCTCTTCAGCAAGTAACAGACTCTCAGTCAGTTCTTTGCTGGCTACTGGGGCACCAATGAGCTCCAGTGCAAGCGTTCCTAACTTATCATCTCGAGAAACTTCCAGCCTGGAGTCCTTTGTACGAAGAGTGGCAAATATAGCACGTACCAATGCCACAAACAACATGAATTTAAGCCGAAGTAGCAGTGATAACAATACTAATACTTTGGGAAGAAATGTCATGAGTACTGCAAGTAAGTAAGCTATGTTTATTTTCAGTTGAAGCTTTTGTTGTTTCTTTGGCTTTCAATAGACTTAAAGGAGTTCGGATTCTGTTGGCCTGATAGAGAAATGGTTAGAGCAGTCTTGACCTTTTGTGTACCTCTGTAACTCATGATGAGTTCACAGAGTTCACATCATCTGGGAAGTGTTACGTTGTCCTGTAGTGTCAGATTTCTATTTGGTGGGTACCACAGTTTAAATAATTTTATATCTGTTACCTGCTTAGGGAGAGAGAGTTGTGGTTTAGATCAAGAGGCTGTTAAGATTAGCAACAGTAGTTTATGTTACTCTTGCATTCTGATCTGTGTAGATTTTGCATACTTACCTTCTATCTGCTTATTTCCATTAATTTTCCATTTTCCTAGGAGAGGCAGTTTGTGCATATTATGAAGTCTCTGAGCTTAGGAACCAAGAACACAGTAGAAAGAAAGAAGTAAACTGCAGCATGAAGATATTTTAGTAGATTTCTGCATTCTATCAGGCTGAATAACAATATACTCTCATTCTGTGTATGTTTTCTAAAGATGTTATAGTTATGAAGGCTTAGATTTGGCAAATTGTTCAGGCACGTGAAGTTTAAGGAAGTTTGTAGTTAACAATGATTTAGGTGGTATTATTTATGTGCTTGAACGTTTGCATGTTCTCAGATTACATGTAGGATCATGGTATTACCAGGACAAGTTGTAAATGTGCTTGTTGTGAGGGAGTTCACTCTTCTGAGTTTTCAGCATGCTCCCATCAGAAGCGTTACTCAGCCAGCCCCGCTAGGCATTTTGTTCAGTAATGGTGATAGTATTTTAACTGGAGGGCTGCATTTCATGAGGTAGGCAAGGTAGAAAAAGTTACATTAACCAAGGCAGGAAGACAACTCAGTTTCTTGTTAAGCTTCCATGCTTTTCTAGGACTTATGTACTTCCTTGTTTAAAGATGTGGTGTTTGATTTAGCATTTCTGTGTTTTTTTTAATGATATTTCCTTTTCTGTTGGGAGAATTTATTTTTTTTAATATTCTTACATTCCTATTGGGATACCAGGGAGGGCAGGGATGTTTGCAGCCTGCGTTAAAAATGAAAATAAGATAATCAAGGGAAGATTTCCCTTTTAGGCAGCTAGTCAATGCCTCTGGTTCTGAAGTAGTTTTTTGCTGGGGGGAGAGAGAGCATACCTCTGAAAATTAGAGTAAGATACGTTAAACGTGCCTACATAGAGTATTTCATGAATATTTGATGTCATCCAATGCTGAAGCTGGAAATGAGAATGTGTCAAATTAAAAATTGGATTTAATATTAAAATATAGTTGTACTTTAAAATTATCCCTTATATAGGAATTACTTTGTTTAATACACTTTATGCAAAGAGAAACTGTAAATGGAACTTGTGCTCCAAGAAGACATCAGAGGCGAAATCTGAACAGTGTCACTGGAGCTATATTAGAGCTTTGTAAAAAGCATAGGCTTGTTTTTTTTTAATTATTTGAGCCTGTCCGGATTTAAACCACCCCCTGCTCTGCCCTCATCCGAAAATCAAAACCCATCAAGAAAGTTAAGTCTGAAATCATAATTACTGATAATATCAGCCTCACTGGATTTGCTTTTGTGGTTGCATTTAAAAACATCAGTGTTTGCCAGGATTTGTCGTGTCTGGAGTAGCCAGTTTCAATTTCTTCTTGAATTCAGAGCAAATGAAATGCTGACACTTCATGGCTTTTTCTGTTTATTGTAACAGCAAAGAGTTTACTATTATTAATTATAAGTGAGTGAAAGGCTTGAATACTGGATAACTTATTTCCAAGTTGTTAAACACAAAAAGAAACTCTTTGCATCAGAAAATTTCCATGCTTTCATAGAGATAATAAGCATAGGCTTATCACCAAAACTATGTTTAAATTTCACTCTCTCCCAACACATGGAAATAGTTTCAAGCACTATACATGCTTGGATCACTTTTGCTGATGGGTTTTTTTTTGGTATTTTTATTTACAAACTGTTACTGGTATTCCTAAGGAGGGGAAAGAAAAAAAACTATTATCTGACAAACAACAAAAATGCGAAGAGTAATGTTTATTTTTCTCAAAAAGCTACGAAGTGCACTTATGGGGATAGTTTTTCTTGTATTGTGTCCTTCCTCAAGGGTAGTAACCCTTGCAAGCCTTGATAGTAGTCGGCTGAAGTTCAGAATTTAGATTAACTCTTTTGTTAAGAAAGCAATGTCTCAGTTTACTTAAGCTGCAATAATGAAAATGTCTTTTCACATTGGTTTAACTTATACTCCCTTATGTACACTACCTGAAATTCTTTTTAGTTTACAGTGAATTCAGTTGTTAACTAAAATGCATTTACTGTGTTTTATTTGTATGTGCAGTAAGGTAACTTATTAGTTGTCACTTGCTTATTCTGAAGATTATTTATGTAACTCATCCAAGTAAGGTATTAAGTCACATGTTTCACAGCATGCCAACTCGGGCTTGTTGCCTGTGATGAACATATGGGGGAATAGTTATGTGAAAGACAACAAGTCAGAGCTGCTTTAAGAACTTTAGAAAAATGCACAAAAATTACAAGTTTCACGTTTGTCTTGCTATGTTCTGTTCTCAGTTCATTTATATGTAAGTCAGACTGTTTTCCCTGTGCAATTTTAATTATTTTGCTGTTTAGAGGTTAAAGTACACTTTAGGCTTGAAGACAGACACAATGTTGAGATGAATTTCAGAAATACTTATATGCTGAAAAAGAAATGAGGTAATTTCAGGTTCACAGCGGGATTTGGGGATTTATTTAATGTTTTATTTTAAAAGTATGCGAAGGAGTGCGCTCAGAAATGAGCATCTGCATTGTAGGGTGCACTTGTGCACTGGGAAACCCTTCCCTTCTAGTCTGTTATTATTTGTTGTAAAATAACACATTACATCTTTATAAGTTTTCAACCCCAAATATATTTTTCAACGCAGGGCTCATGCATGTAAATTGTACTCTTCAAGTCATCAAATCATTTATTTTATCTTACCATATCTTTATCTATAGCTTCTCCTCTTATGGGTGCCCAAAGTTTTCCTAATCTGACTACAACTGGTACCACATCAACAGTGACCATGTCTACATCCAGTGTTACTAGCAGCAGCAATGTAGCTACAGCAACTACAGTTTTATCTGTTGGTCAGTCGCTTAGTAATACTCTAACTACTAGCCTAACATCAACATCTAGTGAGAGCGATACAGGGCAGGAGGCAGAATATTCTTTATATGGTAAGTTTCATTTTTAAATGAACATAAGCAGACTTCCCATTAATGATTTTTCCTTTTCTCCCATTGTTATGATTTTTCTCATTAAGTAGTTTATTTACTGAAAAGTATTTGAAAGTTGAGCTGTTCCTATGTTACTAATTCTGTAAGGCAGTAAGTAAAATGTTAACATAGAGGTATTTCCTTGTGTTTTCAAGTCTTTACTTTCAGCAGTTTCTATCCCACCTTATTATGATGTCTGGTATAGTTTGTTTAGGCACTTAATCTTTTCCTTAATCAAATGTGTTGAGTATCTAATGTAGTTTACACATGAACATCCAATTAAAATCAAAATGTTGTTTCTAGTTGTGTTGGATAGGCGTGCTACACAGTGTGAGGTAACTTGTATTGCTCGCTAATTAAAGCATCTGCCATTAGGTACGTTATGCACTTAAAATAGTACAAGAGGTTCCAGGTATCTCGTGCTATAATAGTAATTGCAAAGATATTGGAAAGAACACAGGAATGAAAATGGCACAGAGAAGGGAATTATAAGATTTGAGCAACAGAACCCAGAGTTCCATGGGCACTATGTACTAGAAACAGACATTAGGACAGATGTAATTTGCAGGCTATAAATACTTTGAAAGCAGGTTGTGGTTAACTAGGTGGATAAAATCTAGGAGTTAAGTTGATGAAACGAAATCAAGAAAAACCTGGACTAGATATGGGAAAGCAATTCCTAATGTCAAGTTTTTATTGGCTTGTGAGCTGTTCTCGAAAGAATGGATACTTGATTTGTTTAAAACTCGGTTGGATTAAGATTGTTTTCTACTTTGTTGCCCTTCCTATGGCCTGTTGAAATTGCTTGAAAAATGTCAGGTAATTTCAATGGATATTGGAATTGAGCTGCTTGGAGGTGGTTTATTGATATCTGAGTATGCCGTCTCCCTTTATTCTTTTAATTTATAAATCTTATTTGATATTTTGATTTGGTGACAGGTCTTAAAATATATCATAAACAACTGGGCTAACATTGGAGTGTTTGCAATAAATTAAAGGGTGTTTGGGTGGTATAGATAGTTTATATTTGTACAAAAGAATGTAAAAGTTCAAAGAATCTTCCTAGTCCGCCTTGGATTGCTGTGAACTTTTTTTATTGTTTTGGGGGGCTTGTTTTTTAAGTCTTAGTACTAGAAGGGTGAAATTGAACTTTGTCTTCAGCTTCTTGGCACAGAAATTAATTAGCATATGAATCTTTAAAAATATCACTCTTAAATGTTTATTTTAAATGTCCTTTATAGTATAATTTGAGGTCTAAGCCACACATTCTTAGTGGAAGTTACATCCCTAACCTGTTTCTATGATTATTAATCATGGATTCAGACAGTATACATTTGTGTACCCTTTTTTGCAATTGTTTGTAATTTAAAATAAGTGTAATTATAAAATGTTTGATATAAGTAAATGAGAAACTGATCACTCTTAATTATGTAAAGTGTTAAGTGCTTCTTTTTGTTAGTTATGCTATTGACTAGACTCCTGGAGTTTTTGTCAGGTGTTTTAGTTCTCTCTTGTTTAAGTGAGACTAGTGAGATTTTTTTTTTTTTTCACACTTCCCGATGCTCCTTTTCTTTAATTATCAAAATTTTCAAAATTTTGCTTTAGAAGTTATTTTTGCCTTTTATTCTGTATGTAAATATATGTATGTATTATAGATTTTCTTGATAGCTGCCGAGCTAGTACTCTGTTGGCAGAGTTAGATGATGATGAGGATCTACCTGAACCAGATGAAGAAGATGATGAAAATGAGGATGATAACCAAGAAGATCAGGAATATGAAGAAGTTATGGTATGGTATAATTAGCATAGATGATACCTTAATTGACTAACAGATGCATTAAGAGTCCACAGATTTTCTTGGCAATATGGGGCTCCTAGCTATAATCTTTCTCTTAATTAAAACAACTGTATTTTGACTTAGAACTATTAATTTGAAGTACATATCCGTTAAGCCTCTAAATGAAATGCTGAAGTTAAAAATATTATACTTTTCAGGGGCTGCAAACTGGGTACTACTTTATGAAGAGAGTGTTGTTGCTTTTCCCTTTTCTTGCATATATTTTGAGTATTAAGAAAACTGTTTTCCCATGCATTCAAACAGGTATGATATAATTGCAAGGCCTAGGTAGGACAGCTAACGGGGCAGTCCCTTTTCTGTACAAATTTAATTGTAACACCTTTAGCCTTTATTAGCTGTTTTGAACACTTGGACATCCTGAGACCTTATAGGTCAGAATTAACATCTTAAAAACGGCCTGGGAACAGACAGTAAAAATGATGGATTGCTAGTTCACTGGCTGATGAAATCATATAACTTTGTGGATAGGCTGCTGAATTTTGTAATGGTACAGTTCTGGGATGTGTTTAACTGTAGATCTGTGGGAAGCAAGCTGTAGTAATTTTAGTATGCCTGAGGAAATACACTTTGCAAGGCAAAATCTGGCAGGTTAGTGCATATAGATCTTGCCTATGTAATTGTGAGTTCTGGTTCTTCAGTGGTGTGATGAATGCTTGGTCTTCTGCCACCATTAAAGTGATTGGAATGGATGCTGCTAGATCTAAGAAGAAAAATATAAGACTGCAGTAATGATAATTTAATGTTTATTACATTTGTGTTGTTCTATGGAATTATAGAAACTTCCTCTTGTAATTAATATGCACAACTTTTAGTCATTTCAACCAAAATATTTAGCATCTTAACGTAGTGTGGTTATGCTTTTAATAGAAACATCACTAAATATTTTATTTCATTTTCTGAAGAAAGATATAAAGTTAGATATGGAAAAAACAGTGCTACTTTAATGGATCTACAATTCAAACAACAACCTTATTTTTTTTGATAGTTTATCACTTTTCTGAAATTATTAGAGTTACTATTGTTCTTCATGGGGAGAACCAGGAATAGCTAAATGAGTCTTGGCTTAAGATGATATGGCAAGAATCGGATCCGGAAAAGAAAAGTTTCCTTTTTTTTGGGTTCTAGTCCTGTTCTATCTGCTATGCTATGTTATTCTTCTCAATGAGGAGTTGAACAGATTAAAACTTGTTGCAGAAAGGTCATAAGCAATTAATACTTGCTACAACTTATTGAAAATTAGATTTCTTCCCACTAAATAGTTCTAGTATTTTGGTATTTGATTTAACCTCTGAATAAAATGTGTATACACATTTTGTATATGGATATTTTGTATATATGTTTACTTTGACACCATTGATTTTATTTGAATCTTTGGTATTCCAAAGTTTGTGGAACACATGAAATAGCTACTCCAACTTTGCAGGTCTATGGTGCTCTGTATTTCCTCATGTTCTGGTGCTTCATGGAAAGTTTCGTGCTTTCCAGAAATTGTAAATACCCTGTTGAAAGGGTAGTCCATTTCTGTTGATTTCTGTATGTCTGTGATTTTGATAATGCTCTTGATTCCTGTTTGACCAGTTAAATGAAACTAATACGATTATGTGCCAGCTTTGGTATCTTTTGTGTCAATTATAGTTTACGTGTCTGCTGTATTCCCTAACTAACTTTTATATTTTTGATCAAAGGATTCTTTGTAGCAGTGTCTATAAACCAACTTTTTTTTTTTTTTAATAGGAAGAAGAAGAGTATGAAACTAAAGGAGGCCGTAGAAGAACATGGGATGATGATTATGTATTGAAACGGCAGTTTTCTGCTCTGGTTCCTGCTTTTGACCCACGACCTGGTCGTACTAACGTTCAACAGACAACTGACCTAGAAATCCCTCCACCTGGTATGCTGACAAGATATTTGTGGTGCTTGGTATCGGGTTAGTATGGAGATTCCTTGTTAAGGACCCATTGAGCTCTGGGGATCCCATCACTATTAACCAGTACAACGTGCTTTTGTGGCCATGAGGCTTTTCTCTCTTTGAGTGCTTCATCTGCCTCTGCAGGTCCATGCATTATTGAGAGAAAAGTAAATTAAGTGCTGTGTAAAGTAAGCACACTCATGAATTTAACTCTGATTAGTGATAAATCTTTTGCTATGTCTGGTTCCACCTGCAGGGAATGTCTGTTTTGAGCTATGTAGAATAGCTTTGATTGGAGAGGGCTTGTTGACATAGTCCAGAGCAGAGGCAAGGGGAGAAAGCTAATAAAATAGTTGACCAACAGCGTAGCATCTGATCTTGCTCTTTAGTTCATTCTTGTTCAGCAGTGTGGGTGTAGTCAGTGTTCATACAGGAAAAACAAGTATGTAGGTTTGGCTTAAGTGGAAACAAGGTGCTGTTAATTTTGATTAACTGAAAGGAGTCAATACAACAGGAGGATACTATGTATGAAAAAAATAATGCATGTGCTGTGGTAATGTTAAAGGAGATGTTAACAAGACGTGAGGATCAGTAGGGATTACAGAAGTTCCTGTTAGCTTTACTCACATAAAAAGTGCTGCAGCTGTAGCCCTTGGATATAGTTCATAGTTACAAGTCAATGTCATCTCTTCTGCATGTATGTAGGAAGTCTTCATGTTTCCTTGTGGAGTCTCTTTATTATGTTTAAGCAAACTTGACATGTGTTAAATATTTCCTACTAATGGTTTCTCAAATGGTTTTTCATATCCAGGTACACCTCATTCAGAACTCCTGGAAGAGGTTGAGTGCATGCCTTCACCACGTTTAGCACTTACCTTGAAAGTTTCAGGTCTTGGAACAACTCGAGAAGTAGAACTGCCCCTAACAAACTTCCGATCCACTATCTTTTACTATGTACAGAAATTGTTACAGCTTTCCTGTAATGGCAATGTGAAATCTGACAAACTTAGGCGTATTTGGGAGCCAACATACACGTAAGTTCACAAATTTGTTATTCTATGGAGAGAACACTGTGACCAACTAGAAAATGGGTAGTGAAATAGTGTTAAGTTCTTCCTTCTCCTAGAGGAAGCAGTGCTAGAATTAGTTTTTCTTGCATCATGTCAGGACATTCTTACTGGTTTTAAAGCTAGTGCTGTGACTACAAATCAAAAAAATCATAACCTCTAATGCTCAACTGTGGCTTATTAATAAGATTTCAAAAGTCAAGCAGTTGACCAAGAGAGGAGAATTGGTTTGCTCAGGGTTCTGCCTGGAAGAATCCCATGGGCCTGTCATCCTAGAGAGAAGGAAGGTCCAGGAGGAGTAATTGATCTTTCGAGGATCACTTCCTCCACACTCAAAATACATTCTAATGTGTGGAAAGTCAGGTAGAAGCAGTTAGAGACCTGCATGGGTGAAAAGAAACTCCCAACAGAACTCAAAGCATAAAAGGAAGCATGCAAGAGATGGCAGAAGGGTCAGGTGACCCAGGAGAAATATAGAGAGACTGTCCAGCATGAAGGTATCAGGTTAGGAAAGCCAAAGCCCATCTGGAGTTGAATCTGAGGCATGTGAAGGGTACAGACCTAGGGAACACTTGAAAAAACAGGACTCACAAGTCCATGGAACCCAATGGGCGACACCAACAAGAATTCACCACTTTTGATTATCTTTGAAAGGTCACAGTGACTGGGAGACATGTCTGAGGACTGGAGGAAAGCAAGTCACTCCTATCTCCTAGAATAGGGAACTCCAGACTGATCAGTCTCCTTCATCCCTGGAAAGTTGATGGCAATGGTTCTGGAAACTATTTTCAAACAAAGAAGGACAAAAAGATGATTTGGATTGGGTAGCATGGATTTATGAAATCATTCTTAACCAGTCTGATAGCTTTCTATGATAAGATGACAAGCTCAGTGGATGAGGAGAAAGCAGCGTTATTTTCTTTGACTTCAGCAAATCTTTCATCACTTTCTCCCTCACTGACAAACTAATAAATGTAGACTAGATAGTGTCTGCAAACTAGACTATCACTCCAGAGGTCCCTTCCAACCTCAATTATTCACCTTCTTTTTGCTTTATAGTAATAAATGGAAATTAAAAGACTACATGATTCTGTGTATTTTCCATTTACTATACCAATGTAACTTCTGTCATACTGTCTAACCTATGTGAAAGTAAGAATTGCAGTAAGGTGATTGCAGTTTTTTTAACTTTATATTTCAGATATCAGGAGTGCTTATGTGTTGCACCTGTTCTCTGAGTTGCCATGTGTCAAAAACTGTGCTGTAACAGAGGTGTTTTCTAGTTAGACACTAGGAGAAAGTTGTAAACGGGCAAATCTGCTAAGTTAATACATAGGAAACTACCCCAGTACTTCAAAATTTCCAAGAGCTGGTGTATATGCAGCAAAGAACCTGTAGTTGGTTTGGGAAATTTGCACAAAAAAGATTGTTTTATTACTCAAACGTTGCTTAAGGAAACATAAACTAAATACTTTGCAAGATAAATATTGACATGATGAAAATTAAATGGAAGTTTAAGAACTTAGCTGTATCAGGGTATCCCAGATGTTCTGTGCAGCAAAGAGCAGCTGCTATTGCTGGTTTACATCATGTTACCTAAATGTCATTGATGTCTAACAGGTCAATGTATAACTTCAGAATTTAGACGTTGTAATCAGAGTATGAAATATTAACTCATTGTTTTGATATCTAGAATCATGTACAGAGAAATGAAGGATTCTGATAAAGAGAAAGAAAGTGGAAAAATGGTAAGATTTACTTCCATGTCTTTGTGTGTGTTCTCATGGCTGTTTAAACAAAAGCGAAACGAATCTTATTGCAGTTTTTGAAATGCTACATTAAAAAAACTAACAGTTTTCAATTACTTAAAGGATATGAGTGAGTATATTTGTAAATGCATGCTCCTTTAGAAAGACAATATGTAATGCATGTGAAATCTTAAAAGACTTTACAATCAGGAAAAACCAACATTTGGTGGTTCCTGTTGTAGGGTTGCTGGTCAGTAGAGCATGTGGAGCAGTACCTTGGCACTGACGAATTACCAAAGAATGACTTGATAACCTACCTGCAGAAGAATGCAGACTCAGCTTTCCTGCGCCACTGGAAATTAACCGGCACTAATAAAAGTATTAGGAAAAACAGAAATTGTTCCCAGCTCATAGCTGCATACAAGGTATATGTCTGCATCCAAACTTTTTTTATTATGAATGGCTGTGTGCTTTGTTTTGCAGCTTTAGACATTCATGTGAAGGAGGGATATGACACGGATAGGAAAGCTGGATGTTCACATGCCAATATCAAGTTTAGGTTTTGCTGCTTTTTGTGTTAATGTGTTTTGTTAAATGTAGTCCTGTTAAAATGCATTTGGATCATGATTTATACCATCCGCAATTTAACTAATTGTTGAGGTCAAACACAGTAACCATTTGGATATTCCAGATCATTAACTTGGAGTGCGCAGTCCTAATGATAACAACACAGGCAGTTTTCATTCTTAACAGTTCTTTTTTTACAGGATTTTTGTGAACATGGATCAAAATCTGGATTGAGTCAGGGGGCCATTTCCACTCTTCAGAATTCTGATATCCTTAGTTTGGCAAAGGAACAACCTCAGGCCAAAGCTGGCAGTGGGCAGAACTCCTGTGGAGTAGAAGATGTTCTGCAGTTACTTCGCATTTTGTATATAGTTGCCAGTGACCCTTACACAGCACGATCTTCTCAAGAAGGTTAGTTAGTTACCTAGAAGAACTTCTTAAATGTTTTAATGAAAAGAAAATAAAGGGAAATACTTTCTCTTGGTGTTTTCAGAAGGAGATGTGCATCCTCAGTTTAACTTTCCACCAGATGAATTCACAAGCAAAAAAATTACTACAAAGATTCTACAACAGATTGAGGTATTACATTAATATATTATGCACATAATATGGCGTATATTACATGTAGATACATAATGTGGTTTTAAGACTATTATATTCTTGCTTACTTTGACTGTTGAAATTATTAGCTTTTTTTGCCGTTTTGACTTTTAAATTGTTTCATACAATATTTACTGCCTTTTTATTTTGGATGAGTAAGTTCTGTTAGAACAGACTAGTCTAAATAAAAACATACCAAGAAAACAAGTTGGGACAGAATTTAATCTTTTGGTTGTGGAGAATAATTTTTTTTTCTTGCACCAAACATTGAAGTTACCATGTAGCGTATGTACATCTGCCTGATGATATTGTAACAAAGGCAGTTAATTTTGTTGGGGTTCAGAAATGCTTTATTGTTTATACATTCCACATAAATATGGCATTTAGAAAGCATATTCTTGGTGTCAGGTCAGTTAGATCTATTAAAAGAAAACTTTAAGATGTAGTTGTTCAGCAGAACTGCATTTTAAGAAAATTAAGATTCTTGACTCGCTTGGCTGTTTGAGGCTTTGGAGTTTTTTATTAAGTTAAGTTGTCCTATTTATTAATTTAAACAAAAAACAAGTTGTTTTTTTCATGTTCTTTTAAAGGCTGTTCAGGTACCCGGAATATCTTTAGAGTGTTAATTTCTGAAGGGTTTTTTTTATTATTATTATACTTGTTTTTTAGAAGGGACTATAGTAATGTTTCACTGGGAATCATCTTTATTACCACCGAGTTTCTTTTGTGTCTTCAGATACTGAGGAGGTATATCTAATCACTTTTGGGCAAAATTCAGAAGTAATTATTTATTTCCAGGTGACTGAATATTCGAATGTCCCCAGAGTGCTTTGAGTATTATGTATCCCAGAGATTTACTGCAGCTTTTAGCGTGTTTGTGCCAATGCACAGTATCCGCTCCAGATTCATAGAAACTCTGAACTTCTCATTCATAGCATTTAAAGGGGGGGAAGAAATAAGAGTTACTGAGAAGGAAGAAGCTTGCTCAAGCAGAGATAAAAGCTCCATACTTGGGTGTATTTGGTGTCTGTGTACTTATGTACAGACTTGCTGGGACAACCAGAGTCTAATGTTGGAAACACTTTTTTTTTTTCCTTCCCTTGCATTAAACTACAGGAGCCTTTGGCACTGGCGAGTGGAGCTTTGCCAGACTGGTGTGAGCAGCTAACAAGCAAGTGTCCTTTCTTAATTCCATTTGAAACAAGACAGTTGTACTTCACATGCACGGCCTTTGGAGCATCGAGGTAAACAATTTTTTAGAAATTTTTAAAAATTAAAAATGTCTGTGTTTTAAACAGTTGTTTTAATTGCTAGTTCATAGAAGGACCTTATCCTAGTAGGATAGATTGTTGCTTGCTAAATGTAAAGCATTTCAGGTAGTAAGAAAAAAGGGAAGAGGATAAGAAAATGGAAAATTTCAGACTCTTGGACCCTTGAAACATTTCTTGTTTGTTGTGTTAGAGGTTTGTGTTGAGTATCTCACCTTTTGTTTGATTATTATTCAGGAAACTCATCTGAAGCAATTTCGTTTTTCAACTTCAGCTAAAGAATTGCTCATGTAGCTCTAGCTAGGTTATCATATCAGGCAGTAATTTGACTGGGTTGCAGTTCATTGCATAAAGGAGTAATAAAGAAAATAAAAAGCATTCTGAGACTAAATGTGAATTAAATGTTTTCTCAGAATGTACACCAAAGCACGTAGCTCCTGCAATGGTTTGGTAATTGGTTGTTTTCATTTGTTTAATTCACTAAAGCCTGAACAAAATAGACAAAATCTAACAAAAATCTGCTCTTTTGAAAGTAATATTACCTGCCTAGTGAAACTGTAACAAACCCAGATGTTAAAACATTTAGGCAAGCCCTCTGAAGTGTTTCATTACCTAGGAATCCTTAATATTTGAGTGTGGCAGCGATTGTCTTGAGAGCATGTGAACAGTGTAAACCTTTTTGCCAGCTTACTTTTATGTAATGAGAAGGAAGAGTTTTTCTGAGTTTTCTTGGCTGCGTGTGAACTCTGTACGTGCACATGGACGTGTACCCTCTGGGTCTGTGTGCTCCACTGTACTTGCAGAACAACCAATAGATGGTAGCTTTGTTCATTGCTGTGTAGATGACAGTATGTACATGAATTTTGAATTTTGACTTCAGGTAAATACGGCTGTTGGAGGCGGCTGTTCTTCCTTCACTGATCCGGGTCTGTGTGTGTGTGGTTGCACTCCAGCCTTGGCCTTGTTTCTCTAAGGAGTGTGTAAGGAAATCCTGCTGTAAAACTTGGTCGTTATCAACGACTGGCAGTATATAACGGAGGTTGTAATAAATGTCTGTAAACAGTTTTGAGCATCTGTGATTAAAGAGCAATATAGTAAATGCTGCCCTCTGTTCATTCCACTGTAATTTGAAAACTATAGTACTTTGGATCAAGAACTCTGTGTTTCATTGGTGCTATGTGTTCTGTCAGAAGTTATAGCTTTACCTTCATAGTACCTAAAAATTACTTGGTTTGCTAAACTCATAAAATACAAAGCAGCCCATATTGGGCCATTTCAGATATTTCTGAGAAATACTTTGGTATATAATTAAAAAAAAATTAGAAGGAAGTAACCAGTACTTAACAAGATAACTTTTTTTCCCTTCATGGCTACGTTCAAGTTTTCTTGTGATAGACATCGAAGTTTTAAACAGCTGTTTGTTTTCTTTTCCCCAGAGCAATAGTCTGGCTACAGAACAGACGTGAAGCCACCGTTGAACGGACAAGGACCACAAGCACAGTGCGACGTGATGATCCAGGAGAATTCAGAGTTGGACGCCTCAAACATGAAAGAGTGAAAGTCCCGCGAGGCGAATCCTTGATGGAGTGGGCAGAAAATGTCATGCAGATTCACGCAGACAGAAAATCCGTTCTAGAGGTAAAGCATATCTCTGCCTGGCAGAGCGAGGTTAGATAGCTATTTCTAATCTACTGGCTGGGATATTTAATATCCTGTTCCATCATCAACAATAAACATTTAACTGGGATTTTCTTTTATTGCCCTATGTTTTTTCTAGGTTGAGTTTTTAGGGGAGGAAGGAACAGGCCTGGGCCCTACCTTGGAATTTTATGCATTGGTGGCAGCAGAATTTCAGAGGACAGATTTGGGAGCTTGGCTTTGTGATGACGATTTTCCAGATGATGAGTCTCGTCAGGTATATTTCAATTTGCATTTTAAACTGAGTGTTTGTATAAAGAAAAATGAGGTAGATACCCAGGAAGAACGCATGATCAGCAAGCAGCTACTCATCATGGTCAAGAATGACCACTCTGCTCCACAGCTTGCTTTCTTACCTGTTGTCTTTTTAACAGAGAAATAGAGTATAATAAGTTTAACAGCACAGATATTGTTAAAGCTGAATTTTACTGTTTGTGTCAACATTTTATGTACGTGTGTTTCTTAAATCAGGTTGATATTGGTGGTGGATTGAAACCCCCTGGATACTATGTACAAAGATCATGTGGACTATTCACAGCACCATTCCCACAAGACAGTGATGAACTTGAAAGAATAACCAAACTTTTTCATTTCCTTGGAATTTTCTTGGCTAAATGTATTCAGGACAACAGACTTGTGGATTTACCCATTTCTAAGCCTTTCTTTAAACTAATGTGTATGGGGGATATTAAAAGTAACATGAGTAAGTTGATATATGAATCACGGGGCGACAGAGACTTGCACTGCACTGAAAGTCAATCGGAGGCTTCTACAGAAGAAGGGCACGATTCCCTGTCAGTTGGAAGTCTGGAAGAAGACTCCAAATCAGAGTTTATTCTTGATCCACCAAAACCTAAACCTCCTGCCTGGTTTAATGGAATTTTAACATGGGAAGACTTTGAATTAGTAAATCCACATAGAGCTAGGTTTCTAAAAGAAATTAAGGACCTTGCAATTAAAAGGCGTCAAATTCTAAGCAACAAAAGTCTGTCAGAAGATGAAAAAAACACAAAACTGCAGGAATTAATGCTGAAGAATCCGTCTGGTTCGGGGCCTCCACTTAGCGTAGAGGATTTGGGGTAAGATTTTTCATATTTATTTATAAATAACAGTGTTGTGTTACAGACAAATGTTAACACATGCAATTAAAAATGAAGATTTCTTCATTTGCATTGTAAATGTATCATTGCAAGGGGGAATCGTTAGAGATGCAGCAAGATCCGGTATGCCATCTGTAGCTTTATTCTTGTTCCTTAATTTGAGAATTTTCTCAGTTTTTCTAATGCGTGGCTGCTCTGCTTTAAAGTGAACACGTTGACATTTCAGATTCTGTTAACAGGCGATGCAGTGTTTCAATCCACAACAAACAGAACGTTTGCTGAAAGACACAGAAGTGCTCATATCTGTGTAAACTTGTGTCAGGATGTCATCTTTTGTAGTTTTAAGTTTTCTTTTGAAACAACAGTCATTTGTCTACCATTAATATTAATGAGTTATTTGTTAAAATTATGTTGGGCCACAAAGATTGTGGCACAAATTGGAGTTCAGTAAATGTGTAAAGGCCTTGTGGGCTGCAGCAAGGCTTATAATAGAGAGAAAGCAAGTAGCACCACTGAAGGTCCCGAATGTGTAATGTGTTAATTGCCCTATAACTGTTAGTGCTGGAAACTAATGTACAAACTCTTCTAATTTCTGAGCTGGATTTTACGATTTCAGTAGTTTTGAAGCTGATAACTTAAAGATAACAAACTCTATGAAATTTTCAATAGTCCTCAAACCCAAATGAATAGTAGGTGAGTACCGGTAGATGCACACCATAGATTTGAAACCTGTATTATCTGTGTAGTCCATGACTTGTTGTAGTCGTGTGCTGTGGTAGCACTGTTGGTGTGTATACAAAATGATCCACAAAGAACTGTTTGAAATACGGTGCGATGCTTTTTGGTGTGTGGGGTGCAGTTTGTAAATCTGATATATTTGCAGAAGCAGGAACGGGCTCGTTTCCAATTAGTAATTATCTTTGTATTTTAAAGTCTAAATTTTCAGTTTTGCCCATCGTCCAAAGTCTATGGGTTTACAGCTGTGGATCTCAAGCCAGGTGGTGAAGATGAGGTAAGGATACAACCGACCTTTATAATTTAAACAGCAGTTAAATTTTCACTGTCTCAACAGTAACTCTACTGCAGAGTGTATTCTTACAGTATTTGTCTGTTGTCTTTGCAGACGGTAACAATGGATAACGCAGAGGAATACGTAGATCTCATGTTTGACTTCTGCATGCATACTGGTATACAAAAACAGATGGAGGCGTTCAGAGGTAATTTTCAACCTGGCAGAATCTGTATGAAGTTGGGGGGACTTATTGGTGTTTCGAGGTGTGATGCTTTAAAGTGGTAGCATAGAATAGTTTTCGGAAACCTTTAAATTAAGACTGCAGTAGATTTGAGATTAATTTCATAACACTTCTGCATTATTTCTGCCATTTCTAATCTTGAAGAGGTTCTGTTTACTTTAATTAAGAAACTGTTGATTGATTCCGGTTTGATTAAAATATAACTCAAATGCTGGCGTTATTTTATAAATATTCTTTTGACTTAACATTTGTAACTGTATCTTATGTGATTTAAAGATGGCTTCAATAGAGTCTTCTCAATGGAGAAGCTGAGTTCCTTCAGCCATGAAGAAGTTCAGATGATTCTTTGTGGAAATCAATCGCCTTCTTGGGCAGCTGAGGATATCATCAATTATACTGAACCTAAGCTGGGATATACACGAGACAGGTACTTATATTTTGAGCGCTTTTTAAGATAGTAACTAAAATACCCCTTAAGTGACAAGAAATCCAGAATGTTCATTAGATGAACATGCCAAATTGGATGGGACTGGTGGACACTGAAGGGCAAGTGATTGTCCAAACCTACACAAAATACCCATGTATGTTACAACAGACAGGTTATAAGATGCTTGGTGTTTTTTGTGATGAGAGAGGACAAAGAAAATTTAAAATACTAAAATGTGAACAACTAGTGGAAATGTAACGGCAGCGAACTAATACAAAGGATTAAAAATAGCTTTTTAGGGTTTTTACTTTAATCAGTCTGTGGTGGTGGTTATACTTCCTGTTCTGCTGGGTGCAGTTATTTATCCCTTATTTCTTATTTCTTTTCTATTCAAGTCCTGTGCAAGGGACAAATACACTGGTGACTGCCTGTCAGGAGGTGGTCTTGATGTTTTGGGGTTTGTTGGGTTTGGGGTTTATTGCTGCTTGTCATGTTTGATAGCAGTAACATACAAATTACTTCTAGAAGTGTGTTAGTATAAGCATGAGGAAGGATCCCAGTCGAAGATGCTCTGTGGAACGATCCTTCTATTGACCCTGCCCTGCATGGAAAAATGCAGCTGAGATTACAGTGTCCGATAGCCCCGGGCATGTTTCAGCAGGGAGCGTGTTCTTCATGCCCTCTCCTCCCCCTCCTTCCCTAGGATGGTGTGGATGAAAGCAGTGGGATCACGAGGAGTCCTTGAAGATCAATTGTAGTCTGTTACATTTTTCCTACTTTTTCATGTGTGAATCTTTAGAAGGATAGAAATTAAATCATATGTAAATTGAAGGGGCTTTATACTGCGGAGGTGTGGTACATAAATTGTCTTAAGATGGCGGTCAGTTGGCTTCTTCTCATAGAATAGGTTTTGAGCTTTACTTCTCGACCTGTTCGCACACAAGATACCCAATTAACACTCCAAGATAGGTATGTAAAAAAAGTTCTTATTTACCTACGTCTCTCCGTATGATACTCAGCAAGCAGATTAAAGAAGTATTTTTATGGGTTTCAGGTTGTTTTATTCTTACCTTAGAATTGGACAAGTACTAGTATCTTACAATGACTGCTTAGACGTGGCTAAAGATCGTAGTTGACTGTCTTAGGAAATGAAAATAACACTCTTGTAATCTTATCATAACAAATTATTTTAATTTATTTGAAGCCCTGGATTCCTTCGATTTGTGAGAGTCTTGTGCGGTATGTCTTCAGATGAAAGGAAGGCTTTTCTCCAGTTCACCACTGGTTGTTCAACACTCCCACCAGGAGGATTGGCCAACCTGCATCCCCGGCTCACTGTTGTACGCAAGGTATGGCTTCCCCAGGCTGCCCTTCAAACCACCTATTTTGGCTTCTGAATGGAATTGTTGCTGTGTTTAAAAAATAATATGGATTTTCTTTATATATTATAAATGTTGTTGGTTTTTAGTTTATAACACTGCTAAACTTTCAATGCTAACCTTTGTTTCAGGTTTGTTCTCTGACTTCGTGTTTGAATAAAAAAGAATTAATGCACATATAAAGTTAATTTATTTAGAAGTTGGTCTGTAGCTTTCCTGATGCTGGTTTCATGAAAGCTGGTGTTCGTACGCAGTAAATACCATCCATTAGAGGACCTTTTCGCTTCCATCTTGAGTGCTGTGAACAACTGCAGTAAAAAGATTTTGTTCTTTTGCTCAGGTTGATGCTACAGATGCAAGTTACCCATCTGTGAATACATGTGTGCATTACCTAAAGTTGCCTGAGTATTCTTCTGAGGAGATTATGAGAGAGCGCCTGCTCGCTGCCACGATGGAGAAAGGCTTCCATCTCAACTGAGCCGCTGACTGCAAACCGGGACAGGAAAAAGTGTTTTTTTGATAACTAGCAAAGCCTCTTGTGTTTGTGTGCAAAAAAAATATGATCTCCACGCTGTGCTCTGACGAGACTTGCCTTTTTTCACCTGTGAGGCTTTAGGAACATGTGGAATAAGTTTGTTAGCTGCTAATGACAAAATAAATCCTTGTAACCACACAGCCAGCAAGAAATTGGCACAGAACACTGTGTGATGCTTCAAGGGCTTGCACAACTGGAAATTAAGGTGGTTCTGTTTGACTGTTCCAAAGAACAGATCATCAGATTTTCAGTGTTCACTGATACGAATTTCTAACAGTGTATTTGTGTAAAGTTTGTCATTTAATACCTTGTACACTACAGTTGCCATCACTGATCCCTGTTTTGCTGGCTTTAAGCTAACTGGTCAGAAACTTGCTTCCTTAAAACTTAGAGTTAATGGGCATCTCCAGCTTTTTCTTTTTTAATGGTGCCTGCACTATTGGAGTATTTTAGTGGGTTTTTGCATATAATAATGCACAACCTTTTTTTTTTTTTCTTCTTTCAAGTGGGAATATATTTTGATTTCTAAACTGCCCTGCTACAAAGATCAAATCCTTAAGTGTGTTTGTGCAGCTCAACAATAAAGCTATTACAAAACACTGGTTCCTAGTGCAAGGCACACTTAAAGCAAGTTTTACTTTTGGTTGTATTTTCTTTGTATATTATAAACATTTATTTAACTTGTTGCAGTTTGAAGTTAAAAAAACACCCAATGTGTAAGCTCAACAGTAATCAATAAAATGTTTGCAACATTTAAAACTGTTTCCTCTGAATACTTCATTAATGCTTCTTGTGTTATTAAGTCTCTGTACAATTCTGAACAGTGCCATACTTTCTCCAAGGTTTAAAAGAACTACATGGCAACAGTTAATCTGGTGAACTCATGGCAAATCTTTTCAAAATTACACAGTGCAGCTTTTTAGCTGGTCTGGCAGCGAGAGCGCTGCCGTTCTAGCGCTCCTCCGCGGGCCCGTGTGAGCTGAGGTTTTAGTTCCATACACTGGAATAGAAAGTGGGTCAGATGATGCAGCCAGTTCAGCTTTGAGATGGGTGCCTGCCTTGGTTTCAGTCCGTGGTGAGGTATTGATTAGTAGAAAGTGGATTGCAGTAAGATAAAGCCAAGATGTCAATATGTCTCTAAAAATATTTGATTCCAGAAAAGAAAAATTATTTAGTTGAATCTGTGCAGTAAGTTTTGTTCTGTGCCAGTTCTCTTTGGTTCCTGCACCACTGCTGAGGGAGGGCTTGCCAGCAGATCCTGCCTCACACATACAAATGAGGGCGATGCCAGATTTCTTTTCATAGCATTATTCACAGGACTGTGCTGGCCTGAAGGGAGCAATCTCCACACGCCCTCGCCGCCGTCCCGTGACTGTTGTACACAAGGTTTATGGAGCTGTTTTGTTGAAGCGCAAGTCTCTGCTCCAGATCCAACGTCATTTTGCTGAATGCAGTGTTGTTTTAAAGTTACGTGGACTCTTCTCCCAAGGAACACTTCAGGCGCTGCCCTTGGACCCTGCTTTCTGGGTTCGATTTAGCTGTCACTGTTGGGCCATTTTGCACAGTATGTGCTGGTTCAATATCGGATTATGCGTGATGTTGGCGTGCAGGTTATGAAGGAGCCAGAAGTCTTAATTCTGGAAAGGTGAGCAAAAGGAGGCTCAGATTGCTGACTCTTCAGTGACTTCCAGTGCAGCATACAGGTACGCATCAGCACATTGTGCACCTTGGGAAGACGAGCTGGCATAGCTCCATCCTTCTCCTCGAGAAGGAAGGGGTGATTTGGTACCTGGGTGCCACTGAGAAACATGCATATCTTTTGTTACTCAACTTCTGTAAATGTTTTAATCATGATGCATGGATAGAATATACAAAAGGAAAAAATACACTGTTGCGCAAAATGGAAAACATTTTGTATAATTTATGAAGCCAACATGATAAAAGATGATCAAACTTTTGACTTTAATTATCTTTTATTAATGTTATAAGATTTAAGTGCCAAATACTGCTAGTGACAATATACACAGTATGCAGCAATTACATCTGTACTTCGGTCAGTGACATTTCTTTTGTAACCACGATGTGGGAAAGGGAGTGAAACCAGCGGTGTGATGAAGGATGAATGTAGTTTAAAAGTGGTCATAAAAGTTGCAGAATCTTAATTCACAGTTTAATTTACTTTATCCTCAGTCAGTTTTACATGCTGACTGTTATAAGATTTCTGCTGGGTCAATAAAGCTGCATCTGAAACTGCAGGTTCTGCTCTATGTTTAGCTCTTCCTTTGCACTGGGTACGCAGGGTACAAGCAAAACAGGAACTGTTTCCCAACTAATTTGACTATTGCATGAGTCGCTCTGACACCAGCAGAAAGCTGTCAGTACGCTCCCGATGGCCTCACCATTTCTCGTAAGTCAGTCTTGCGTCTTCCTAGCTTTCTGCCACTTTGTCAAGCACCAACAAAGGGGCGAGAATTCTATTCCGGTTTGTTTCCACGATGCAGCCATTTAGCACCATTTCATCCAAAATGATGTGCACTCTGTCCAAGTTGAACATGATCTAGGAATGCTTCAAGTTAAGTATATTTTGAATAACATGAACATAATTCAGAGAAAATCTTAGGCACCTTAGTCTTTAATCCAAGTTTACAGAAAGAATTATTTCTTCATTTATTCTATTTTATTTGGCTGTTTATTTTAATAGATCTAGGGAAAGGATTTAACTGACACTTTGTTCCTGGCTAGGAAAGTTTGTAGCAGAGAAGTTAAAGCACCAACAGGTCCTCATCTTGGAGGATTACTACATAGTTGTAAAAGAAAGCTCAACTTAAGCTTAGATCTACGTGATTAACTTCAACACATATCGCTTGAATATAATATGTTCCCAAGGGCTAACAACCTTGTATGTGAAGATGCAAATACTCTGCATTTCTTCTTATCCAAGTAACTGTCAGTCAAATTTTTAAAATTTGATTCTCCAATACAATTTTCCTTACCCTAATTTACAGACATCAAATTTCATTTGATCTGTTTGAAAATGATTTGAATATGCTGATATGTAAAGTTTGAGGTATTGCTATAGTAATAATTCTCATAAAGGAAAAGTAGAAGTAAATTAATGATTCATATTTAAATAAATACCTTCTAGGAGATATTCATCATCTTTAATGTTCACCTAAAGTTCATATGTTCACCTAATGTTCACCTAATGTTCACCTAATGTTCATATAATCTGAAATTATATGAATTTGCAGTGTTGTGACACAGGAAATGTTTCCATAACCATCTCTGTCTTTCCTTACTATTATCTAACAGCATATAATAATAAATGTGCTCTCTTAATAAAAGCCACCAAGATGACAGGCCTTCCTCCAGCATTAAGTGGCAGCCGTTCCGCTGCATGCACATCTGCGCGGCGGGCATCCCCCTTGCAGCTGGAGAGGGTTATTTATTGAAAAAAGTTTCTTAGGTTGCCATTTATCCCCATAATCTGAAATGGAAATAGGCAGAGTGAAATGCCTGCTGTGTCCATCCGCTGTGCCTGACTGATGAGCGTGTACAGAACAGGGTAAGTGACCCTTCGTCTGCCTTGCTCCCCACTTGCTGCTGCTTCTTACAAGTGTGCTTGGCTGTGCCGAGCAGATCAGCTTTGCCTTCCTTTTGCTCTTGCTTATTCTTGCCTGTGCACTGAGGATGGCGGCAGTGACGCTAGTGATACACTGTCACATTAACTTCTAAGTACATCTCTCAACACTTTTTCCAGCTTTGATAAGAGCCTCCTGAGCACCTTCTCTGCCCATCATGCTGGTTTTGGTGCCGTAAGTGGAGCTCAGGAAGACAGCCTGGTTTTGCTCTAGTCCTTGTATTTTTCAGTGGACTTCCATTCTAATCAGTGGAGTTGGAAGAGCCAGGTTTTTGAAAGTATCAATCTTTTCTTCATCTCAGCATGACAGAATTTAAGTCTCGTTTTTTTTAACAGGAGGACTGCTCTGTCTCACGAGTTCCAGTGCTTTCTGCCCTACTGCTCTGCCAAAGAGCAGGAACAGTGGGAGTACTGAACTGTATAGGACAATAGCTGAGGAACCACGTATTTGTGGGTATGTGTTTCTCCTAGGTGGTAAATGCAAGTGTTGGGGAGACAACACCTCAAACCACCAGAGCTGCAACAATGAGCGGTACAAAAGTGAACAGTCAGATTGCACAGGGAGCAAACTTGGCTCTTCCTCCTTCCTGTAAGCCTCATGACTATCCTCTACGGTTACACCTTGTCATAGACACGCTGCTTAGCCATTAGCGGCTGCATGTCCTGCCCAGTGAGGGAAAGGTATCTCTGATCCTCAGCAAGGCTCATCCTCCCCACCTGTCACTTGTTTGGCAAGTGACCCCAAATTTCAGGGTTTAAAGCCCTGAAGTCATAGATCCACACCCAGGTGAAAAGCGGCAAAGCAAACAAGTTTGAGCATCTGGCAACAGGAAAAAGCTGTATTCAGGGTGTGCGCTGCCATGGGCACCACCCAGAGCTGTCACTTAAGGTCCTACTTTCAGTAAGAATCCTGGCTGCCCACAGAGGAGGATTAAGGGACTTTCACTAGATCCGTGCAGAGGATAATGGGCATTTTTAAACAAGTATGCAGAAGAAAACACGTATTAATCTGTGCGGTTGTAGATAAAAGTCTGTAATAAAAGTCTTCAGAGCACCCGAACAGGAAATACTCTTAAGCTGGCAGCCTAGGCAAAACGCGAGCCCTTACCATCTTCAGTGCACAGATTTAAGTCAATGCTGTTGTGGCTGCATACTCGGCAATAGAGGAAATGACTCCTACTATAATCAGTATTTAAATGTTATGCTGGCGTTCAGTAACTTTAAGAGCTGCCCTTATTAAAGCCATTAATGGTACTTTCAACTCTCACAGTTTTTATGGCACACAGATATGAAGAAGAGGTAAATGTGACACAGTCTTGTGTCTCTTTCCCTGAAACATTATATAGGCAGATAGTTAAGCTGGCGAGAGGAGAAGGATGAGAGAAGAAAAGGAAAAGGCACATTTAGGACTGGCATATGATAAATAACTTCTTAATTGAGAGACACTTTAAGATAACTCAGGATTTTCCAGGCAAGTAATTAAGGGTGTGTACAGATTTAAGAGATGATGAAGTGCAGCCAACACCTAGTGATCAGGTAACACGCCCAGGAACACAAACGAAAGCTTTGTAGATTACAGCACTAATTGGGCAGGTGGTTTGCTACTGAATATACAGCATTAGAAAACTTGATTTCCACTGTGGACATTCATCTTCAACTAAAAGATTGGTTAGAGTTGCTTCTTTTTTAATCTAGAATCACACATTCCAACTTCATCTTTGCTAACATTTGCTTTCAGCAACTTTTATTCTATCTAATTCTAGGCAATTTTTAGGCACTGAAACCCATTTAACCCTTTCTAACCATTTCTTCCTCAAACAACAATGCTACATTAAATTGAAGACAAATGGTCCCTTCAAGTTCTGTCGTGTTTTAGGATATTTGCTTCTACATTGTGGTGAATTTCTGCCAAAATTTGAAAGGGGGCCGATCTACCTGATGTAAGTACATGTCCCCCTACATCACAGACCTAGAAGGAAACTTTTCTTTTAATGAGCAAGAATTTTAAGCAAATCCTTATTGGTTTTTTATCTTACTACATAAATGCACTGTATTCTGAAAGTGTTACTCTACAGGGGACTGAAGAATACGGTTGATTCACATGAAGTTTTCCCTGTATCAAAGTTTTGTATCTATCCTAAGAGCAGCAGCAGCTAGTTGCAATAGAACGTAATGGGTTTTCTTGGATCAAAATAACATTCTTCAAATACTTGGTCCTAGAGCACCCTATCTTCCCCCTCCCCTCCCACAAGGGGAATGTAAGTTAATCTGTGTCTTCCATAAGTTATTAATGTATCTTCAGTTAAGCTTTGCTTCAACAGTTCAAGCAACAGAAAGTCAACTTTTTGTCATTTTAGACACTCCCATGTTTACCAGCATATCATTTTATAGTCTCTTTCTCATCAATGCATCAAGAAAGCACTTCCTACATCATCCAAGCTGGAGTTTTACAGCCAAAGAAAATCCCACCCATTTAGTTCATATGCAGAAACCAGGCACAGTGCTATTAACATTAGAAAGCCACACCACAATTTCAGTACTTGTCCTGGCCTGACAACGCTTACAGACATTTTAAAAACAAACCAAACAACTTTACAAATGCTATGTCATTCTGTCATAGGTACTCTCAAGTGTGTCACTGACTGTCTCTCAGAATGAAAGTGAATATCATATAATGGTTAAATGCTCTACAATTCACAAAAAAATTGTGAAAATCGTAAAAATCAAGGCTAATTTGAAGCAGTTATTTGATTGGCTAGCAGCTAATCAGTGTTCATCTTTGCAGTGTGCATGAGATGAAATAAATTTGCAATTGTTTATATGTTGTTTAGCGTCTCACATACCTATGTCATAAATACAAATAAGTGTTACATATGAATCCTCTTGGGCAGGGTTCAGATTGGACCCAGTGTCTGCTTTGTGCCCAAAAGACCTTTCCTGACAAATGCCTCCAAACTCGGGCCATGATGCAAACTACAATGCCAGTGCCCTGGGTGAATCTGGGTGTTTGGATCTAAATGAAAGCTGGAGACCCATAGGAGATGCATTGCCAGGAATACTGGGATAATGCACTGAGGCTGGGAACGTTTCAAGAATCAGTGCACATGCTGCAGGCTTAGCATGGGCTCCAGAACATTTCAACTGCGTGATTGCCTTTAGATTTAACTGGGGTTTGCTCTGTGCATGGCTGAATAGTCCTCAGTGATGATGATCCATTTTTCATGGTTCTTCATTTCATGTAATTTCCTACTATTTTTTCATGTTAGTAAGAACTACTTTCTCTACAGAACAGCCACTATCACTTTTGAAACAAATTTCCTATGTATCTGTATGCAAAAATAATACCACAAAGACAGGAAACTGAGAGACTCTCCAGCCAGATACCCTGTATACAAAGATTCTCTAAATACTACTTTGTGTTCACTGTTACAGACACTCAGATTGTACTTCCTCTATCAGGCTGTACTGAATATAAAAGTTAGCTTAAGACTATTTGGCAAAGGAAATGGTTTAATCCCAGGTGGGGATATTATTTTACACACTATGAAAGGCATATTGATGGATTATTGCTTGTACAGCATTAACATCTGTGTAAGACACTCGTTGTCCAGATCTTAAATTGTTCTTCTGGGCAGGCTAGTTGAGCTGTTGTCAAAAAAAATTACTGCCTTGAATAGCCCACTTCTTCATCGTTACACCTCTGCTTTACATTTAATGTTGAGGGTATTTCACTTCATTGCAACTATTTCAGGTATCCTCTCAACTTATGAAAAGCTCGTTTTCCTAAACAGGAGAACTATTTTGTACATATACAGAAGTAAAATGTTTTATTTTAAAATTGTTGCTGAAATGTATAATTTATAAAAGTACATTTTTGAGTGAAAAAAATTACATACATCATTTATATGTTACACATGTTGAGAGATGTATCAGACATGAGCTTTTCCAATATTATTTCCAGTATTATCAAATAAAACAGTAACTTATGTACACTCCTGTATTCCAGGTATTTATATTCACACTATTAACTTCTACAGGAGTCATTCAGACACTGTATTACACCAGCTGCAAGTGTTAGTGTGAGCATATAACGCAACAACTTTTCTAAACAAAGCAACTAGCACTGTATGCAGAAGCGTGCTGGATATGCGGGAGCCTTTCTCAACTATTAAATGGGCTTCTGGTGGTAACTGTAAGTGTATAACTACAGGAAATTCCTCTCAGTATGAAAAGGATGATCAGAGAGAGGCAGAATTTAGAATCATCAGTAATCCAAACATTTGAAGATAAAAAGAATGAATCAGACAATTGCAGACGCAAAGCACACCATACGGAAACATGTGGGACTGTCTTTACATATAATTACTGAATAGGTCAGGTTAATCTCAAATTCAGCAAGGCTCATACACAAGTACACATAGTTCTAATCCTTAACTATAATAAATGAATACAAAAAAATGTAGTTATACAGTTGCTCAGAGACCGTAAGAGTCTCTTCATGCTAAAATGTCATCATTGCTCAGTAAATAAGACAAGGTTCCAGCATGTGGCAAGCATTAAAATATTTATATTTCCTTTTTTTCTGCAGTAAAAAGTAAGAACAATTACAAGAAAAAGCACCGATATTTTTTAATAGTCTTCATATGTTCTAGTTCTTAAATAAGGTAAAGAAACTAAATAACTTTAAAGTATTTGATTCTAGGTTGGCAACTGTATTTCAGACATATAACTGGAACTCTTTGTACCAGTAGGTCCGCAGTTAACCACCACCAAACACAGGCATAAGGCTTGCTGCAGCAGAATGAGCAGACAGTGGGATTGGAAGAACTGAGTAAGATGCGTGTTTGTGCTGCATTCTCCTGGTTTACATTTCTTTGAATTCAGTATTGTACTTTATTTACTTGCTATTTGTGTTTAACTGTTGAGGAGTGTATTTTAGTATTCAGTATTTATTTCTATTTTGTTTTAGTCCATTTTCAAAATTATATTTTAGTTAATACCCTGCAAATCATACACATGGAAATACAAGAGGGAGGAAGGTGGTATCTGTGGCAGTGCCTGGTTTCCTTAATTTCCTCCTGCCAGGCCTTTCTCTCTTTCTATTGATATAGAAAGTAAAACTCATCTAGACTTCCATGAAGCAAGACCAAAGTACAAACCTAATCTCACAATGATGCTACCGTTACTTGACTCAAGACACAGCTATAACTTTCAGTTCTTACTATTGCAATCATTTCAATATCTATTTAATTGTAAACATAAAGAAAAACCTGAACTTATAATTAGTTAAGTCTGAAAGTTCCCTGTGAACATAACTTTTCATGTCTAGGTGTTACTGGTACTAAGCTCTCTGTCCCTGTCTTAGTTTAAGTGGTACCAGGCTTATCTTAATGACTGAGGATTTAAGTAGGTGACCCTCATGAACATCAGCTGTGCTTTGAGAAAGGTGTCAAAATGATGCTACTTAACTGTAAGCTCAAAATTTGTGAAACCTCTGCTTGCTTTGACAGTTTGACAGTGCTATGAAGACAATATGAACAGGAAGATACACCAAAAAGGGATAGACAAATGGATTTCTGATACTGAAAAGGATACATCTAATTCACTCTGCAAAGAAAAGACATAGGTAACCATTATTTACAGTTTCACTTCTCATCTCATAGTTGTTAAACATTACACACACTTTCAGAGAATAAAGAAACTCTTCATAGGTGATTTAGAGTTCTGTTTTGGACCGTACAATTACATACTCTTTCCTGCAACACTGCTTTGTCTTTTATGTATTATATACCTTTGTAATAAAAGCCAACGTTCTGAAATTTGTACTTAGAAAAACCCACTGAGGTCACCCAAAAGTAATAATCTGAATGTACACAGCGCCATCTGAATGAGTGGGTGAAAAAACAGCATCTCTGATAATGGCAGCTCCAGCCCAACATTCTCTCTTCCTCCTTCTACATAAACAGGATGTTGATGCCAAGTTTACAATTTATATAGAAACACACTAAAAAGTGTGGCTGCAGATAATTTCAACAGCAAAATCTAGATATTCTATATACTCTTGGCTGCGATAGATGTGGCTGTATATACTAGGAGAAGGAAGGTGACTCCAAGCTTTGGACCCTTAGGACTTCTAACTATTGCTTCAGCAACAACAACGCAATTCTTCACTTGGTTATCATTTCCCTTCTCGTCTTGGCCTGGATTTACACCAAGCAGTTTTATTAAGCAAAATATCTGAGTTAGAAGCCTTTGTGGTCTCTGTGCAGCTAATAGAAGAGATGGGTATCTTCAACTGTTAATTCAGCACACTTGAGGCATGACTCACTTTCTCCAGATACGAATCTGCCTCCACTGCTGGCAATGAGAGCTTAGGATGACCAAACTTCTAACTTAGGTCCTTCAGTTAAATGTCTAAATTTAGAAACAATTAATCAAGCCTCAGCAGTTAAGATCTTGCACAGTTAGGGTGGAGCTTCCCCAGACTCTGCTGAAAGCGGGAATCTTTATCTGCTACTGAAGGAACTTAGTTTGCTAATATGGTTTCCATTCACAGACTAACCCTGGTTTTACACAGAGCTCCTGCTGGTAAAACTGCTACTATTTCTATAGTCTAAAGATGCCCTGAACTGCACTACTTCTTGTCTACAGGCCTCCACTGACTGACCATGCAATTAGATTTTTTTTTATGCATCACAAAAACTGTATTTTACGAACCTGTTTTGAGTTGCTTCAGCATTAAAAAGTAGTTGAAAACATTGAAGTAAGTATTTTTAACAGTACGCAAAGTTTTCCCTGGGTAGCCATTATAAAAGTGGAGGGGACTCAGAATTGTCTCACAAAGAACTCTGAAAGCTTTCCCCCTAATTCTGTTAACGTTTGTTCTGATATATGAATTCAGGCTCTGTAGACTCCACTAGATAAAAATAGAGTATGTGAGAATGTTCAAAGCTTACAAGCCTAAAAATAATAGATGACAAAATGTCCTTCTAGAGCAGGACAGATGTTCTTTCCCAGTTTTGTCTCTGTTCTCATCATCATAATTTGGGATTCTGCTAGAATTCTGCAAACCCTAAACATTAATCCATAATAGTACAGACTTATACTTTCTTGCCAGAAACCCAGCTAGAATTATAGCCCTCTTCTTCAGTGCTCTACCATTTATTGTGTTATATGCTATTAAAAAATAGAACCCAGAATGGCATGAGATTTTTTTAACCATCTTCCTTTTCATTTCCCCCAGTTTCAAACTTTAAATGCTTTGGAAAATACAAAACGTCTGGTATGATGAATTCAGCAAATTTCTAACAACTATCAGTGGTTGGGTTATATAGGTGGTCAAGGAATTACATGTATTACATTTACAAGAACTACATCTATTTTTGCTCTGCTTCATGTGAGGGAAATAGAACTTGAGAGGTGGTTGGCAACTATTAGCTCAATTAGATAAATAAGATGTGACTAAATTTTATTGTGCATTTCTGTGCTGTCAAGATCAAACTCCACTCACTGCTTTGGTGGGGACTGCAATTATAACAATGTTGAGAGACAAATTCTGAACTTAGTTCAGTCAGAAAGGGATATACTTAGCGCGAGTGGTTTCAACTGGCTGGTGTAATATTAGTTGAGATAATAGCCTAAAACACTTGCCAGGCATTTAAGTAGTGAATAGTGCAGATGACTTCATCAATCACGTCCTTGAATTCAGAGGGAGCTCTGCCATGTCTGCTGTGTTACTTGTACTGGGAAACCAGTTATAGAACCTCCGTACTGGTCTCTTGTATGTGTAATTACCAAATTCGTATCCTTAAGTACATGGCCTGTAGAAGGAAGACTATTTAGTCCTCTTTTCTGAGGAAAATATCCAACACATTCCAGTGTAGACAAACTGAAATTGTGATGAAGTATGATTTCAGGCAGATTGGCTTGTAAGAAAATTAGTACAAATCTTATATTAAATAGCACAGTGTCCTAACCAGGGTTATAATGTTGCATTTTCAAACTATGTAAAAAGAAACAATTTCCCACCAAAAGAAGCAGAGTCATTTTAACTGAAGACATGTCTGACATTTAATTCTTAACAAAAGGTCTATCTACAATAGCTGTCTTATCAGATATCCACTGTTGCATGATAACAATATGGGGAGCACAAGTACAGACCGGTTTTTGAGGTTTCATTTGCCCTCCATCCCTCTGATCCTGTTCAGTGAGAGTGATGTCAGCTCCCTGATTAATGCTTAAACCATCTTTATCGTGAATGAAGTGCATTTGGGGGATGAAATGCTAAGAAGTGGAAAAGCAACTGTAAAGAAAAAGCTCTTTATTTCTTTAAAATGCATAAAATGCCAGTAGCTATTTTACGAGTAGATGACCCAAAGAAATCCCTGAGTATAAACATATAAAACCACACTTTTCTAAGAGAAATATTTCTGGTATTTCTTATCTGATAATTTATAACCCAGTTATACTTTTACTTCTCTGAAAAATTAATCAATACTGCTTCTTTCTCTCTCTCTTTCTTTCTCTCTTTCTCCCTCTCTTTCTCTCTTTCTCCTTTTTCCTTTTTTTTATACAGTAGTAATAGACACGCTAAAGTATTAAAAAATCTAAATGAATATGAAAAAAAAATTATCCTCTCATTGATTTCCAGAAATTACCTATTCACTCAAGTTCTGAAAGAGAATAAACATTTCATAATAGATTGAATGTCTCACCACTCTGCTGAAGTATTTGTCCAAAACTTCCACAAAATTATGAATTAGTTCATATACTGCCATCTCATTCTGAAATTAAATTAAAAACAATATGAAATGAATAGCTAGAAAATGTAACAGTATTTCTCAAGTTATTTCAGTTTGTGGTGCATGAAAAACAACTAGAAAATACCGTAAGACTTACAATAAAGCACACAAGCTCAGGCTTGTGAGAGGAGGTGTCTCCTTACCTAGTGGAGGGACCAAGAACAGGGGAGCGCTCAGGGAGTGGAAGCTTCAGGCCAGCCACACAAGCAAGCACTGCAGTGCTCAATGTATTTGCCTTGCCTGGGCTGCTGCCATCCAACTGCATCTGTTGTTTCACCATCACTCAGGTCAGCTAGATAGACACTGCTAACTAGGCCGTGCCTACCCATGCTGAAGTCACACAGCCAGCTGCAGCTCAGAGTCAGGCTATGCTGCAACTGTATAGATGGGCGATATTTGTAGGAAAGCCAAAAGAATTTGCTCAAAATGGCATGCCATTGTAACGCTGACTTGAAGACACTGGTAGACAGCAGCTACCTTCCACACTGCCCTGTTAAGGTCTCCAATAGTAGTTTTGTATTAATTTCTGAGAACTGGGAAACAATGTAAAAGCCAAAGCCTTGCAGGCTCAGCCTGAAAGATGAAATAACAGCATTCATCAATTTTCAGATACTATTTCCCCCTCATTTTTAAAAAATGCAATAAATTGGCATCTTTCTAGCTGACAGTATGGGAATTCTTATTTTACTCAAGGAGATTGACAACAGTGGACAGTTGGGAAGTCACCACAGATGAGACAGCTAATCTGGCTGTAATACCAACACTTGCTGAGAAATCCTACCCCACATAAATTTAGAAATTAGAATCAGTACAAGTGTTAGGAAGACTCCCTCATGACAACAGTTCAGTCTACTGCTACAAAGTGAAGTCAAACATACCAAATTTCTTTTATACCTCTTTTTACTTCACAGAAATAAAAAGTGTGTGTGTGTGTTCCCACGACTCCTTGAAATTCTCCAATTGCTATTGCAAAATTCCTGCCAATGATATTCACTACAAGCTTTCATTCCAAGAGGGTATATAATTTCTTACCTCTGTCTCATTGATTCCAACAACTACGAAAAGGGCTGCATATTGTCGGTACACCAGCTTAAAGTCCTTATACTCGATGAAAGAACACTAGGAAGAAGCAAAATGAGTCAAATATAGCAGATGCTATTTAAGAATACGACACCATTAAGCAGAGAGCACTCAAAAAGCCTAAGCTTTCCTGTTTGTAAGGCCCATGGAAAACAATGGATTTCCCAAGATTCACCAAACAATTTTGACTTGAAAGAAATTTAGTAGGGTAATTATCACAGAAAACTTTATCGACTGGCAGAAAACACGGTACCACTTTTGAAATGGAAAAACTGGAACACACAGAACTGAAATGACTTCTTCAGGGTTAGAACGCAGTTAGTAATTCCACTAAAATCTCATTTGGAAATTTCCAGAAGAGACAACCTGTAGGTAATTTTCATATTTAAAAAATGATCACTATTTTTATATAAAAATTAAAGAGTATTAGACTTCCAGATCTAGGGGGGAAGTTCACATCTTTCTCAGTAAGAGAGGACCCAGCAGATGGTGCTGTTATACACAGCTTTAGAAGATGCCCTCTCCTTTTTAAAGCATCGTCTCCCTCAGTCCTTGAAATGGCAGCATACCGTTAGTTCTTTTGGAAGTTTGTTTGGAGATGTTCTTGCAAGGGAAGCATGGAGTTAATTTCTTTAGCAACAGTCAAGTCTGTGAACTAAGGCACTTTATAGGAACTACCATTTTTCCTGAGGTTTTCTAGACTGAAATATGTGAGGACCATTGTTCAAGAACACACAATCAATGAAAAATAAAGAAGCTGACTTCCAAGCAAAAAACTCTAGTCACAGATTTCTCTTCCAATGTAAGTCAACGTGCTAAAAAGTTTTGTTAAGTTTGGTACTTTTTTTAAAGACCCAATGACTCAATCAAGTAAGCCATGAAAATCTCAATATTTATCTAAGAAATTTTCCAACTTCAGAGTTTTCTGAATTTCTTGCAGAAAGCATGAACACTTTGCATAAAAATGCCTAATACAGAGGCCTGAAAAACTGTGTTTTCAAGAACCCCTGTGGTTTAGATAGTATTTCATGATTTGGAATCCTTTCCCATAAGTTTTCTGTTTAAACTTGGAGCTGTCAGTACTGTCCCTATTGCTTTCTGGCAAAGCAGGAACAATATCTCTCTATTGGTGTCTACCAGGTAAGCAATTAACAGGATAAAATAAATTCTTCCTGCACTTCTGAGTTTCTTCAAACAAACAGGAGGAATCTTCATGACAGTGATACACAAAACTCCAAAATCTCTGTAAGCCTCAGAAAAAACCATATTTATACCACGTACAATTCAGTTCATCTGACTGAATGCAATATTTTCTTCACAGGTACAAATGAAATAATAACCTGCAATGGAAACTGGTTTGTTTTCAGAATTGTCAACATGGAAGTTGAGAGATATTGATAAAATAAAATAGCTAGGAGAAGAAACACAAAACTTACCTGATCCTTTGAACGAGAGAGACAGTTTTTGATTACTTCAGCTTCCAGCACTGTCCGTTTATTAATTTCTACATGCTCATAATACCTAGAGAGCCGTGTTTGACCTTGTTTGTTTACCATAAGAAAAAATTTTATCATTTTGTTTTGTTGATCTCAGTGCTAGTTTTGAATACTGGGTGCAGGAATGAAGGAGAGTATTTCTGTGAGGAGAGGAAAAAAAAAAAGCAGTAGTATAGATAGGAGCTATAAACAGTCTTCCCAGAAGCCAGCCATCCCAGATCAGCATATATTTAGGACTGAGTTCGTTGCCCAAACATAAACATAGGAATGTAATCTTTTGCATGCACCTCATGAATAAAATTCCATTTTTTTTTCACATACAAATAATCACAAAGTATCTAATAATAATAGCTTTCTCATTACTAGGCAATTTAATTTCTTTGTAGGATTTTGGTAAATGAAGAAGTAAACAATTTCTTCTTAAAAATCATAAATCTACTCAATACTTTTTCCCCACATGCTAAGTGGTTTGAGAACATTATCAGAAATTCACCCAGCACCAAAACACAAGTTCAACACAGCTCATAAGAGCAAAACTGGCCTATCAGTTTGGGGTTTTTTTGTTTTGCACATGTGACTTGTATTTAACAATTTCATTCACACTATCCTGAATTAGAGCGGGGTGGAAATCACACACCAAATTCACAAAAATCAATCAACAATAAAAGGAAAATTCCTACAGCAAACCTGTTGGAGGTTCCCACAGACCTGTTTCAGAAAAACATCCTGGGAGCAGTTACGTTGCTTCAAAGAAACCGTCACTAAAAGAATTTTTTGAATGGATACCTTTCTAACAGGCTTGTTGCCCTTGGACAAAGATAGAGCTTAATTGTGAATTAGTATCAGAGGCAAAGACTTAAATTCTCTTCTTGTCCTGACTATACTCTGCACACAACTCTTCAAAACAGATGATGGATTCAAAAGGGGCATAAAATGACCAGGACTACATTTTCTCCCTTAAGTCTTCCCAAGCCCCTCAGATGAAGGAAAATATCAAAGGATAAATCAGGTAGCAGGAAGGACTCTTCCTTTGCATCATCTTACTTCCACACGGAAGCTTTTACCCCAGTTATTCTGTAAATTCCTCTTTGATATGCTCTTGTTCCTAGGACACTTCCAGGGAACAGAAGTCCAGGATCAATCCATTTGGAATTGTAACAGTCTCAGATCTTTCTCACCTCTGCCAGGCACGGTAAAAATCTCTTCACATCCAGAACAGGAGTTTGCTTTTATTGATTCACTCCAACAGAATAGCTGCGGATGCTGGTATGTGCTGCTGCACTGGTGTACTCTGGGCTTCTGAACCAGCACAAGTTGGTCTCTGAGAAAGAATGAACAAGTAATTAAGACAAAAACGAGGCCCAGATGGAAATGTATGATGGGATCTTCACTGTTGGATGGCAGCTCAGGCTGACATATATGACTAAATTGGAGAGTACAATCTACACAGTCTTTTCTGCTATCAATGTGTCGCTTTTTTTCCCCTGTTCTATTTTGTTTTGCTGCTTGAGGATAGGATTGCAATAAGAAGGGATGTCATAACATTCTGAGGCATAAAGAAATGTAAACTAGTGAGATGACTTAGTAATTTTTGATACAAACCTTCCAAGAAGTAAAGATAAGAACGAATTACTCCTTCCAGCCCAGAATGAGGCACTCTAGCAAAGTGCCAACCAACCTCACAAGCAAAAGAAACCTGAAGCTTATGGCTACTTACAGAAAGGCTTTGGGCTGAAAGAAGAACAACCTAAGAAACGCTGCCTACTGTTTTAATGAAAAAAACAGCAAGCTCAGACATAGGAAACTAAAAGCTATGCACATTGTCCCTAACAACTGCAAAACATGCCTGTCCAAGCCAAACAAATAATGCAATGATATATAGCTTTTCTATTTTCTTCTTAGCTTTTATGCTTCATCTTTGTGTCTGGTACTGCTGAAGCATGAATTAACAGTTCTCTGTTTTGAACAAGTTAGTTCCAAGCTATTTTAATAATTTAATCATGAATGGTACTGAGGAGCTTAAGTCCTGTTCTCAGAAATCAGCAAGTCGCACAAATCCATCCTAGAAGAGCAAATCTTGAGGCTTCACGTGTCTGCTCATATTCAAGTGGGACCTGAGAACAGGAGGACAGAAACACAACCCCAGGAGCGGTGATGGAGCTGTTGTACTTTGAGTTACTGTTAAGCAATATATAACAGAAAAAATACACACAGAATTGATACGTGTAGATCCTATTACAGGATTTGCCCCTAATCCTAATTATTCCTTTATTAACTTAATCTTTCTACATAGTTAATCCCTTTCTAATGTTATAACTACTATATCTGCATGTATTCTTATGAATGGCCTGGATTGTTTTACATGCGAAAATACTTTAGACCAGATTTTTTTTTTTAATCCTCACAAATGCTCTTACCCAGAACAGATATAAAAAAAATGAATCATGTTGTAATGGAGGTAGAACCATAGTAGTACTAAAATGTACCTGTAATTCATGAGACAATCATTTCCCACCAGTCCCAAAGATAGCTTCCAAAAATTTCAGCCAGTAATTTTGCTCACATAAATGGCAGCACAAACAGAGTTTTGTGTAGAAACATTGGAATAGATTTACATGTACAAATAATATTTTTTAAAAAAATTACAGAAATAATTTTTCCATAGCTATGGAATCTGACTTTGAGAATAATATCAGTGTTAAAAATATTGTAAGAGGATTTTATTTCCTTTAAAAATAATACTGAAAAAAATCACTTGCAGAAATAAAAACATTTGCTTGCACAATTTAGGCAAAAAAAAAAAGAGGAAATAACTGAGGTTTTTTTTCTGGCAAACAAAGTTTATTTCTTCTTTCATCTTGGCTTTCAAATACAGACAACGGGTTAAAATTAGTTTTGCATATAGAAGATGTAAATAAATGTGTGAAGTATAATAAACAAACAAAAGCATATCTGTGCATGTTGATGGGTGTAGAAACTCCCATCCCTTCATCAAGCCCTGTATATTTGAGAAGCTACCTTTCATGATCAATAATTTGTACTCTACTTAAAAAGATAGCTCCACTTCTGGTACAACCCTTACGTGCTTTTCTGTGCATTCTCACAAACACGCCTGCGTGTATCCATGCACATAGCCACAAATTACAATGCTTTTATGCATACAGAATCAAATGGTTCAAGGGAATTGGTGACAAGATGCAAGCCTTTCATATCTCTGCCATTATTTTGCTCATTTTAGTAATGAAAAGACATTGCTCTCTGAAGGCTGTTTGTCAGCAATGAATAGGCTGTCTCATTCCAGGTCACTGGACAACTATCTGCATCACAAATGCGCTTAGGAATAGAAGACTGGAAGGGACTATCCAGATCCTGATGGGCTGTTAAGTCCAGCTCTCCCCATCACAGTCAACCATGCATTAGAAATTTTGTCCAGAATAGCCTACAGTATGTGCTTTGTGCATACCTGGTCTACAAAACACCTATGAAACCCTATTACAGAACAAGGATTCTCTGGAAACAAAAACCTCACAAGGTATCACTAGGGAAGATGTAAAAAGTCTTGAAACTGCAAACTTCCCTTCCAAAGAAATTGCGTGCCTGAGAAATTGAGTAGCACTCTCCTTTATTTCCTTTACAAAACATTTGGCATGCACATAAATGACACAATTTAACTACCGTGATTTAAATACGCGGTGTTACACTGTGTTAGATCTCACCCTCATTAAAGTATCTCTCGCAGATAAATATCTATGAGAGAAAACCGGTATCATGATTGGCTTGTGTGACTCACACTGGTAAGACCGATGGAGTATGTAGTCATTGATGACTTGCAATACGACTGCTTTAACTCCTAAACCAGCACATACACAGAAGATGAAGGACCCAGGCTCATGAAGAGAGATGCTTCTTAAAGATGTCCTCAACCAGATTCACGTCCCCCTGCTTGTGCAGGTAACTTTGCCCTTGTATTCCAAGACAAACTGAGACCTGCCTGGTTTGCTTCAAGATGCTGAAACGAAAACCGTGACGGCTCAGGAACTGCTTCCAGGAAACACCAGCTCTGTAGGCAGTATAACTACATGAGACACCTCAAAGTAAGTTGTCCCTGTTTGTGAGTCACAGCCCTAAATGCTCTTTTCAGATACTGGTTGAGACCTCTTAGAGAAGAAAAGCCTGAAATACCTGTTCTGCAGATAAAAAGGTCTTTAGTCTCCAGCGTGGCCAATCCAGCAAATTCTACATGTAGTAATGTAAAACATATTTTAAACAAAAAATTAATTAGTGCTCCAGTAGACAGAAGCACTCAACATAAATTTATTCTGTCAAAGATTTCACCAACATGCATACATATTCTGATACATAAATTACACGAAAAGAAACACAACCCGAGTTTGAGACTTTTTGCAGTAGTTATCATTCAAATTAGATGTGTGCCTTTCACGCTAAACCCACTCGAGTCAAAGTCCACAGATCTAGAAGCTTTTTAGTTATTGTGCTATAACAAAATCTTGCCACATTCTAGGACTCTCAGCTAAAATGTAAATAAAAAATCAAATAGCAAACAAGAGATGCACGACTACATTTCCTGATTCATCAAGAATTAAAAATAAATGTTAGATAAAACTGCAGATCAATAATTTACTACACCGTTCCACTCTAAATGTGTTGGTTTTCTGGATGCAGAGGTCTAGTTGCACTTTATGTGTGTACTAAATGTGGAAAAAAATAGGTTAAACTGGAATTAAAGTATTAATGAAAAAACAAAACTGACTAAATTATAGAGGCACAAGCAGGTGATGGCACAGGAACAAACATTTTTGAGGTATATATTAGGCTATTGAGCTTTCTGGCTCTGAATTTATTGTACGGAAGTATGTATCAAATGAAGGCCGCTGACATAATCAATACTCTTGTGCTTCTCGTTTTTGTTCAGACGAGGTTTTAATAAAATTCACATGCAGTGTTATTAATATTTACCCATAACAATAATTACTTTTGTATTCTAAATCTTATTACTGTACACATTATAACTAATCCAAAGATGAAACAACAACATCTGCATGGCTTTAAAACAAAATATTATGTTTGACTTCAGGATCAGGGATTTTAAAAAAGGAACCTGATCAATCTAGGGAAGTCAGGGAGGAAGGAAGGAGTAAAAAACTTTTCCTTTGCTGTAGAGCTGTCAAAATGCTGGCTGAATATAGTAGCAGAATTAAATTGCAGTAACTCCCATAAATTCAGGAAAAAGGAATGCCCCATAAGATTGAAGCTAAACAACAGACTAAACTGCTTATGAGGCAAGTCTTATTTTAGTAATGATTTGATACTGTCAATAGACAATGAAAAAAATCAGCTGAGGCGGAAAGGAGTTGGATTTAGTCTGACTAATCTGTATGGCATCAGGAAGACTGCAGGATGAAATGTTAGTAGGAAATGAGTTAATGGAGAAGAAAGGAAGGACTGGATAAACCAACTGTAATAGCAATACACACCTGAGGAGAGATTAGAAGAAAAAGTAAACAGCAGTACTGAGCCAACGAGTATTAATATTTTCAGTAACTCATAGAGTTCCAGCCCTGTCAAGAACAAGTTCTGTTTAGGAAACCTTCTGTTTTCTTACTGAAAGAGTACAGCATTACATATTTTGAAGAGAAGCAAACCCAACCCTCTACCTGACTTACAATGGGTGACCTACGGATCACTTCATAGAATCACAGAATAGTTTGGGTTGGAAGGGACCTTAAAGATCATCCAGTTCCAACCCCCTGCCATGGGCAGGGACATTCCACCAGATCAGGCTCTCCAAAGCCCATCCAACCTGGCCTTGAACACCTCCAGGAATGGGACATCCACAACTTCCCTGGGCAACCTGTGCCAGTGCCTCACCACCCTCATGAAGAATTTCCAACAGGACGTGATGACAATTTGTACATCTTGCATTTCAGACTATTATTTTGCAACTAAGGTAATTTCACCGTACTCAAACTACAGCATCAAACGCAGCATCGCTACCACAGATAAAACTGAGCCAGATAAAACTAAATCAGTAATCTCTTGCAAAACCATCCTCACATGGGAAAAAACCACTTCTGAATTGCAAACGTTGTGCACTTTCCTTTCCCAACCCTTCATGCACGTCAGAGTTCAGGGGTTTCCCCACAGGTGCTGCACTCGATGGTCCCTGTGGGTCCCCTGCGACTCGGGACGCTCGATGATCAAGGAGGGAATGTGTCCCACACCTCCTCGACCACCCGGGTACCAGAAGATGACCATTCATTGATGAAAGGCCTGGCTAACCTTTAAGGAACCTCTGAACCCACCTCCTCGCGGGAGCTTTAGAGCCTCCAGCGGTTTAACCCCCGAGGTGCCGTAGCCCCGCGCCTCAGTCTCTCTCCCGCCCCGTGAGGGGGTCCCGGCCCCGCCCCCGCGCACGCGCGCTCCGCCCGCCCGGCAGGAGGAACCCGCGGGGCTGGGGGGGGGAGGGGGAGCGATTTCCCGGCAGGCCCCGCGCTGCTCCCCCCCCCCTCCCCTCCCCGCGCGGCCGCGGGTGGGCGGCGCGGCGGCTGTAATGGCGGCTGGCGGTGGCTCGGCGCTGCTCTGACACCCGGGCACCTCTCGGCGCGGCGCACCCCACCTCCCTCCCCACGCCCCGCGCCCGGCCCGCCCCCCCCCCCTCCTTCCCCCCTCCTCCCCGCCCCAGCCAGCTCCACTCACCCCCTCCCCGGCCCCCGCTTCAGGCCCCCGCCGCGGGACGAGGAGGAGGGCTCCCCGCAGACAATGGACGAGCACCCCGGTGTCGGTGGTGGGATGGCGGCCGCGCCGAGGCCGCAGCAGCCGCCGCCGCAAGCGGGCGGGAACGTGAGCCTCCAGTCGGCTGGGGGCTGCGCGGGGGCCGGGGCCGGCGGAGGAGGAGGGCAGCAGGCGCAGGGCCCCGCGGCCCCGGCGGGCCAGGAGGCGGCGGGCCCCGCCGAGCTGTCCCGGCCGCAGCACTACACCATCCCGGGGATCCTGCACTACATCCAGCACGAGTGGGCGCGCTTCGAGATGGAGCGCGCGCACTGGGAGGTGGAGCGGGCCGAACTGCAGGTATGCGGGGCCGGGGGGGAAAGGGGGGTGCCGGTGGGAGCCGGGTCGCCGCGGCGCGGGGACGGTACCTGGGCGAGGCCGGCGAAGGCGCGGCCCTTCACGGCCTGCGCCGGGCTCCTCTCCCTGGGGCAGCCATTTTGGTTTGTAGCAATGGCGCCCGCGCGCCCGGCCCGGCCCCGCGCGCCGCTGCCCTCGCGGTGGGGCTGCGCCAGCCGCCCTGACAGCTGCCGCCGCCCGGCCGCCCGCTTCGGGGACCCAGCGCCGCCCCCGGGCCCGGCCCCGCGCGGCTCCGGGACGGGGCGAGCCTGGGCGCCGTCCCCCGCTGTCCACTCGCTTTGGAGATTCCGCGGGTGAGGACCATGAGCAGTGAGGGGATGGTGGGTCTGCAGAATGTGGGTAAAAGTGCGAATTGCGTCCCGGGAACAAAAACTCGGGAACTCTTCAGCGCAGAGAGCAAGTGTGGGGAGTTCCGCTGTCGATCTCTTGCCGTTAATGTTTGCTTTCAGTAATAGAAAGGATGTCTCTACTAGTTACTTCTGTACGTGAGAATAAAACCATGCATGGAGTACTACGAGTTTATGTTCAGATTACAACGGGTTTCACATAGGAGTCATTATTCTTTTATAGGACAGAAATTTGTACGACAACAGGTAAAATCCTCCAAAATTGCTTCCAAACAGTTTTTTGTATGGGGTGAATATTTACTGTCTTGAAGCGGCATTCCTTCAAATTGCGCTCTAATTAAGGTTTTCAGTAGCGTGCTGCAGCAGCAGCCAACTTTGCATTTAGTTTTAGATTCCAGAACCAAGAACTGTACCTGAGCCTGGACAATTCTTTCAGGACTTAGCTCTATAATAAGCATGTAATCTGTACTACTTTTGTTACAACTATAATTAAGAAAGGATTTTTAAAAAAAGCACCAAGGGAAACAAATTAAGAAGTTTCACTGTTTCCTTCACTTACTGCAGGACTTGGAATCATAGAGTCATAGTATAGTTAGGGTTGGAAGGGACCTTAAAGATCATCTAGTTCCAACGCCCATCGAACCTGGCCTTGAACACCTCCAGGGATGGGGCAGCCACAGCTTCCCTTGGTTTGCCATTTTAAGCCTTGTGGAATGGCTGTTTTTTAAAATTCAGTTTGGTGGATATCAGTGGGCACTTTTTTAGCAGAGAAGAATTTTCTTAATGCCATCATTTAGCAAATAAAACTGTCTTGAAAAGTTTGTTCTGTATGCAGGCTTGTTACTTTAAAACTGAAGTACCGCATTCCGTACTCCAAAGTAAAGCTCAGTTTGAAGACTTTGAAAGCTCCATCTGACTGAAAAAGTGTGGCTATGAACTCACGTGGCCTGTGTCACTATGATGTTTTCTTGCCAAGCCTGCTGCTTTTGTTTGTACTTGCTGTTTATCATCCATGGCCATACTGTTTCAGCTGTTTATTTCTGAAGGTACTGTTTAAGTTCTGACCCTGCTTATTTATGTGTTGGTTCGCTTTACCTCCTGTGTGCGTCAGGTCATGGGACAGAGACAGCATAGTCACTGCACAGTGCATGTGTATGAGGGTGGGTTTTTTTATAATTTCAGAAGCCCAGGATAGAAAAAGGGGAGGGCATTACCTTTGGATTTTAAATGTCAGTGTGTACGGTGGCGAAGAGTGATGCAGGAGTGTGTTGAGAATATTTCTGGAAGAGAGGTGCTTACCAGGCCTATGTTGTTTTTGTTGTTCTACAGCTCAAGTTGTAGAGTTCCAGTATGTTTTGAGGCTAAAAAAGTCTTAATAATTTGGACCCCAAACAACAGTTCTATTCATTGAAACTGCCGTCTTATTAATCTGTGTGATGTTTCTAAGTTTCCTTTTAAAATTCAGTACTACAATGATAGCCTTTGTTTAGTGAGAGAATCTTTTCATTCTTTTGAGAAAGACAGTGATAAAGACACTCAAATTCTCCCTGTGTAAAAGAAGACGCATCAGATAAACCTCTTAGAAACTCTTAAGTAGAAGGTTGTATTTTGGTGTCTGTGAACTGTCCCCTTGAGACTATTTCACTTGGATACTGAAATGAAAACTGGACATGGTCTTTATATTATAAACTACATATTTGAGTCACACTGCTAGACAGGCTTTCATTTTTTTTCATAAATAGGTAAGAAGCGGCAGAAGTGCACTTAGGAGTCTTAAATGTCTGTATGCTTGTGATTCTCAGTCAGGAATCCTTCAGGAACCTCCTTGACCTGGTTCCTTCTACATGCAGGTAGTCTTTCCCTTCTTTCAATGTTACAGTAAACTCTCTAAACATTGTTTCTCAGTGCTGGTCCCTTCTAAGTTAACTTAACCGTATAAGTTCTAAGTTAACTGGATAATTTTGCAAATTATGCTTTCTAAGTAGTACGTGGAAAACCAAATGACTTAGCAATATGTCTGATCATATTTGGTTGTTCTGAATTTATGACTTTATTCTTCCAAAGAATAAGAAACTTTCCTATCTGCAGTATGAAATTAATGGGACTCCTAAGTGATTTCCCCACCCGCCCGCCTTTTTTTTTTCCTGGTTAGTTAAGTGATCAGAAGAATTGCTGGCCCGTGGTAAGAGTGCTCTCTGTGTATGGGGAGGCTGGTGCAGGGAGAGATGATCGGCAATGACAGTTCTGTTCTTTCTTGGATCTTCTAATGAACTTTTTGTTCTGTTGTTTTACCTGTCTACGGGACACATTTTTATAATTAATTTAAATTGCAAGATATTTGGTCATCTTGGGTTTTATACCACAGCCATAATGACTGACAAAGGATCTCAACTCTTTGGATTTGAAGAAGTCCTGTGCCGGTAGACATAAGTCTGCATTCACATCAGGCTTTGAATCTTAAATGTTAATAACTTTACACTATCTTTTCTAGCTGTCCAGGTGCATCGCTCTTCTGTCTGTGTGCACAGAGGAAACGGCATAATTGTTTGCCAAATCTGTGTGTGCATAAATCAGTGTCGAGTACAAAAATGTCAAATATCAGGAGCCTAGTCCTTGAACCATAGTGCACTTAATTTCCTTTCGCTTGTACTACTGGCTGCCACAGTAACTTTTTAGCACTTACTGCTGTGTGGAAAAGAAGTTGTCTGGCCTTGTGTAGCATATTGAGTGCTTGAAGGGAATAGGCTGGATCTGGTCTCTGTTCTGTGCACTAGGAGAATGAATTTTTCACTGTAATGGTGTTGTGTAATTTTAACTGTAACTTTGATCTGTCAATGTAATGACCTTGATGTTGGTAGCTGTTCTACTAAGATAAATTAAATCCATGTTTTCCAAGATGTTTATATGTTTTAGAGGAGTAACAGCAAGCCCATATTGTTGGCCGTTAGGTATTGGTTAGGAATAATTATTTCCTTTTAGGAGCTAAGTAGCTCTGCGTTCGTGAAAAAGAAACGTAGATGGAAAAAGCTTTTGGATGCAGTGTAGAAACTCATAGAGAATGAAGATGAAGTTGTGTCAAAAGGAGTATTACAGAAAAACTTGCAACGTTTGTGGGAAAGTCAATAGAGTTCCACTTTCTTTTGGGGCTTGCAGGCTGACAGCGCTTGGCTGGAGTGGATGTCTCAGTTGTACATTCTTTTTCATCAGGTTTTCTGAACTAGATAAAAATGAGATTGAGTACTTTCCAATACTTCAGAATTACAAAAGAACCTGTTGAGAAATAATTGCTACTTCCAAGTGTTTTAGTGTATAGGAAGAATAATTAACATAAATACTCAAAATATATAGAATTTCACTACTAACAGTATGCATCCTTTTAAGTAACTCAGATGTGCATAAAGGTTTATATGGTTGTTGGTCTGACTGCACGTAGCTGTTCTTATGTTCTCCTGACCGATAGGATAGCTTTGAAATGCTCTGTTTTGGTTGTCTGAAAATACCCTTAGTACTGTTTTGATACTAATTTGCTTAAATAAAAAATCCTGATTGATATCAGGGGCATTAATTGTGCTAGAACATGCAGAAGTTCCAGGTAGGAAAAGCAGATGCTGCAGTTGTGAAGTGTGTGGTGTATTGTAACCACATGCATTGTGTATTGATTGCATTCTAGACGGTTGAAATTGGAAAATATGCATAATTTACAAGCTGCTATTTCATTTGGTGTTAGTGGGTGTATCTCAGTATTTAATTTGAAATTAAGCTTGACTGACTGCTAAAGCCATCCTTAAAAAACCCAGCGGATACTTAATCAACACTGACTGAAAATAAGATGAAGTGGGTTGTAAAAAGGTGAACAACATTCATATTTGCAAAACTTATAAGGGCCAAGAGGTGTGTAGGTAATACGTGCATCTCAAACGTTCTGTTCATGCAGGGTGTTAAGATGCTTGCTGCAGCAGGGGTGAAGAAGTACCACTTCATACAAATGCATAATGCTTATTCACATAATAAATTGAGTATTTGTTACCTCTCTTTTATAATGAAACTTTTTTTTCAGTGTAAAATAGCATACATCTAGGAGTTAAAAACCAGAAACCTTTGTTCATTAGTCATTTTTCTAAGCTATTGGTCAAAACAGCTACACATTTTATGGAGTTCAGTCTGTTTTGCAATTTAAAGTACTAAATCAAGGGTTCTGTGTATATTGGGTAGAGGACAATTAGACATAATCAAGGATTTCCCTCCTGTGGCTTGCCATAAGCTGTTTAATCAACTGAGTTAGAGGCAGTTCTGATGGAACTTTAGGTGCCTCTTTACTGAAGTTTGAAAGTCTGTTCTTTTCTGTGTATATGGGAAAATCCTGCCGTCCTCCATAGGCTTCTTAATGAGACTTCCAAATTGAAAATGTGCAGAGCTGCTTCCTTTTTGTGGATGAATAACCTACACAGATAAGAACTGATTGTAAATTAAAAAGCAGCTGCTACATAGCAGAGTTTACCATAAAAGATACACACACAAAGTTAAAGTAAGGAGATGTCTTACATAGTTTAAGATAAATAGGAATGAGATTTTCTCCTTTGTAAAGAAAGTAGATACATGGTTAATATTTTGACTTCTTTTGCTATAAAGTTAGGGTACTGTCTGTGGCTCTAAAGGATTAGTGTTCATTTGGGGGGGGGGGGGGGGGGAAGTGTTTTCACTTTTCCATTTATGCCCATTCCTCCAATTTTATTTTTTTGAGCATTTTATTTAGGTCTTTAACGTTCCTATATAATGTCCTTGCAGTATTTACTTCGTAGAGGTAAAATGCAATAAAAGGATGTGGGACTTTGAGTTATAGAAAGATCCTTCAGAAGCTTACTAGAAAAAACCTGGGTGGGAAAGTAAGGCTTGGTATAGTAGTTGTTTAATTTTTTCTGGAATATTGTTCCTAAATAATTCCCCTCTATCAACACTCAGGATAAAAATGTTTGTACTGCGTAGTAATTACTCTTCCATAAACAATTCTTTAGAATAACTATCCTCTTACTTAGAAGCAGCAAACAGAACTCTTTTTATCAGTTACTCTGATAAGGTTTTCTTTTAGACACAGCTTAAATGTATGTGGCAGATAGGTTATTTAACACTTCTTAGTGAAGAATTTAGTGAAGAATTACTTTTTTTTAATACTGGACGTGTATTTTATCTCTTAGCTTCATTGTCATCACACCTATGCTTGTTTAATGGCTCTCTGAGAAACTTCACTTCAGGGAATTTTGGGGGGGGAGTGTAAAAATATCTTGTGGACACTGAAAGTAGGTTTTGAAATAGTGATGTATGTTCATCCTTTTGTCATCAAGCTGGGAGAAAGTGGTAATGATTCCTTTTTCCTAATTGAAAATTGGAAATAGGGAAGTTAGTTCGTCCACTGATTTAGCAAATCTTCTGGACAAAGGGATAACCTGCAAGAGCTTTGTTTGCTTATCTGATTGTTGTTTGTCACTCGAATGTTCTTGAATTATCCTAAGCAATGGCTCAGCAGGATATCTGGTTTAATGGTATCTTCTGTCTTCCTCTTTGCTACTCCAACAGTTATTAAGAGCTAATTATGAAGTTGGCTGTTCTTCAGGACTGGTCCTCAACCTGTAGCATGAATTTAAGCAGGTTTTTTTTAGCGCCACTATAGGATTTTTACAAAACCAACTGATTTAGAGGTAACCTGCTGTTAGCAATTAAGGGTAAAATAAATTTATCTGGGTTTTGGATAAACTCTGCTTAATGTCATTGAGAGATGGAGTGCATTCTTAGCCTTTTTGAAGGTTTTGTGCATGTTTTAAGTATATATATTTATGTTGAAAAAGCTTGCACATGTTGACTGTAACTTCCTGAAAAACTGTACTTTTCTCATTGGTGATTGAAGTGATCCTGAAATATGGAGCGTACCTGAGAAATTCCAGATGCCTGGAGTTCTTCCTGATTATCTCTTTGTTTTTGATGGGTCATTTGCTGTAAACCTTGCTCTATTTTCTTACCTTGCTTTCTCTTCACTCAGAATATGGTCACTCCTTAACTGTGAGCAAATTTGAGATTGATGATCCTATAGTACTTCTTCTAGATGGAAAAAAATTAACAGCACACCCCCCCCAGGCTTTACACCAGTGGACACATAGAGAATGCTTGATCCTAGTATTTAACTCAACACTGTGATTTATTTTTGTATTGAATTTTTTTTAATCTCAAAATACAATTTTCCAGGTGAAGACTACGATCTTTTTGTTGATACCGAGTTTACCAGCAGGCAGCTGCAGAACATTTGCTTCTTTTTCAGATACCATGGTATTTCAAAATAGAGAATAAGAACTGGTAACGTGTAGATGAGTTTAACTCTCCAACAAACTTGGCAGTTCAAGAGTTGTGAGACTGAAATTGCTTTCTTTGAGGATAAGGTGCTTTTAACTCCTGGACCCTGGGGTGTGGGAACAAAATCCTGGTATATACCTTGAGACCTTGGGAAAGGAAAAGATCCTGCTTGGATGAACAACACTCAGAAGTATTTAAGGAGAACATATAAAAATGTAAACGTATTTACATGACTTATTCATATTACCTATTTATATGACTAAGGTTTATACAGTTGAATTGGTAGAAGGCAGGACTACTGGCTGTGCTAACCCTGATGAAGTGGTGTAAATTAAAGAGGGCTGGCCCAGTTCTGTCAGGAAGCTAGATTAACATTTAGGAGGTGCAAAGTAAATATTCTTCCTTAATTTTGTGATGCCTTCCTTAAAACACTTTGCTTTATACACTTGTATTTTAGCTGTTGTACTTTTTCGGTTTTTCTAACTTTTATTTCATTAACTTGTGTTCAGTTTTGTTATTGTTGTCATTGCCTTAATGCTGCAGAGCTTTAGGCCTTGTAATACTGTATTCTTTTATGTATATATAGATGGCTGCTTATATTCTAGTTCTGACACTTGAGTAGTTTTTGCTTTCTTCTCCTTGGAAGTGTGTTACTGACCTGCAGCTGATGAACATTGACATGAGCGTCTGTTGCTAGGTCAGTTTAGGTCACTGTGTTCACAGTCTGCTGTGAATTATACTTTCCCCTTCTGCATTCCTAAATAATAAATAGATGTTCCTGATTCTGGAAAGGAAATGTACATTCTTGAGGATGTTTGCCATGCTGTGCTTTTCTGTCCCTTTCCACTCCATAGTAATAGTAAGGACCCACCACACTACAAAGTATACACCTTCACTCTGATTCCTGTGCTCTTGAACTACAACTACGAGTAATAATAAAGAAAATTATCTTAATATTCTTAGTTCTGTTTAGTATTCAGTGTCTAACAAATCTGTAATTGTGGCACTTAGTAATTAACTGTGTAACTTAACAATGTAACTCCGTCTTAATGGAATAATGCACCAGTGTAGTGATGCTGGCAGTGTACATATTTTAATCTTATCAAAGTCAAATACTGTGTTTTGGTGTTACCATCAGTGTATAATGAGTTTTACTGGTGGTAGTGGTGTCTTTCTTGGAAAGAGAACTTTTTTACTGGCTCAGATGTGTTCCAAAAATGCTCTGTAATTTAAAAGGCTGCACACAAATCTTTTGGATGGAAATGGACCCAGGAGTGTAGCTAATTTTTGGTTTTTAACAGGTGTCACTTGCAAGGTTCTTGTGTTTAAAAGAAATGTAGAAAATACAGATGATAGTGACAGAATGAGAAACTGCATATGAGGATGAACTTGTGCTGAAATAAATATGCTGATTTGCTTTTCCTCATGACTGCTGTGAGTTTCCTGTTAAAGAAATTCATAAAACCCCTGAATGATTTGTGGCTTTATAAGAGGGAGCTATAAATATAGAAATTGGGAAGTGATTTCTGTCTTGTGATCTGTGCAGAACTTGCAAGGTCAACATTGCAATATAATGTCCAATTCTTTAGTAGTAATTTTGAAAAGAATGCTGAAAACTTGACATGAAAGCAATTTGTGGGCTGCAAATCGCATCTTGGAGACTGATCCATGTAGAATTCAGTCTTGCTGGCTAATCAAAAAGAAGGCCAAGAGGTAGCTTTATTAGGTAACTTGCTGGGTTTTAAATGCATTCAGGTGCTTCTTAACTCAAAGTAGAAAGTTGTTTCGTTTAAGAGGTATGACAGAGCAGACTGGAACTTCACCTTAAAAAAAAAAAAAAAGAAAATTATCCCAATGAAAGAGTGTAGATAGTGTGACAGATGTGTGTGTGAAGTTGGGCAACTGCCTCTTTTTTTTTCGTAGAAGAGCGAAAGAATAACATTATGTTATTGTATAACATAATGTAAAGATCTTTGTACAATAAAAAAATATGAAATTATGAATAATTTGTACATGAAGACCCAGAAGAAATATAAATTGGTTTAAAATAAGCCATTTATTTAAATAGATTCAAAATAAACCACGTTACTCTGTAGTATAATCTACTGTTATTAAGTTTATAAGTTCTTTCCATAACTTTTCTTAAGGTATTGTACCTAAAAGAACCTGGGCCTTTGGAACAAGGCAACTAGGGAATCTATCTTTGTTGGTGGCTTGTTTTTTTAAATCTTAGCTCAGATATTTGATTCAGTACAAAGGTAACAATGAAATATGGCCTATCCAAATGTCAGATTGCTTTAACTGATCTTCTTTTCTTTTAAGTCAATTTTATTTGCATCATTCTTGGCTTGAAAACACACATTTTTTGGTGCCCCCACTCCAGGTGTCCTGTTAGGGAAGCTAGAAGACTGTTGTTTCCCCTCCTGGAAGACAGAGAACTTGCAGCTGTATTTTCAGTTGACTGCACTACTCTTCTATAAAACCGTCTCTAACACCTTGACTCTGAGTCACACATTAATCTCTCAACTATATGATTGACAATAAAAAGTGTCATATATTGCCTATATTCTCCAAGTTAAATTCCTGTAAAATGTGTGTGTGTGTATAACTAAAGACAGCCACACAAATGCATAGTTTGCTTATTTTTAGTATTGTCCCTTTTTTTAGTTCAGTTATGGAGAAAACTGCAGTATTAAGAAGGAATTTGATCAATGAGAAGAGTACTGTAGATTAATCTTGCATATTCACAATATTGAGTGGCTGTCTTCAATTAAAAGGAAGCCAGTGTTGTCTGTGTTGTAATAAGTGAAATGTACTCAGCATTGTTAGTTTGCTAAGAAAAGCTGCGATCTTTTCATTTATGGACTAAAATAATCAGATTACCAAGAGCCAGTGTCAGGGTGCAGTTCTTTAGTAGTTTGTGTTGTTAAGTATGTCTGTCCAGGGCTAGAAGCGGTTCTTGAAAAATTAAAATTGGAAGAAAATGTACAAGAACTTTTGCAGTGTAAATTCTAAGACAGTTGCAAAATGATCCTGACCTTTCTTTAGGAAGTTCTCTTAAAATTGTTCTGGTTGCACTGCATTTTTGTCTCTGTTTCACAATCAGTTTGTGCTGCGAGTTAGAACCATTACATAGTGTTGTATGTAAATTGCAGATGTGTTTATAGCACCTTTATACTATGGAATTGTTTGTATAGGAAGGGACCTTTAGAGGTCATCGAGTCCAACCCCCACTGCAGTGAGCAGGGACATCCTCACCTCAATCAAATTGCTCAGAGCCCTATCCAATGTGACCTTGAAAGTTTCCAGGAGTGGGACATTACCACCTCTCTGGGCAGCTTGTTCCAGTGTTTCACCAACCTCCCTGTAAAAATTTCTTCCTTGTATCTAGTCTAAATCTGCCCTCTTATAGTTTAAAACCATTACCCCTTGTCCTATCCCAACAGGCCCTGCTAAAAACTTTGTCCACATCTGTCTTGTAGGCTCCCTGTAAGTATTGGAAGGCCACAATAAAGTCTCACCAGAGCCTTCTCTTTTCCAGGCTGAACAATCCCAACTCTCTCAGCCTTTCTTTGTAGGTGAGGTTTTCTATTGCTCTGATCATTTTTCTGGCCCTCCTTTGGACCTGCTCCACCAGGTTGGTGTCTTCCTTGTGCTGAGGTCACCAGAACTGAGCGCTAGACTCACAGTGGGGTCTCACCTGAGCAAACTGGAGAGGCCGAATCACCTCCCTCAATCTGCTGGCTGTGCTTCTGATGTCACCGAGGAGACTGTTGGTCTTCTGGGCTGCAAGCGCAAATTGCCGGGTCATGTCCAGCTTCTCATCTACCAGTACCCCCAAGTCCTTCTTCACAGGGGTGCTCTATTATCTTAAGGAAACTGATTTGTTTGGGTGGATGCTCTCAAGCTCTGCTGTGCTAATCTTTTTTCTTTGTATATTCTTCTTGCTTTCTTTGGAAATGTGTGTAAGAAGCTTTCAGCAGCTATCCAGTTTGGACATTAAAGCTAACTTTGGTGTTCGTGCTGTTGTGAATATTGTGGCAGAGACCTGCTAGGTGGTTTGATAAAGAAAGACTGGGTGGACATGAATGTAGAATGTTTTCTGTGTTAAATTTTGGCAGTGACTAAACTACATATCGGTGAATTGAACAGCATAACTTGGGTTCTGACAGTTTTCTGTAGTTCGATTGAAAGTAACCGTATGTTGATATGTAAAACTACTTAACATCCTGGGTTAACTTTTATCTTTGAAAGGCACATGAACCCTAATATTCCTTTTTTGGTTTTTTTGAGAAACTGATGTGAAACTAAACTCCATAGCAAATCAGTTAAGAAAGTAGATATAGCATTCTTAGTTTTATTTTACATGCCTTGATCTTCGGAAAGTACATACTTTCTTGAGAAAGTATACATACGTTTTCAAACAGTCCTAATTGTAGATAGAATTTGTTTGTGTATATGTTAGATTTGTTTGCAGAGATTTCTTAAATTATTATTAGGTGCGTGACTGCCTCAGTCTTGGGAGCTTGTGTTCAAACATGTTTCATAGATTAATCAACCTGATAAAGGAATGCAGTTGAAGAATGCTGTCCAGACTCTTCATAGAGTAGTATATCTGAGTAGTAAGGGGCAAAAGCATTTCTCATGTTTTACTTGGCTATTTAGTTATCTTGAGTGATGGCATTCAATTTGATATTTGAATGGAAAGATTTTAATTTCTCAGTAGAATTATATTGATGTTGAAGATAGAATAACTTGGAAGTAAAAATGAGTGAGCATCTTTTGAGGTAAAGGGAACATTTATATCTGGTTAGATGGTCTAGTGCCTTCAGACATTCCTGTTAACGGTCAATTGATTAAAGAAATAATTATGGCTGTTTAATGGCTTTCAGCTAGAATTTGCTGGATCTTGGATCTGCTTAGATTGCCAGTGTTCTTGATCATTTGCATGGGAGGTGCAAAGGAAAATGTAAATTTGCTATTGGAGGAATCTTTAATGATGCTGAAATAAAATGCCTGCAGAAATTCAAGTGTGTGGGGAGAAGGAAAACTGGTGTATAGGGACAGTGGCTGATATCCTGACACATCAGCATGGATCATTTTATTAACTTTATTATCATCAACATACTGTAACAACAACCAGATTAACTTCACATTTCCTGCGGTTAATGTAATTATTCAGTCTTCTAGAACAGAATCTTCTTCCAGGAAGATGACAATTCCTTTAAAAAATCCTAGGCAGGAACTTACTTTCCTGAAGAATGGCCTCTGGGACTGAAATAGAAAAGAAAAATTCGTTTTTAAATTAAGCTGTGCTCAGTATTTTGTAAGTTTTTAATGGAAACAAAAATTTCGAAGCCTGTTGTATTAAAATGTTCTTTATGGAACAGTAGTGGTCAATGAATGATAAATTTGAAGTCACCTGTATTTGTTACTCAAAAAAATTACTTAGTTTTCAATTCTTAGTGTACATTTTAGTCTTTGTGGAGAATGCTTTTTGTGACAGTTTGAATCCATTGCTTTTAGTGGCTTCTAAGTGTTTTGAACTTGTAGTTTCAATTTACTGCTTTTTCTCCTGCTGCTGGCTTATGTGTACTGGATAGAAAACTATGGATATCTGGTTTATTTAGCTTCTGGACTAAGTAGAGGATGTCAGTCTTTAAAAACAAATCTGAGTTGTATGAGTTTTGTTATTGTAGTATTCCTAAATACTGCATTGGTTAGGAGAGTGGCTATAAAAATCCTAGCATAAGAAAAAATTATTCAATGAAACAATTCTAATAAGGAATACTGACAGAATGAAGATAGTCTTATACTGGCTTTATTTTGTGGCTTGGAAGTTTGACACAAGCATAGAATAGGAGGAAATTGAAGGCTGGATTTTCAGTAAGTTGTTCAAAGAAGCTGATGAGACTTGTCAGTATTTGGCCCTGTAGCATAAATACCCAAGCTTTTGAATTTGAATGACCGGGAGTGACGTTTCAGTGGTGGAAAAGAGGAAGCGCAGGTTCGGGGAAGGAGAGTTTTTCAAGCCTGATCTTTGCCATACCCATTGCAGGACTGAAGGGGACTTGTGGATGAGTAAATTCTCTTGTATCTGTCACTTGTATCATGAACATGCCAGTCTGCTCCTTCGAGCAAGCTGAGTTTTTGGTCTGCCATTCTTGTGCGATGGTCGCTTAAGGGTGTTGCTTTTCTAGTGGCTAGGGATTGCCTTTGAGAAGTGATCAGAAAGTGGTGATACGAGTCTTTCAAGAAAGTATCGGTTGAGGAGCAAGAAATGATGATCAGCTCAAATGGAAAAGATCTATAAAAGAGAACCTTCAGGAAACATCTTAACACCATTCCTCCTTTAAGTGCAGTAGCTATGACCTGATAGTTAACTGACTGCTTGAAGGGTTACACAGGGAATTATCATCTTTATTTGCTAATGTTCAAGTGTAAACTAGTATTAAGTAGTTGTTGAAATCTTTTTTCCTGCATCTGTAATCTGGACACGTTTTATGAAGTAAATGTTTTCTGTTAACATATGAGAGCTGATGTTACTAATTTTTCAAGTCTTCCAATTATTTTTTTATTCTGCAAGATCTTTAAAAGTGGCATCTTTGAAACGTGTATCATCCTGATATGACCAGTGAAGCCTTTCTCACTGCACAGCTTACTAGTGAGAGCTTCTTGCTTGAGACTTTGATTTACAAAGTTTTATTTTTTTATGGTAGTCAAGGTATCTTTCAGTCCTCAGTTGACAGTTTAAGGATTACTAGTAATTGTAATAATTGCATAGACATAACCAGTTTTGTGAGGATGTATTGAAACCCTTCCAAATGCTTAATGTTTTTACATTTATGATGGTTTAGATGTTTTCAATGAGATGAAGTTTTAGACTGTGTTTGTTGGAAACTGAAGGTGAAGGCTTCTCTTATGTTCACTTTGCCTTTTATGAATGGGAATTAGAACATTAGTAGCTACACAGGTGTGTCCACTCTTAAATTACTGTTATGAGTCAAATTTTCCACCTTCTCAGTATTTTTTGGTTTTCCAAAACAGTGTTCTCCTTCAACTTCAGCATAATAAGCATCTACAAATGAAGAATGTTAGTCTTTTTGTGTGATAATTATCTAGTGATTAAAACAAAATGCTTTTTAAAAAAACAAATCTTACTATTGTTTCGAGTTTTGCGATGTACCCTATTAGGATAAGTCACACGTCTGCGTATGGGGTGTATATATTCAAGCTGCTTTGGTGTATTGCATTTCTTTGAAAAATACTGCAGGCCTTTCCTTCCTTCCTTCTGTAAGTCTGAATGGACTTTAGAAAAACAATCCTCAGCATTGCATTGCAGCTGGCATTGCTTTACTTATATTTAAGGTTTTTTTAAACACACTTCCGGAGTCTGGGAGTTAACAACGTTTGCAACTGCAATGGAAAGAAAGTATACTTGCTTACTGAGTGTGTTCCTGTGTTGGTAAATCCATTAGAATTTGATTGTTTGAGTTGTACAAGAAAGTGTTAGTGTTTTGACAGGGTAAAGGGAGTCTTTTCATCAGTCTTACATGATTTACCATTCAGGTTTTATGCTGCTTTTTCCTTTAGTTTGTTTTGCTAGGTTTAAGGTGTTGGATGAGTATTTAAAATACTGCATATCATGACCTATTAATAAAACAAATGATTAAATTCTATATGTAGTTATTATATGACCTTTGAGTTGCATATGCAATTTTACCTGCCCCAAAACTGCAAAAACTTTGCTCCTTTTTCTTCAGTGGCTAAGAGAAATGTTTGATTAACCTAAAGATCAAGTCACGTCTTCTGTGCAATTGAGGTGATAAAATGCAGTTCTAAAGTTCTAATATGAATGCTGCTATTATGAGTACGCAGAGTAATAATTATTAAGTTTTAAGACCTTTCAAGCGTCTTTAAGAAGGGGGGAAAAAAATCCTCATTTTCTTACCAGAGTAAGAAATTTTGTTTAGTTTAGATGTATCAACTTTGTGAAATGCAGATTGTCAATAACTTTAAGTTATGTGGAAATTCTCTAGTAAACTCCTTTAAATCTGCTGTTGCACTTTGATAAAGTACTGTAATTTCATGCTAGGGATGTAGAGTGTCAGTGTAATCAGTGATTTACTTATTCCTGCTGTTGAAGGATAACTTCAGTTTGTTTGTCTTGGAGTTTGTTGGGTGCTTTGCACATGGTCAGACTTCCCATATAAAAGATAAAAACCTTTTTAGCTGTAAAATGTAGTGCGTTTGTCTGAAATGCAACACAGCATTAAAACAATATTCCGTTTACAAAGTCTAGAATATTAGATGTTAGAATTTTAATTTGTCCCCTTCTGTGTGTGCATTCTATAGTTATTTAACCTCAGACAATTTTTTTTTGTGGAATCCATGCTATTCAAGTAACTGTTCAGTAATTCTTTTTATGCTTGTATTCTGTCTTGCTTAGTTTCAGGCATTATTTTATGCATCCTTGCACAACCACAAAGTATCTGTCACTCTTAACTGCTTTTTAGAGCTCCTTGAATTCTCTTCCATAATAAAACTGGGCAAGTTCATGTGGTGGTGTCCTTATTTACAGCTGAGAGCCAGGGTGTAGAGGGAGACCAGAGTTATCAAGTGTCACTGAATTTTGTACAAAGGTAGTGGATCCCAGAGATCCATGAAAATGTCATGGTTATGAAAATGGACAGAGAAAGAATCTGCCCTGAAAAACCAAAACTCCTGGTTGAGCTTATTTAAAGAATCTGAAGCATAGCCCTGTTTGCGAAGGGAAATATTCTAATAGAATCTGTACACTACTGAATTCAACTGGAATTTTGTAAAACTATGGGAGGCCATATTTTTGCTTACAAAACTAGTTTTATATATGTTCTGTAAAGTAACGTGTTTTCTTCCTCTTAAGAAATGTTCTTGCTAATACACTTTCAACGATACATTTTGATTGAATTTTTAGTTCAAAAATGTTAGGGCTTGTCTCATATTTGACTTTCTTAGCCTCTCTGCTCTTGTTTTTGCAACGCTTGTGCTCTGGACATGCAGGTTATGATATCATGGTCAGTTTAGGCTGATCTGAGGCCATGTTGTAGCTGAAAGGAGCTGTTACTTCAGTATCCTGTTTGCTTCCCGTGTGCCAGCCTAAGTACTCCCATGGCTATGCAGAGTAGGATCAGGAAACTGATGTAATTCAGAGCTAAGTAAAACATAAATAAAATTATTTCCTCAGTAGACTTAACGTGTGGCAGCAGAAGCAGCTAAGTCAGCACAGCAGAGGGAACAGAAATAGGAGGAGGAGGAGGAGGATTATTCTGCTTAGTAACAGCCTGGAGACTTACAAATTGGTTTAAGACAATGGAAAGAATTCTGTCATAACTGGGAGGGATAGAAGGTGAGTACCAGTGTTCTCTGCCATTTTGTTTCCCAATTTTAGTGCCAGTCAGTCTTTAATCATCAGTATAGTTATAAATTATATTGAATCTAGCTCTCCTGAGAATTGTTTCAACGAAAGGAATATCTAAGGATTGAGCAAGTTGTATTATGTAGAGAGTGTGTCTTAAGTGTTTGTGTATGGAACCTAAGTTAGTACAACAGCCCCAAGGGAAACTGATCTGTTTACTTTATCTGATTTATCAAACCTGAGATTTACTGCTTTTCAAAAAAGTAGGTGTTGGGAAATTCTTTGTGAATTCTTAGGGCTTGTAGTCATGCAATACATCAAGTCATGATTCTGACACGCCTCATTTCTCAGTTAACGCTTAAGACGTTGATTAATGTAATTTATACAGCAAATCTGCAGTGATCTTATTCTTGATTTTGTACTGACGGTCTTGATGACTAAGTGTTCCTAAGTCTAAACTGATTTCCCACGTTTCTAAAGATCAAGCTCTTTAACTTCTGCATAGTTAACTGGTTAGGTTTTATAGCCATGTGACATTTACAATGGAGAGGAAAAAAAAATGCCGAAAATCAGTCAAATATGTATGCAAGCAATTACAGAAATTGATGCTAAAATAAATCTGCTAATATTGTCAAAAATGTCGAAACCCCAACTGCAAAGAGTGTTATGTGGTAACCTTTCTGTTCATCTTGTTAACCCTGTGAAGTTTGTTATAAATACTGTTGTATATGAAAGACTTCTTAGGGACTTCGTAGGGTATGTTTTTGGGGTTTTTTATTTTTATAAACATGATTTCTGTAGTATATTGATTTTCAAGATCACTTAACTCATTAACCTGTCTGGTTTAGAAGTGAGAGACCTAGGCAATCTCTAGAAAATACAGAGACTGGAATCTGCTTGGCCAAGTACTCCAGTATTTAGTTCTGGTTTTATTTTTGTAAAAAGTTTATGAGCATGCAGAAACTTTGAAGTGTGGTGTTGCACATATGTGCATGTAACATCACTTTTAAAAATACCTACTTTTATAACTGTTTTATGTGTACTTCTGTATTTATGTGTAAGGACACTTTTTGTTGTCTTGAAAAACTAGTGAAAATCGAGATAATAAGCTTGGCTTGTGAAATTGTCTGGTCATTAGGTACTAGGGGAGTGCAAATTATGTGTAATTGTAGTTTTCTCCAGGTTTTCTGTTAACTTGATACTGGAATTTAAGAAATACTGAAAGGCTGAGTCTAATCTAAGTGACATAATTGCAGTTGAGTGTAGTTGTGAGGTTTGCTCAACTGCCTCCATCCTTTCCCATTGAGAGCTCACTGTTTAAAATAGCTGGTTCTGCCTCTTGGTCTCTACCTTCTGCCTTGAAATATCTGCAATCATCACAAAGTGTATTTTTTATTTTTTCTCCATTACCATGGATGGTTTGATGCATTACTGTTTCTCCCCAAGTGGCAGTGGTTAGTTGAGAGTGCTTTCATGACTTTTAACTGAAATACTCATTAACTGCCTTTGTGTCACTTGGATTATACATTTTAATTGTTTAAAGTATTAGTTAGCTAATGTAAGGTAAAAGAATACATTTTAATCTGGTTTACTATTGAGCAGAAGGCCACAGGGTCTAAAATCATTGGTGATCTGTGAAGTTTTATGTAGTGGCAGCACTAAATCTTGAGAAAGGAGCAATGCAAGAATGTCATCCTCCTGGTTAGACTGTTTCAAGCTGTAATGACCGAGAGTAATGAAAATATGCAACCACTCCCTTTAAAAAAAAAATCTTCAAGGATAGATCAGGTAACAATTATAGGTCTAGTTTTTGTTTGGTTTTTTTTCTGTTGTGTCCCCTTTAGTAATGAAATTGTGTTGTTGATCTTAAGCTCTGTAGAGCAATGTGGTCCCTACTTTACTCTCCTCATTCAGTTTAAGAATTAAAGAAAATTTTATATTGAATCTTGCCTTGAATTAGCTATCAAATTAGGTCATAGTGAGGACAAATGAGTTTGTGATTTCTGGTAGTGATGGCCAACCCAGTGCTTTGTATTCACATCTGCAAATTCCCTTGTCTTCCCTAGCATTTCGCTTGTGAAATACAAGCCCTTTCACTTTGCAGTGAAGTTTTCCACTAGACCTCTTACACTAGTTGAGGTAGCTTGTATGTTCTATTGAATCTATTGTTGCCTACTTAATTAGGAGGCAAGAAGGAAGCTGCATTGCTTCTTTGTAAGTTTGGTGGGTAGTATGACTGATGCTTTTTAAAAAAATTGTAAATTCTGTATTTGAATTCATATATCCGTTTCTTAATCTGTTAATTAATACTTAATACTGGCATTAAAACCTAAATTGTTTAAAAGTACACTTTGTGCCTATTTTAATGTGACCTTGGGCTTAGAAGAAAATTTATACCAATTCATGCTACCAATGCTGTAATCACAAAGATGTATGCATTTATAAAATGTCTCAAACGATGGTTCTTTGTGCCTTCCTTTAGAGTTGTTATACTAACTTCATACCTTTATTTCAAGGCAAAACCCCCAGCACTTATGAACAGAAATATTCTAGAGCACAAATATTTCTGCTGTTAATGACTGAAATGGTTAATGCAAAACAGTTTCAGTTTTGGTTTGGGTTGGTTTTTTTGTTCTTTCTGAGCCAGATTTCATTATTTTGTTTTGGGAACAGAATGGAATAAAATCTGTTATTTTTTTGTGTGTGTGTTTTCAGGCTCGGATAGCGTTTTTACAAGGGGAAAGAAAGGGTCAAGAAAATTTGAAGAAAGATTTAGTGAGAAGAATAAAAATGTTAGAATATGCATTAAAACAAGAAAGGTAGGTATATAAGTTGTTCGGCTTTTATCTAACCTGGAAGACTTTACAGACTAAAAGGAGTTTTGTCATGTTATGTAAATTGTCTTTAGTAGATGATTCTACGGTTACTTTGTGTAAATTGTCTCTATGATTGGTCATCTTTACACTGTTTTCTGATAAACTTTAGTCTCCACTGTAATAAAAAAGGCATAATTTTCAGATTGTTTGGATGCATGTCTTAGATATAGAAAACTAAATTGGACACTTTCCCTTTTCCGAATAGTGGTATACTAAGTAAGAATAAGTGTTCCAAAAACGTTTATACCTTATTACTAACTTCTACGTGCTCTTCAGTGGTATTAAACTTGAAAGGATTGAAAATATTGTTCTCTTGATTCCCTACAATTATTTTGTATGTGTTGCATGATGAAAACTATATTTTGTGGCAGAACAGAGTCCTTTGAAAGTTACTATTACATTACGAAGTACTATTTTTCATGTGGTCAATGCTAGAATTTCCAGTCTCAGTAGTTGCATTTTCTGTAGCATTAATTTAAGACTTTGAAAATTTAATATTCCATTCAGTCCATGCAGGCTAATGTCCTTCAAAGAGACGTGTTCTTCTGTTCCATGGCTATTTAATTTGATGAGAATTAGTAATTTTGCAAAACCACTGTGAAAATATTTTCATGTGCCTATACTTCCAGTAATGGACTCCATTTAATTTTATCTTGCTTTTAAAAAGCAACTGAATCCAACAGTGTAAACATCTTGAGGTTCAGGCAACAAAATAGGTAGCCTTTATTTGTTTGTTTTTTTTTATTTAAGGGGAACATTTCTGCAAGAGTAAAATTAATATTTTGTAGCAAAGTATAGTGAGGCTTCGCCTGGACCCTTCTGATTGTTAAAGAGTGTGTCTAAATAAATTTTACATTATGTATTAGTACTATGAGTGAGTGACTAGTACAGAAATAACTTTGATTAGTTGGTTTCATATTCAAAGCTAATGTTTTGACAAAGCTACACACCATTGTGAGAAGTGTCCAGTATAAAGGTGTTTCAGAACACAGCATACGTCCATACAGAAAGCTGTATCCATACATGTGTTTTCTATTGAAGTATCAGTCAAAAAGGATTTATTTCTTCATTCAGCCCTGTTCTTTAAATGGAAAGTAACTCAAGGTTTCCAGTCAGTGTAAGACTGAAAGTTACATTGTTATATCCATTGTTATATACCAGTAAGGTGCCAGTCACTCTGGCTTCAAGGCAGATGAAAAGTGTGCTAAGTATTGCAATGTGTGTACTCTTCCTTTAAAGAACATTGAACATATCAAAGGACTAATATGCTGTTATGGCAGACCTATGTGTCTTAGATGTAATTAACTTTCTGAAGGTGAAGGAAAATGCCTTGGTTGTTTTGGCGATTTTTGCTGCAGATACACACCATAGAGCTGTGAGGATTGGTTATTTAATGGGGTAAGTCAGAGGTAGGTAGTTACAGCTGGAGTGTGAAGACATAAAATGCAGGATTTGAAGATGAATGGCATCAGTGAAACCTCATGCCTCCTTTTCTCTGAAATGCAGCTGCCATTATAGTTTAACTTCCCATGAAATTCCAAAATTTATCTGATTGGCAAAAAAATTTTACATCATTTGTACAGCAGAAGCATGCAGTTTGTTTTAGTTCTTGTGGCTAGTGGGTGCAAGCCAATGCTGCATGCTTCTGAAGAGGAAAAATCCTTGCTTAAGTCCCAGCCAGAGTTGTCATGAAGATTGCTAAAAATGGGAACTGAAACTCTAGGGTTGATTGGTGAATGTGTGGGAGGCAATGAGGAAGTTTTCTGTTGTTTTTTTTTTTCTGCAAGTGCCCAGTAGTTGGAGAATCTCTGATTGTGTAAGTATGATGGTTTGAGTAAGGAAATAGCCTCGCATGGGCAACAAACAGTAGGAACTAGAAGTCATTGTATGGCAAGAAAACGATTATATAATAGCCATCATGGAGACATGGTGGGATGACTTGCATAACTGGAGTGCTGCCATGGTTGGCTATAAACTCTTCAGGTGGGATAGGCAGTGAAGGAGAGGCGGTGGGGTGGCCCTCTGTGTTAGAGAGTGTTCTGATTGCCTTGAACTCAATGACGGTGTTGATAGAGTTGAGTGTCTACGGGTAAAAATAAGCGGAGCACCCAGTAGGGCAGATAGTGTGGTGGAAGCCTGCTATAGACCACCCAGCCAGGAAGAAGAGGCTGATGAGATATTCTACAAGCAACTCAGAGAAGCCTTGTGATCGCTAGCCCTTGTCCTTGTGAGAGATTTCAACTTACCAGATGTCTGCTGTAAGTATAATACAGCAGAAAGGAAAGAGTATAGGAGGTTCCTGGAGCATGTGGAAGTCTTCCTGATGCAGCTGGTGAGTGAGTTGACTAGGGAAGGTGCCCCATTGGACCTGATGTTTGTGAAAGGAGAAGGCCTTGTAGGAGGTGCGACGGTTGGAGGGCACCTGGGGCACAGTGACCATGAGATGATAGAATTCTCAGTTCTAGGAGAAGTAAGGAGGAAGGTGAACAGAACTGTCGCTTAGGACTTCTGGAGGTCAGACTTTGGACTGTTTAGAAGTCTGGTCTCAAGTTCCTTGAGAGGCAGTCCTAAAGGGTGAAGGAGCCCAAGAAGGTTGGATGCTCTTCAAGTAGGAAATTCTGGTGGCAGAAGAGCAGGCCCATCCATGTGTGCCAGAAAATGAGCTGGTGGGGAAGAAAACTGGTTTGGCTTAGCAGAGAGCTTTGGGTGGATCTTGGAAAAAAGAGGGAAGTATATATACTTTGGAAGAAGGGGCAGGCATCTCAGGAGGACTACAAGGATGAAGTGAGATCATGCAGAGAGAAAATCAGAAGGGCTAAAGCCCAGCTAGAACTTAAATAGCCCAATTCTGTGAAAGATAGTAAAAAATCTTTCTACAAATGTATTGGCAACAAAAAGAGGGTGAAGGACAATCATCCTTTAGTGGATGCAGGGGGAACAGTTGTGACAAAGGATGAGGGTAAGGCTGAGGTACTTTCATGCCTTCTTTGCCTCAGTCTTCAGCAGTAAGGTAGGATGTTCTCTGGGTACTCGGCCAGAAGGCAGGGAGGGAGAGCAGAACAAAGCACCAGTGATCCAAGAGGAAATGGTTAGAGACCTGCTCAGCCAATTAGACACTCAGAAGTCTACGGAGCCAGGGGGGATCCTGTGCTTAACCAAAAGGGTCATCAGGCACTGAAATAGGCTGCCCAGGGAGGTGATTGAGTCACTGTCCCTGGAGATATTTGAAAGATGGGTAGATGAAGGGCTAAGGGAGGTGGTTTAGTGGTAGACAGGTATGGTTGGACTTGATCTCAAAGGTCTTTTCCAGGCAGGCAATTCTGTGAAAGTAAGAGTAGGTGAACTGACTTGTCAGTAAACCTTCCAAGAATGATCTTATGAGTTTCTTTGTTGTTGCACTGAACTTCTTCTCTTGTTGCTAAATCCCTGATGCTGTCAAGAACTTTCATGCAGTGAATATCAAATTGTAGAGAGTCAGAAGTAAAATTTATTTCTTTATTCAGACAATGATAACTGTCAAGATTACTCAGAAACAGGATATGGAACATAATATTTGTGTGTAAGATTAGATTAAATGCAGTAGCAGTTACAAGATACAGATTGAATACTAGAAATATCTAAGTATGTGTGCAACAGGTGTGAAAATATCTTAGAGAAGTATAATGTTGTTTATTTTTTTAATCTCCTTAAATATTTTTGTAATATTTTTGTAATAAAATTTGGCCTTACTGTGTTATCAGATTTTTTTTGTTTGTAGCTAGTGGGTATTCCTTTGTGGTGCTTTGCAGACCCAGACAGACTGCTTTGCTCGTGTACTCTGAGCTGTTCTACTCCAAGCTTTGTTAGCATATTGCTTTGCTTAAATTAATAAAACTTGCTTAGCTCAAAAACCTGTGGCTGTATTTTGACTTCATGGGGTTTGAACTGAAGCGGGCTTATATCCTTGAAACTGAGTGGTGGGATGCAACAGCTAAATAGTACCAAGCAATTAAATCAACTTAGGTCATTCTTTCTCCTCCTTTTACTTTTTTACTCATGGAAACCTAGCTGTAGAAGAATAACAAATTAAACCTCGAAAAGATTCAAATGATGCCTTTTTTAGAATTCAATTACTATTTGGTGTGGGGAAGTAACAACGCTGACTTGCCAAAAGCACTGTACCTTTTCAGTGATTTTTAAGATACGGAATAATTACCCTTGTTTATGTGACAATATGGAGAGGAATGTGTCTACAAACATATAGTTCATTGAAATTTAGTAAGATTACTTTTGTACTCTAAAATTGAACATCAGATGTGATGTGAAAGACATCACTGATCTCATTACTTTCAGCAGTATTTTGCTTTATTTGTAATGGCTAGTCATTGCTGTAATCTTAGATCAAATACCTCATTATCTTCGCTAATGAACTATTAAAGTAGAATTTTAATTAATGTTTTGAAATTGTAGCTCCAAAATGGAACAACTGCTCCTAAATGATGTTTGCCATAGCTCTAAATTGAACAAATTTAGGTTGGCTTTTCAGTTACAAATGCTTTATTGGCTTCACTTATGAATTGAACAGAAACATTTTGGTTTTATGTAACATGACAATTTTTTTTTATCTGAAATGTACAGTATTTTAGGGCATATAAGTCATAGTATGTATGCTTTATCTGGAAAGCTTGGTGGAACACTGCCATATGACAATGTGGAACAAAGCTTTGTCTCAGTGTAAAGAGACCAACTAGGGTAGACAGCCTTATTAGTGCATGGATAAAATATGAACACATTTAACATAATTAAAAGAATTATGATTCTGTTTAATTGACAGTCAGATTCAGCTTACAGAAATATCTTCTCTTGGGGAACCTCACATTTTTCAGTTAAAATGTAATTGCTATGAAATGCAGGGCTTTAAAGGGTCAGTAGTGCCATCTACTGACAGTTTGTTATTGAGGCTGTCTGTAATTGCAGTTTTAGCAGAAACTTCTGTAATGTAAAGGAAAATCTATATAATCAAATGTCAGGCAGCATTTGATATTATCACTTAACTTCAGTCTGGAGAAACTTGCAGCAGTGGCTCAGCCATTTGAGAAGAAATTTTTTTGGAAATCCATAGGTTTGTCTAGTATGTGTTGCATTATGGATTTTTTCTTGTGAAGTTTCGTATTTTTAAGTAATTCTTAAAATTAGTGGCAGCTAAATATGGTTCAGTGATTGTTAAAACTTTTGGTCTAATGTTTAATTTAGAATTATGAAGACAGCTGTATTTTAAAGAGGCTTCTTCAAATGTGACTACTAAACTATTTGTAGAGATCTTATGCCTTGGTTGTGCTGCTGAACATCTAGAGTTCTTTTCCCTGAGATTCTGAGTATTTTTTGAGAGGATCTGTGATGGAAGTGTCAAATTGTGAAAGGTCTAAAATAAAGTTAGAGAAATCCATAATATAGGTGTAGGTACTTCATGTGATATTCCAGTAAACAGAGCTAAAGACATTTTTTGATAGGCAACTTGAGTAGACAGTAAGATTTGGAAGGCTTACGCCTACCTGCATGGCCATAGTATCACCCAAACCAATATTTTTTTAAAATGATGCAGAAAGGTGAGTTAGGACATCAGAGATCAGGAGATGGGAAGAAATGAGACGTATTTCCATAGGTGGACTGAACAGGAATCTGAATATAAGCCTCTAGTCAATGAGGACGAGAAAATCAGTAAGAGAATACACGTCATGAGGGAATCTAGCATGCTAATGTGGTTCTTCAGAGGGAAAGATCTCAATTATAAGCAAAGATAGAGCAGGAGAGAAATTGAAGCAGAAGTTGAAGGTGGCAAATAGGCAGGCATCCAAAATGTGAGCTTCATTTGTCATAGTGCAGTTGGTTAGTTGTGACAGTGCTACAACTGGAAAAATGGTTTTCTTGGTAGGTAACATACACAAAACCCCAACATTCTTAGAACGTACTGAACTCTCATCTCTTAAGTTATTTGATAATTGTGAATAATTGAAAGAAGGTTATTTTAAAGCTGTGTTCTTGGATTACTAGAAATAATTGTACGATGCAATAATTAGCACAGCACTTATTTGAATAAGTTATATTCTGTTAGTATGGTTGCTTTAAATGGGAATAGTAGAATGTTTTGAGTTGATTAACAAATTAGCATGCAATGCTTTTAACACCTGCATACTTTTTTTCAGGGCAAAATATCATAAATTAAAATATGGCACAGAATTGAACCAAGGTGACTTGAAAATGCCAACTTTTGAATCAGGTAACTTTTTTACAATAGCCCGTTTTAGTGTACGTTGCTCATATATCGTTCTAGGTTTGCTCTGTTGAATTTATTGCGGCTTTTGTTCTTCTTACTCTCCCTTAGTTGTGTTACAGAGAAGATACTTAGGCAAGGTTTGGTATTGGGTGGGTATTGTTTAATTTGGAAATAAAAATTAATTGACCTTTCCTTTTTTTAAAAGAGCCCTCAATGTCAAATAAAGTTACACAGTTCCTTATTTAGCTGCTGCTTCTAATTATTTCTTATAATACCCCTTCTGGAAGGATTTAATATTTTGTTGCCATTGTGCCATCCGTCCAAAAGAAAAGAGTAGGAGTAGAATAAACAGAAGAAATACAGTTGGATTTTGGTGTTTTTATGGGATACTAGTTTTTCAAGAATGGGGAAAAAAAATAACCAACTGTACTGCATTGACCTGGGAAAAAAGTTATTAAGCTTCTGGTTTTATCTTAAATCAAGATAAAAAGTCTTAAGAGAAAATTTAGTTATCCTTATTGCTATTCTGGAGTGCATCCGATTTTGCAATATAGGTATAAAGATGATCACAAGGTTTAATCTTTGGAATATTGCAGATAGAGGAAAGCATTTTTCATAACAACACTGGACTATTTGATAAGCAGAATTGCATGTGGCTTCTCTTGAAATGTAGGTCTTTGGGAAGATACAGTATTGACCTGTATAGGTGTCATGTGTCTTAAAATTGTGGTCTGCAGATTTTATTTTTTTCTATCTTTCTGTGTTTTGTTTGTTTTCTGCTTTAGAAGTACCACATTTTAGGTACCTTTATACTTGGTTGACACTAGAGATCATTACTGATATTTCTTGCTTGATGGGATTTTTTGTATGTGTTTAAAAGCAGTATAAGTTAAATGTTAAAATCCTTAAACTGTTGGTTTGTACCGTGTTTTCTAGTCTCTGCATTAGTAAAAGTACGGTGGGTCCAGATTTTAATTGCTGGTAGTAAACAGATGGAATTTGTGTTAAACTTGACCTGTTCAGTTTCTCCAGATGCATGTCACTGCTTCTCTTAATTGTATTTTCCCTGTTGCTTTTTAAGCATCTCTGCTTTGTGAAAGAGGTATAGCCTGTTTTCTTAGCAGCAACAATTCAGCAAGGTTTTGTTTTGTGTACAAGTTAAGTTTATTTTTCTAGTTTTTAACTGATTGTATTCCGTAAATTATTTGCTTGACGCTTCAGCAAAAATTAGGATAATTTTTTTTAATTAAAAAATGCTGCATAAGACTGCATTTAGTGTGAAGCTTTTTTCAAGATTTGTTTGTAGTTTCATTCATGTCTTATTAAAAATAAACTGATGTTGAAAACAAAGCAAACCCAAAAAACCCCAACAAAACCCCTCAACTATGACATTGTATGTTTCAGAAGAAACCAAAGATACTGAGGTTCCCGCAGTACCTCAAAATAGCCAATTGACCTGGAAGCAAGGCAGACAGTTACTAAGACAGTAAGTAGCATTGAGTGTTTGCATATTCAAACTTTTCTCTGCATTATAAGAAGCTGTAAGTATGCTTAATCTATGAAACAGTAATTGAGATGAGTAAGTAGTGGTCCATTTGTCAGGGCTTTATAGCTTTGAGCTTTAAGCTGTATAGAGTAAGATTTTCTATATGAGGTGGATAGCAATGAAACATATTTTCCATCACTTTAACTTTTAATGGTCATAACTGAATTGTTTCCTTTTCCCTCAAATATGCTTTCCCCTTTCTTCTCTTAATGCATCTAGGTATCTTCAGGAAGTAGGTTATACAGATACAATATTGGATGTACGCTCCCAGCGGGTAAGGTCTTTGCTTGGGCTCTCCAATTCAGAACCAAATGGTTCAGTAGAGACAAAGAACTTAGAACAGATCCTCAATGGGGGTGAATCCCCTTCATCAAAACAAAAGGGACAGGAGATTAAAAGGTAAGTGAAGAGATAAGAAATGCATAATGTTTAAGTATGTTTTACTTGCTTATTGATATATACTCGTCAGTTCATTGTGAACTTCCAACTCTAACATCTCTGAACCACCTGTGACTGTAGATGACTACAAAAGATGATGACCTTGACTGAAATTGATTATGCATAGGAACATACGTATCTGTATTACAAACATATATGTATATTGTATTAATATACAGGAAAATATATAGTGTATTGAAGCTGAATTAGTGTCATATAAAGAAAGATTTGTTGAGTGGTGCTTTTATAGTAAGGAACTGTGCAACTGTAGAAACTTCTTCATACAACCTTGTTTTGCTTTTTAAAGCTCTTAAGCTGTTAGGTAGCAATTGCATTTAATCTGATTGATTAAAATCTCTTTAAGTAAAACATTCTCTGTTAATGTTTTTATTTATGTAGGAATTCTGGTGATGTTCTTGAAACATTTAACTTCTTAGAAAACGCAGATGATAGTGATGAAGAAGAGGAGAATGACATGATTGAAGATATTGCAGAAGGAAAAGAGAAACACCGGATAAATAAGAAACACAAAGTAAAATAATTTGTTTTAAATGTATTTTATATAGATATGAAATCCCCTTTAAAAGGGAAATCTTTTTTTTTCCAATTGATTATAAATGTGGAGTGTTAAAATACTTGTACCTTCATTATGTGAATGGATTGTAAGCAGATGCATTATTGGTAAATTTGGTGGTTTAGTTAATGTATTACCTTGAAAACTTGAAAACAACCAATGAACTGGTTTGTAAATTTTAATTAGTTGCTGAAAGAGAACTGATTTGGCCATCTCTGCTTAGTTTTGAGTCCCTTTTATGAGGCAAATTTAGCAGAAAACAATATGCATCCTTTCTGAATTTTCGTGAAGATAGGGAGTGTTACTTTACTAATAGGTAAATATCCAAGCACATATGAAGTCGTTAAACTCAGTTTTTTGCCTCTTGACAAAGCATGTCTTTTATAGTAAGAAGTAGTAGTTCTCTTTCTAAAAATTCTTTCTGCAAAATTTCTAAGAATATTGTGCATGTCATAGAAACGTAGCATATGAAAATTTTCTCTAACTGCAGATTGAAAGACAGTGTTTCACTGATATCTTGATTTAGGGGGTTTGCTTGTTTTGTGGAAGGTGAAGGTGTGTAGTAGAAGTAGTAAAAAAGCACCATATTTCTCAAGCTTATGCTTATAGCAAATAGAACCTGAAAGCAAAAAGGAAAAAAGGTTTCTGGACCAGTAGAAAAAACAGGTTCTTAGTAAAAGTGCTCTGCAGAGCTATTGATATTACAGGAAAAGCAAGAAGCTGTTCCAATTGATCTGCTTTAAATAAAAAATGAAGATTAGGTTTTATGGGAAATACGAATATGTGTGGGTACTCAGTGAAAGTAATCCATGTGATTTCTTAGCTAAATATTTGAGTAGAAAAAACTGTTCATTATTTAAATGCTGAAAGATGTTTTATCTGCTTGCAGATTGGTAATGAAGGTTTAGCTGCTGACCTTACAGATGACCCTGACACTGAGGAAGCTTTGAAAGAATTTGATTTTTTAGTGACAGCTGAAGATGGTGAAGGAGCTGGAGAAGCTCGAAGTTCAGGAGATGGAACAGAGTGGGGTAAGATGCTAATAAAAGCATGTTGGAATAAAGGAATACTTGTTCATGATAGTATATAAGAGTTGCAGTATGTACTAAGATGGTGTGGATGTGTGGGACGATTGTGGTGATCAAATGCTGATGCTTTGATAGTAGTGTATTGGATGCTGAAATAGAAAGAGAGAAAGAGAGATGTGCTGTTGTAGTTGCCTTGAGTACAATTATAATTACGTTTGTTTCAGGGTTTGGTTTTGACTTCAAAACTAAGAGGAGAATAATTTTCCTTCTCGCCTGAAAAAGGCTAGGATTCTGAATGTTTTATACCTAAATTAAATTTGCTTTCAAATTTAGATTATGTTTTTCGGTTTGTTTCTGACTAGGACCTTGAAACTTTTTGTGTTCAAGGGAAATGGATTTCTTTTGGTGTATTTGTAAAAATGAGCAATTAGTATATGTAAGTTTTCTGGCTGAGATTTTTAGATATTGCTAATGTGGCTTTTGTTAGTAGAATTTAAAAAAAATTATACTTGCCCAACCTTTTATTAATTTATTTTAATTTTGGAGTAGATAATAAATGTAAGTAGGTTACTATTTTGATGTGAAACAAAATATGCTAAGTCAGAAACGCCTGGAAGCTTCAAGTTTCAAAAGAAGAGAATGAAAGGAGAGGATTTGGATAGGAAAAAAGAATAGTGAACCAGGTAATTCACATCTGCCTTGAAATGGGAAATTTGCCATCTTAGTTTCTGAACTGAGGCACAAGCGATTTTTGTAGTTACATACTGTTAAGCTTTTCATTGCAAGGCCAAAAAGTGCAACAAGGTCATCTCGTTTGACCATTTTGTCATTGAGACAATGAATTTGTCATACTTAGATAAAAACCTCAGTGAGCAAAGAGGCTATAGGGGTCTACAGAAATCAAAATACTGGCATATCTTCCAGGACAATCATCCAGTCTTGATTTTGAAGGTAGTAAGGATTAGAAAGCATTCCTTCCTGGAAATTGTTATCAAAGGGTTAGTCACCTTTATTTTGAATCTCAGCCATATTTCTAGTTGGAAGATGAAACCGGGTGAACAGTTACTTTTAGGTTTTGTAATGCCTGTCTTTTTTTAGAAGCATTTTAGTTGCTTGGTGGTGGTCTTCTTTGAAGGCAGTGTTATTTGATTAGTTTCTTGGTCATCTTTTGGTTTAGCCAAACAGGCAAATCTCTTGGTGTAACATGTCTCATAGGCCCCGAAGCCAAGATTTTGACTCATTTTGAAGCATCCCTTCAAACGTATACTGGTGCAGAAAGTTCTGGTTCCAGCATCAGTCTTACCACTGTTGTGTACAGAAGGAAAGAGAGCTTGATACTATAATTTATGGAGTGAAAGATTTATTCATTTTTTCACAGCAGACTGCTGAAACTTACTGAACTAGCTTGTGTGCTGAAGTTCCAAGTCACTGCTTTCCAAGATTGCTTTCCAGCAGTATATCTGTTGTCTTCTTGGATAGTTACCTGAAATGGGGGGATTCTGATTTATTTGCAGTGCTGACTTTGCAAGTTAAATTTTTACAAACTTGTTTTCAAGTAGTTCAGTTACTGTCCCAAACTTAAAAATGAAATATAATAGAAATCTAAAATCTATTTTAAAAATCAAATTGACTCGCTACACTTTTCGGAGGACATTTTGAATGTCTTTTATTACTGTTTATGCGAACCCATAAAGAAAGTGAGACAGAGCATTTTAGGTGTTTGTAAACACTTGTGAGAGCTTTTTTGTGACAACTGGCTTAAAGGCAGTAATCCTAGTGTTACCAAAACAGTTGTGTCTGAGGCAAGGAAGTGGGGAGAAGGAAATAAACACAAACCTACTTTAATCTTAAAGAGTAGTGTCTGAAGACAATGTCTGTAAGTTTTTTGTGTATTTTGTACTATTTAAATGAATCGGGAGACATACTCCCAACTGTAGTAGCAATGCATTTTTTTATAGCATGTCAATATTTTAGTACAGCTATTCTTTCCTTAAATGGATATTTGAGGGTACAGTCTATCAGATCTTTCAGTTAAGTGTCAGTTTTTTAGAAATTATTTTGATATCTATGAAACTATTATTACTTGAAATCTACAGGTCTATTTATTGATTTTTTTTTTATGGGGAACTTAATTTAATGAATATTTGCTCTTACTTTCTAAACAGTTGCATCAACTATCAACTTTATTTCAGTTACAATTCATGTATTTGTCTTATCTTTGTAATGTAAATAGTTGCTCTGTTCTGTTTTCTCCGCTTTTTTAATTTTCATTTTTAGTTTTCTTGTCACTGGCATCCTTCTATCGCTTGCTACTCTTGCAAAGATTTAGAATTCCTGAAAAAATGTAAATGTTTACATGTGTATTTCTTTAATGCTTTTATTTAGTATCTGGAAACCAAATTTCTGATATTTGGGCTCTAAACCTATTGCCTTATCAATTCTTAATTGTCAACGTATTATCTTATAGGTATAACTTCAGATATGCTAAAATATTTCATCACCAAATGCAATAGTTCAGTTAGGTTTTTGCTGTTGGAGGCTTCTGATAATCTGCCACTGAATGTGGAAGTTTGAGTTGCTTTTTTTCCCCCTTCACATAATTAAACGTTTTATATATACATTCTTTTTGTAAGTGCCTCACTCAGTTTTTGAGTCTTAAATCAGCCATTTTAATTTGAAGTGTCCTATCATGCAACATGTTTTACTTAGGAACAGGTTTTCTTTCAAAATAGTGAAAAACAAGTGAATTCACACAGTGGTAAATAATTAATTAATATATGCAGCCCTTTCAAAAACGAATGTGCAATTTTAGATTAAAAATTTATATACGCCTTGTGGTAATACAGTATCAGCAAGACACATATAGAACTTCTCTTTGCTTAAGCAAACAGGAATAAATATATATTTGTTATATATTACAGATATTACTCATTGTGTAATCTTTTTATTCTGCTTATGATTTCAATGACTTGGCTATGTGTTCATCACTAATTTTCTCTTGCCCATAAAGCACAAGTTGTGTTTACAGATGGACCATGAGTCAGAGAATGACTGACTGTGTACAGAATTCTGAGTGACAGAGTATAACTGGAATTCAGAGTTGTTTGGGTCACCTTTTAAAATAAAAAGGTGACCCAATTTAAAAAAAATAAAAATCCTTTCTCCACTAAATGGTATTGGCTAGTGGACATCCTGGATTCTCTGCACTGTTGTGATGCCAGCTTAGTGTGGGTTATAAACACTGCAGGGAATTTGAGGAAGTTCGCTACTGGACGGGAATTAGAGAGTTATAGTTACATAGCTCTATTCTGAAATAACCAAGTACATCTAGGCATACCTAAGAGAAACACTGCTGGCTTTCCCTAAAAATCTTCATTGAAATTAATTTCACAGCCTTTCTGGTTAATTGGAGTTAGTGTTTCATCTTCTTTTCTGTTTGTGACCTATATTTCAGCAGACAAGAGCATCGTTTTTTGAGTATTTCTGTTTGCAGGCTCATGTTTTTCCTGTTTTCTGTTGACTGAATGAGCCCATTTCCTTCAGCTTCTTTATCTTTATATCTAAATGCCCTGTTTGTTTTGCAACCTACAAATATTTTCTAAACTTCCAGTGTAGAACACAGACTGGACATGCCACTTCAATTTGTTACCTCCATTGCTGAACTATGTGGCCCTGGTTTAGTGTACTACACCTTTTAAAACATTACAGAACGGCAGTTTTGTTGTGGAATTTTTTCATTTTAAAACAGCATTATGTTGCTGTTACATATGTTTGAATTCCTAAACCCTTCTCTGTAATGCTGCCACCTAACAATTTCCTTTTTATTGATGGTTCTTTGTGTATACCTATATGTATTTTTTTTTAATTTACTGTTAAGTGAATTTTCTTTTATTGGGTTGTTAGGCTTTTTTTTTATGTTTTTCCTAATTTCCTTCCTCTTTTGTTTGGGCATATCCTCTGACTTATCTTTCTGTGCCTCTTGTATTTCCTGGCTAATCACTATTCTTCTCTGTCAGTGTTTTGGCCCTGCGATCATAAAGGCTGAGGTCTTTGTATATGCCGTTTGGTAGCTGTAACTGTAGCTTGGTGTAGGATGTCATTGTTCTGTTCCCCTCTGCACAGTTCTTTGTGGACAACTCTGAGGATTTTGCTGCTGTGCTCCCTACTTCAATCCTTCTCTACCCTTGCATTTTCTGTATTCCACCTCTTTGATCAAGATTGTTTGTTATTATTTGACCTTATTTGAATGATAGCCTTTTGGTAGATACATCGGTATCCTAGGGTATTTTCTTATTCCTTGTCATGTTTTGTTGTGAAACATGTACTTGGAATAACTCTTACTGGTTTACGTTTTAAATGCATGTTTCTTTGTCTCTGCTGTGTATGACTCTTGTGCACTTCTGTTACTGTAATGGCTATAACTTCAATAGTTTGGTGTTTTATGAAAACAGATATTGTAGGTATGATTGGAAGTTGGGAACTAAGGAACTTAATTTTATTTTATGTCTAAAGAATTTGTGAGCATAAGCTTAACTGGCACACAAACCCAGTTTGGTTGCTGCCAAGTTGTCTTTTATCAAAAGCCCTGCAAATTTTACTTGTACCTTGTCTTGGGAATGAGTTTATCCTTCTACTAATTCTGTTTCCAGAAATATTTGCAATGGATAGTTTAGAAAAGTGAAGACTTGACTGTTCTTGGAGAATAATCGAGTCTGCAGTATTTGTCGAACAGAAAAAGAAGTAATCTGAAACTACTGCAGAATGTTGTATTTCTGCTAATTGTAGTTTAATTGCTGGAATACAATAGGATGTCAATTTATTCACCTATGCAAATTACTTTTCTTCATCTTCATGTAGAAAGCTTTATTTATAGACTTGTTTCTCTGGTTATATGTAGGATCAAGGTTTCTTTCTTGTGCATGTAGAATGAGTGTGAGAGGATGCATGATGGTCTTCATGAATAAACTGGCACTGACTTAGCTTGCGTTTTCATGAGTGATATGGCATGAATACTTTTGTTTGCTTATTCAACACTGGCTGAATAATTTCTTAACACTGTCTTTCTAAAGATGCAGTAATAATTTTTGAACACCAATGAATATTTGTGTATTTTGAACTATCTAACATAAAAGTTACTTCTGAAGCTTAATTTGTTTGCTCCTTAGTAACAAATTAACATACAGTTTTCAAATATGTAACTGATATTATGCGGTGCCCTGGGAAACTGTGATAAATGAGGCTTTGTCTTTTGTAAATTTAAAACTGAGACTGCACCTTTAAAACAAAGATTTATTAAGAACTTTTATTAACGCTCTTATACAGCTATTATAGTAAATCGCCAACAGCTTGCATTGCCAATTGCTGATTATTTTTCTTTTAATAATATGCTGCATGTAGACAAAGATGACCTGTCCCCAACTGCTGAGGTTTGGGATGTAGACCAGGGCCTAATAAGTAAACTGAAGGAACAGTACAAGAAGGAACGAAAGGGGAAGAAAGGGGTAAAGAGTAAGTGCAGATTCTGAATCTTGTAATGCAACGCTTTTTTGCTTATCTATCTAGAAGACATTTTTTCTCACAAGTTCTGTTTTTGTTTTTGTTTTTCATTAAGCATCATTTTCTGTAACGGGGGCAACCAACTTTAACTTTCTACCTGCTGAATGTGAATATGTCAAAACTCTTTGGCAGCTATTTCCTACATGGGAAATGTTGAAAACGCACAAAAATTTAAGGCTGAATAGGTAAAGAGAGCTTAATGCTTTGAAATGTAAGTGTAAAAATAAAAAACAACTTGCATTTTGAGGATATTCCTACTCTGAAAAGTTTCCTGAAAGACTTTATCTGCTTCATAAAGTGTAACATTACAGTACTGTTGTGGGTGAGGTTTTGGGTTTTGTATTTTTTTTTTTAACATGAGCTTGAATCAAGCTATAGTTGCTGTTTATGGGCTTGTAAGTATTTTTATAGTCTAAGGCGATCAGAATTAAAAAATGCCTGTAGTGTAAATACCAACATTTTTGTGGATTTGTTTAGGGTATAATCTTTATTTTATGACACCCTTCACTTTTCTGTGCACTTACCACATTTTTGTTGATGCCTCTTTACTCTTTAAGAGTTTTCAGACCTATTTGAACTGCATAAGTTAAACTGATCTTCAGTATTGAAGTGTCTCGTGAAAATGCTTTTGTAACTTGTGTGATCAGTGATATGAGGGTCTTGGTGGACACTCTAGAGTGGACTTCTCTCTCTCTAGAGAAGCTCCCTTTATTGCAGTGGTTTTATTTTGAAGCTATAACAGTTTCTGGTGATGTAAAAAATTTTTTTCCTCGATTTGAAAAATTGTGCAAACTACTAACTAAATTAAGTGATACTAAAATATAACACTTCATGAATAATTCTGTAATTGTGAAATTACTTTGTAACATCTAACAAATTAAAATTCAGTGCATGTCGTTTGCTTTTTCTTTAGTTTTGCATGACTTGTACATACACACATACAAATGTAGAGTCTTGGAAGTAAAGATTTTTACGTTGTCTCTTGTTTGAGTAGAACTTAGAGTAGTAGTCTAGGTGCTAATGGATATCCTCATTTAACCTGTAAATCAGTAGCTGACGATATGTGAAGTATTTTTTTAGGATTAGAAATTTCCTTTTAATACTAAAATTGATTTCTATTATTTGAATTTTTCTTTTTAAATTTCACATTTTAAAGTTTGGGAATTATTTAGAGGATTTTTATATTTCTTTTAAACATTGTGGCTTTAGCTTATCACCTATACTAAGTTCTTGAAAATTTCCTTTTGTTTTGATTATAATCTTTTTGCACCCACCACACCTTTCACTTCCTGGCTTGTGCAAGGTGAGCAGCTATAAAACAGGGACAAGTGGTGTTCTGAGATATTAAATTCTGCGAAAAACTCTTCTCAAGCCTCCAAATTTGTTGGTGGTATTTTGGCTTGTCTAGAAGGGATTTCCCTTTCCTGCCTTCATTGCTTCTTTGGCTGCTATGCAATCAAGAATGTGTCATCTTTTTGGTTTTCTGTCTGTAAATCTTAAAATTTCCAGAAGGGGAACATAATTCCCATCCATCAAAAACAACTAGTTTGTCAAAAACTGCTATTTTAATGGTCTGCATTGCTGATTAAATTGATTGCAACCATAATTTAAAGTAAATAATTATTCTATCTGAAATGTCCAGCTGCAAAATTTAACTTTGCAACATTATTATCAAAACATTCCTTTGTCAGCTTTCCTGCAGTTGCTGCAAATGGTATGCAAATGGACATTAAGTTTTGTACCATAAGTGGTGTGACATGCTGGCCATGTTATTATTTGATGTACATTGTCTTTTGACAGTATGTGTTCCACTGTCAAAATTTAAAGGATTCTGTTCTTCATCTAAAGTAATTTTGAAGTGTGTCTATTTTCACATAAGAGAATATTTAGGACACAACTATGTGTCAACTCTGTGAGGTCATGAAAGTCGCTGTTTAGCATTTCGGGTCTTAAGTTCAAATTCTCTTAGGAAACCCTGGGCTTATATATGTATTTACGCACATACACACACATACTGGCCTCTAAATCACTGAGCTAATTGGATGAGATATATCTATGTGTATTTAAGGTTGGATAGGATTGTTAAATCCTGTTTGATTAGTAGACTTTTTTTCTCAGCTTTTTTAGCCTTCCATGACTGAAAATAGTGTCAAAGTCCTTTGTTCCTGCTTCTGATGTCTGGTCATTCATGAACTTCATTCTGAATATTCATTTCTTGCTTTGCTGCTCAGTGAATTGTGAGACTTTATCCAGAATTTATTTTGAGCAAAATTTAGATTCATGGCAGTATATGTATCATCGTAAAATACAAATTAACATTCACTGACTAGCACCTCTTGCAGTACTTTGAGGAGAGCTTAACAGGGCAGACATCCCAACAGGTTCAGTTGTTGGATATGCATCTGGTAACTACCATAATCTGCATTTAGACCGTTGTCTTCATAACGGGGTGGTCATAGCTGTGGCCCAGATATAGTAACTTTCATTCTAAATGTATAGATAAATAAGTAAACAAAAGTGGGTTTGATTCTATTATGGTAATTCTTTAGTTTGTATTCATATGTTTCCATTTGGGTTTAACACTTATAATTTAGGTAATTTTCTGTCAGCATGTACGTTTTCATAATGTAATACTCATTCCTTTTTCTTGTTTTTTTTTTCTTCCGATCATGATAGTCACCATATTATTTATAAATATTACTTTCTTACAAAAGTATCTTTGAACAAACAAGGAGAAACAAAAAGCACAACCAGATTTAAAAAATGCCCCACACTTTAATTGTCTTAATAATATCAGCTGTAAAATAACTCAGAATTTGTTTATTCAGGAGTTCTGATATTTTAAAAAAAAAAAAACAAAAAACAACAAATACAATTCAACCACAACCTGTTCTGGACTTTGTTGTGCTAAAAAGATATCACGGGCTTGGTTTCATCTCTATAAAACCAGTAATATGCTGAATTTAAGGCCAGTTTCTTGCCTAAGTTTGACAAGTTTTGGCAGATAAATTGGGCTGACTTTCAGATAGTCTGTCACATTTTCGGGACATACTAGTTGAGATGATACATAGCTCATCTTGTACTATTGGGTCAGAGTAACATGCTCTTAACAGTTTGAAAAATAATTCTCACAACTTGTATGTGTACACCACTGTTAATATGAAGATCATTTTACTAATTTTTTTTTCCTTGGTTTCCTTGGAACTTTAATCATTTTTTATTTTCTTGCTTTTTCCCCCCTTAGTCCTATGAAGCGGCATCTGTCCTAATCACTTCGCTAGCCTTGATTACAGGGAATTAAGTGTAGTAGTTGTTAGGCATGAAAACAGATTTGGATTTTACCATCTTCGTGAGCATCACCTCTTGATGTAGAAGGATCCCTGTGCCATGTTCAGACTAGGGTTTTTACATCTAGCAGTAGAAGTCTGCTGATGGCTTCTCAGACTACAACTCTTCAGCATTGAATATTCAATTACCTTTTTTACTTTTGATCTGTGAAGGAAGGTAAACTGGAAGGGGGTTGTAGATGTTTTGCTTTTGTTCATAACAGGTTTGTTAACTGATTTTTTTCGCTAGTCTTTTCTTGAGGGTGAAACATGATTGTCCAGTTCATGCCTTGAATGTAGCCGCTTACGCAGAGACGGCACATTTTTATCCTTACAAATCAATTTGTGACATTTACAATACTTGAGCAATTCTGTGGAGTTACACTTGCACTTAGTTGAAAGCATGGATCTGCAGTCTTCTGTGGTGGTGGCATAATCTTGATGTTTTTCAGCATTTGAAATGCAGAAATGTTATTTGGAACAGCAGCTGCTCTTTTGTAAACTTCAAGAAGTTTCTCTTTATTGTATGTTGGATTAAGGGCTGTTCTGAGCTGTTCTGAGCTTATGCCTGAAGGACAAGAATTGACTAAACATACTGGAAAACATTAAATAACAAGGCTGACAGTCCCCTAATTGTTGACGTGAAGTGAGGCCACCAGGTTGAGGGAGGTGATTCTGCCCCTCTAGTCTGCTCAGGTAGGATAGGATTGTTTAAACTCCCACCTGGAGTCCTGTGTCCAGGAGTCCTCAGCACAGGGAAGACAAGGACTTGATTGGGGGGGTGGCCACAAAAATTATCAGAAGGGTGGAACACCTCTCCCATGAAGAAAGGCTGAGAGAGTTGGGATTGTTCAGCCTGGAGAAGAGAAGGCTCTGGGGAGACTACTGTGGCCTTCCAATACTTAAAGGGGACCTACAGGAAAGATGGGGACAAAGTGTTTAGCAGGGCCTGTTGGGATAGTTTTAAACTGTAATGGTTTTAAACTGTAAGAGGGCAGATTTAGACTAGATATAAGGAAGAAATTATTTACACTGAGGTTGATGAAACGCTGGAACAGGTTGCCCAGAGAGGTGGTAGGCGTCCTGTCTCTGGAAACATCTAAGGCCAAGTTGGATGGGGCTCTGAGCAGTCGGAGTTGAGGATGTCAACTAAGAGGGGTGTTAGAGTGGGTGACCTTTAAAGGTCCCTTGCCAACCCAAACCTTTCTGTGACTCTGTGACATATGACAGGCATATGATGAGCCAGATGACTGGCTGGTTCAAGGTAGCAGAGGATGGGACTACTTCTACTTAATTGTGAATGTCTTCTGATACAAACTTCTCAGGCCCATGTGTTGGGTTTGAAAACACCTCAAAAAGATATTTTGTGTTTGAATGTAAGAGTTCATAAGCAGGTTTTTTTGTATTTTCCATAGTATTGGTATTAATTAAAAAAATTTAAATAAACTGTTCTTGTTTGCTAGTGTCTACATCATGAATTTAATGCACGTATAATTTGGTATGCTTTGTTTCTAGAGGCATGCTTATATAATAAGGGTAATATACATCTAAAGTTTCATATAGTGATGGAAACATCTTGCTCTTGTGCTTAATAAACACAATTATGATTCGAAACCATTCAAAAGCAGGGAAAGTTAATTGTTTGTTGCACCCCATTATGAGTTGTCTGTACTTTTTCCCTCATTTTCAAGCTTATTTATTTGCACTCTGTTTTTCAGTGTTAAACTGTGTAGTATAGTTGGAGTTGTGTAATATTATTAGCAAATGCTTAATTAATGTGTGTTTTGTTTAATAATGAATGCTCTTTTAATATTTGGCTTGATTTCTCAGTAGGGCTTTAAGATGACTTTTTTTCTCTCCTACAGGAAATTGTAGAACAGATTTACAGAACATACGGGACTTTTTTTTGATTTAGTGAATTAAAACTGTTTGCATGTAGTTTTCAGCTTTGATGTATTAACTCCTTTTTATTTCCAAAAGATGGATTTTATTAATGTAAAAGCCCAAAGCATTATATTTGTTTTAAGGAGATCCCATCAATAATTATTCTTGTATAATTAGTTTAATGGATTTTTAGACTTCAGTCAAGTCAAGCGGTAGCAATCAAATGAATCTTTGCTGCTGACGTTAATTTACAGGAGTCAACAGGACAAAACTTCACGACATGATAGCTGATCTGGGCGATGATGAGATACCCCACATCCCTTCAGGAATCATTAATCAATCTAGGTCACCCTCTTCTAGAATGACTGATCATGAAGGTGCAAGAGCAGAGGAAGGTACAAAAAATTCAGCTACTTATTGTATTTCAGGAGATTTCTTTTAGAAAACACACGCTGTAATTTACTGTCCCCTCTATGAAGCTTAATGCAATTGCAGATTGCCACATTCAATTTGCAATTCTTCCCAAAGGATTTTACGAGAATGTGGCTTGAGTTTCTGTGGCTTATTGTAACTTACAATTATTTCAGAAGTATTTTTAAACAATTTCATGTACAGCAGCGTGTTCTGAAATGATTCACTATCAAATCCCTGTTCACAGACAACCACACCACCACAAAACCATTAGTGAAACCTTTTAAAAATAGGGGTTTATTGATTGATGGGTGAAAAAAGGTAAGTATTAACATTTGATACACAGTTGACATTTTAAAATGAAATGCAAACGTGGTTAATTTATAAGACTAATTTGTCCCTTTTTCTCAAGCTTCATGTTCTTTTAAGAAATTCGCTTGGTCTATATACTAAGTGTACAAAGACACTGTTTATTTTTTTATGAGGTGTTGGTTTCAATTTCAGGATTATCTTAGGCAGTGGAAGATAGTGGCAAAGTATTACCTAAATAGTCCCAAATCTTGTATTCGGCTTTTTTGGGGGTTTTGTTTTAAATGGATAATTTTCCTTGTATTAACTTCGAGATTAGAATATTATTATGTAAATTCTGTTGTTTAATCATGTTCATTCAGAATACTCAGCTGAACTTGGATTTGATTCCTTTATAATGGTCTTTGACCCACAAGCCCTGGCATTATATCACCTATATGAGAACTGGAAAGCATTTACGTTACTACTGGTGCTGATATTCAGTTGATTTTTCTAGTCTTCCTTTACCCCTACACCACAAACACCTGTCATCAGGCAAGCAGAAAAATAGAAATTTTGCAGGGAATTTTTTTAATTGCTCTTCTGAACTATTAATTTACAGAATTGTGTTCTCACCTTCTCTTTTATTGCCTTCCTTTTCATCTGTGTTTATATTTATGACCTAAAGATGAACGAGCATCAAATTTACCTGTAGAGTGCAATTGAAAACCCTACTGGTGAAGTTCCACTTGCTAAAACTTATTTGGGGGGTTACATTTAGGTTTAGGTTGCATTTTAGCCACATTAAAGTACTAAGGGCATGTGAACTTTCAGTTCCTTCAGTCTGTCTTAAGCTGTTTTTCTTAGGCTGTACATGTGCATAAGAACACAGGTGTTCATTCTTAAGGACAGGCTATATATCTCTTGTCTCTTTTGGAGACTTTACATGTAAAATAGTACTGGACAAAACAATGTTGCAGAATAAATAGGTACTAAATTTGATAGGGACTGACTTTTGGCTGGTTCCCGTATCACAAACACTGTGCTACACTTCAAATGGAGATTATCCTCGCTGTTTTCAAATAAACTTTGCCTTAGAGGTTATATTTTCATGCTGTTCAATGTCATATTTGTATGCCTTCAGCTTATCAGTGTAGTTTGGGCTCCATTCATTAAAAGCAGTAGTATGAATATCTCTGCCGTCATATCTGCTGATTGTGGTTTCTACAATAGCTTTTAAACTTGATTATTAGAGTGCAAATTTTGCTGTTTGATCAGTTCTAGGCCGACTACTACATGGCTTTTTAACTTTTTCTGTACCATATGGTGCGAAGCTGCAAACGAACAAGCCTTGTGTTGTCTTTGAATTCTTTCTAGGTCTGCCTTGTTAACAGAAGGCCAGTTACTTCATTATCATAGAATGTGGATTTGCTCAAATTATTTATTCAGCTGTGTTTTAAAAGCTATGTTTTTTTGCAGACAGCTTTAGGCTTTCTTGCTGGAACACACTAGCCTATAGAGATGTGTGTTACCAAGCCAATGTTGTGGTTTTATGTAAGGCTTGTTTCTGAAGGTGTGGGCTTGGTTTATTTATTGTGGGTGGCATTTTTAATTGTTTTGGGTTTTGTTTTTTTTACTCAAGTGCCTGATTAAATATGAGAAAATTGTTATTCCTTAAGTATACTTGATAGTTTTGGCCATAAGAAGTTGGAGTTTCCATTTCACCATATTGCATGACTTGCAGAAACAATCAAGTGCAGCATCGTTCTCCATCCACTGGATTGTGCAGAGAATTATTATTATTTTCTTTTTTCTCTAGCTTGTGGGGGTGTCAATCTGTAGATTGACAGAAAAATAGCAGTAATAGATATTTGTGCAGGTACTGCCTGCTGCTTTTGTGGTACCACGTATCAACTTCCTGAAAAACAAGATTAAGGTGTCCCTGTTTCATTGTAGACAACGCAAGCTTGTATGAACGTGAAAATTTGGTTAGAGATTAAAGCAGTTTCAGTCTATGCTAATATTACTACTTCTGAATTATGTATGATGTCAAGAACTTGAGGGTAAGAAGTGCTAGTTAGAATTGACCAAGCAAATATTTAATTACTGCAATTTTTTCACCTACAAAGAACTTGTATTATCACTTAAATTTTTACTTGGTACATGTTTGCAAGGTCAGTTAAACTGAGGGTATTATGCTGGGAGGATAGGGTTGTATGTACGTGTTTGAAAAGTACTGGGATTTTTTTTTAAAGATTAAAAAACATTCAGTAAATAGTTCAGCTATCATTTTGATATATCTATTGATGCGCTGGTTTTGATATGCGGAGTTGTGGGTCTCTTTAGTAGCTATAACATCACATCTTTCATGGTATTACTTTTATTTTTATTAAAACAGCTTGCAACTTTTTTTTTAATGTCTTATTTTAAAATAGTAAAATCTGCAGATAAACTAAAATGTAGTTACACAGTATATACATATAGGCAACTTTATTGAGGAATGTCCGAAATTTCAAAAGCATTAATTTTGAAGCTTTACTTGCATCAGAGGTGAATAAACTTCATTTAACCTCGTTAAGTTTATACATTTAGACTCTTAATGTGGTAGTGCTTCATTTTTAGTATAAAGCATATGAAAGCTGATCTGTTAAGGACAGATGATGCCAACTTCAATGAGAATTAGTAGGACAGGTTCAGAAGCTTATTTAAACCTAGTAGGCCTGTCCTAAAGGTCAGATAGGAGTCACAGAATCACAACTGGGATGTGAAATACTCAAGTTTAAAATGAGCGTATTGCGTCCTTTCCCCAGTGATCAGCAGCTCTGTTCTATAGTGGCTTGGGACGTTTTGCTTGTAAATAGATAACTTGCATTTGAGAGGCTGGTACCTTGTCAAGGCAGTGGATGCAATGCAGTTTTGGAAATTCCAGATAAAAGTATTGGAGTCTTTCTGTGGGAGACAAAAAGAAAAGGAAAAAAAAAAACCCACACAAACACCATACTAACCAAACAGTGATGACAGAAAACAACAACAAAAACCCTGGAAAAAAAACTTTTTCTTTTGTAGCTTTTAGAATTTTTGTCTCCCACTCTTTTTCTGTCAGAAGAGAATGAGGAAGAACTTGGTCTCTGAAGTATTTGAGAGGCTAATTATTATTCATATGGGGATTTAACAATTTAACTTCACCCAGAGAATGTTTTTGATGTTTTTTTTATTTCTTGCTTCATATAAAGTATTTTGTGTCTCCTTTAATACTCAGCTCAGGCACTTCCAATAAGAAATCAATCCTTAGAAATTCTGATCTCATTTAATAAACATGAATGAGTGGATACCCTCTCACCTCTCTCAAAGAAACCCTGAAACCAATAGTAAAGTAAATAAGTGGAAACATGGGAAATAATTAGGCGTTTTCTAGGGATACGGCTTTTCTGGATTATGAATGGTTTGGAATAGACTGTCAAACTGAAGGTTTTAGTAGAAGTATTACAGGAAATGAAAGCTTATTCATAGCAGGGCATGGTAAGTTATTTTGGGCTGTTAATTAGCATTCTGATGAATCAATACTTCTGTATGGATTCCGAGTGTTCTAGAAAGAGGTGTTTATGCATAGTGAGAATACTATTATGCAATTGTAGGTAAGGCGGTCTTCATTCTTACATGGATGATATTCTTAGACAACACAGTTGTATTTGAGAATCTATGCTAATAAGATTACATTTTTTAACAGTACAGTAGTTCTCAAGCATTATAACTTGTTTTATTCCTGAGAAGTGATTTTTGTAATCTGTCTGGGCTGGCTTCTCTTTGCCTAACCGTAGCAATGATGCCTGATGTTTCTAAATTGACAGCTGGTCTTAGTTTTTTTCAGCTGGAGTGGAACATAACTAGGTTAGCATTCAGGTAATGGCAATGCAAGATAATAAAAGATGCATGTTCAAAACAGGAATGTGTTGATTATTATTCCACTTGTTTGGAACTATCTTTGTAAGACAAACCCCAGAATATGTATGTTTTTCAGATTGGGAAACTTTATGTTCTCTTACTCTCAAGGTTTTTTTGAGAAACAAGAGGTGGTGTTAAAGTGAGACCGTAACTCTGTATTCCAAATCAGTGAAATCCAGAATTCAAGCAAGTTTAATTTTTAAAGATGTCAAATAGGATATAACATATTTTGCAGACATTTGCACTTAGTTGAAGTTTACCCATAGCTAAAGTTTAAATACTCTACCTAACAATTTTTACAATTTTTTGCACAAAAAGCAATAGTGATAAGTAAAAGCAGCTTCTAAAATATGCTAATGTATTAAAATGTTTAAGCCTTCATTCCTGTTCCTTGCTTCTAAATTGATATTTGTGAGCAGAATATGTACTGAGTTGTTGAAGACTGTAAAAAAAAAAGGATAGGGGTAAATATTTGAAACTTCACTAGTCAGATGTGAATTCAGAATGAAAGATTATATATAATTTGTCTTCATTCTAAATGAAAATTAGCAGAGATTTTTAATTTGAGGAAGACACAGCTAGCTAAGATAAATATCAGTTGAGTGTATTTTAAATTAGAATCCAGAATTATGTTGAGAAAGTAAGAGAGGGAATTTGTGAATAACAGATGTTTTCATTTTTGTAATCATCTGAAAAATTAAAAGTAGAAGCTGTGTTTTCTAGGCAGCCTTTAGCCTGACTAGTTAAAAACACACTGCAAGTGGATATACTTGACTAGTATAAAGCTGAGACCTATTTGCAGGTGGCTAGAAGGCGGATAGTATCATGTATGAATGAAATATTTAGCTGAGAATTTGGAGACTGGGACTTACATTTGATATTGCAATGTAATGTAATGTCAGTCAAGTCACTTGTCAGTAGTGTTGAACATCACTGTAAAGTAGGTTGAAATAAAATCACAAAGCATGATATAAGAATCGTGTATTCAATGTGTGTGTGTTTACACGTGTGCGTGTCGTCATGCTCTTTATAGCTGGGGCAGTATGTAGAACAAGTTCAGTTTTAAACTTTGCTTTTAAGTAATGAATAATGCAGTTTTTCATCAGTTTGAATTATTATGTTGAGACTTAAAGAAACTCTTTTGTTCTTTGTAGCTGAGCCAATAACGTTTCCACCTGGAGGAGGCAAGTCGTTTATTATGGGTTCTGATGATGTGTTGTTAAGTGTACTGGGCCTTGGAGACCTTGCAGACTTGACAGTAACAAATGATGCAGACTATAGTTATGATGTAAGTGCAATTTTTTTTTAATTCTTTATACAGTTTAATTTAATCAATAGTAGTTGGGTTCCCTCTTCTGCACACTGAATGTTACAGATGCAGAGAACGAAATATTCATTGGCAAAGATTATTGCTTGGGAGGAGGAGGGGAGCACCTTGTGAATGGGCTAAGTAACGTGGGTAGTGACGATCAGGTGAGGTGACATCTTCTACTTAGGTAACTTAATTCAAATTTTGTCACTGGGGGAATGTACTATGGTGTTACGGATTGTCTTAACATGAATTTGCTTAAAATGACAGTTTTACATTGATATGTAGTATTGAGAAGACATGGCATAAAACAAATATTATTAACTTATTTTTCTGGTCTCCCTTTTGTGTTCATGTAGTGTTAAGTGCATAGACTCTCTGTTAGTATGTAGTAGTATATTTTAGAAGTAAGCTTTTAGGGTGTACTTTTATTATAGTGCAGAGTGTTCTGATATTCCTTTGACCATATTCATTAATCTACTACCAGTGGTGTTATGTTAATTTTTCATTGACTAGTAACATTTGATGACTAGTTAGGGAAGTGTTCAGGTAAGTCTTATGTCTTGTATTGTATTTAATATGCCTTGTGGTCTTAGGCTGGGAGGGGTTGTTATTGTCATTGGTAAAGGTACCTCTCTGTTTCCATAACACTTTTTTTTGAAGTTCCAGAATTATTTTTATCTTTTTATTTAAGAAGGGAATCTCTGCAAATGGATCTGGAGAGACTCAAATTTCAACTATATTAGTATTCCATCACAATGTTCCTTCAGTTTCAAAATGGCTTGATAGTTCTTAATTTCTGAAGTTGTTTCTGCGTAGCTCTGGGTCTGCAGTGTAATGGGAGCATGTTTTAGCTGTACCTGTAGTAGACTACTTTTAGGAGACCTTAAACTTATACCCCTGTGAGGGGGTTAGGTGTTAAGTCCTAAGAGTTTTGCCTATAGCTGAAAATTTTTCTGTATGGGAATGAATTAGTGCATAATTTGTCTGCAAGACTTGTCATCCAAGCAATAGATACAATAATGTGACACAATCATCTCAAGTCATGTCTTTTGATATATACTTCATCTCTTTTGATATATACTTCTATGTCTGTGCCTCTGTGTGTAGTTGTTTGTATGCTGATGGAGTAATGTCGTTACCAAATCAAATGCTCCTATTTGCATGTTCTCGGTTTCTGTGGCTGTATAGGATGATGGTGGTTTTCTGCTGTAGGACTGGCTGCTGGAAAATTCTTGTTTATTAGAGCATTTAAATGTGGAAATCTCCACTCAGTCACGACATTGTCAAGAAACAAATAACATTAAAAATCTGTGACTACAGTTTTTATTACTTTTTTCACTTTCTCATTCCTCTGTTTGCTGTAGGTGGGTAGTTCATTGAGATAGAGAAATATACATTTCCTTAGTGTGCTGTAAGGATTCTGCTGACTTCAGGAGAAAGCAAGAACTTCCTTCCTTGATCTCATCTTTCTTTAGTTTTGTTTTTCTTGTGGGGGAGGAAGTGTGAGATTTTTTTTGTTTTGGTTCTTTTTTTCAGGGGAAGAGTTATTTATTTTCGGAGGGATTTGAGGGAGAAGTATTTGGGGGTTTGGGGTATTTTTGTTAGTTGGGGTTTGTGTTTGTGTGTTGGGTTTTCACTTGGTTTGGGGTTTTTTGTTTTATTGTTTAAGTTAGCTGTAGTTCCTTTAAGTTTGATTTGCTAGTTGTTTATAAAGCAGAATGAATAGGTTGCCTGTGCTCCCATACAGACAAACAAAAGGAAGACAGAAAGGGTTTTTTGGGGGGGTTAGACTGAGCAGATATTAATTATAAAGTTTTTTTCAACTCTAATTGCTCCTCTAATCTGTTTAGCAATTTTTAATAGTGTATGACTTGTATGTTTTTTATCTTGCTCTAAATTTGAGGAGGTTTTGTGGTAAAGGTTTTTTAGGATATGTGAAGTGTTTTGTTTCTTGACCTAGACGGTTTTCATTTGCATGTGGGTAGGTGGGTGGTTTCAGGCAGGGGGACAGCTCTTAGTTTTGGTAGATGCTGCTTTTCTAAGCATCTACTCTGTGGCTGTTTGCTGACAGGAGGCTGGGCTCAAGGAGTCAGCTGATCCCTCTTGGTCCTGTTTAGTAAAGTCACCCTTTTCCCCTGAAGTTTGGTGGAAGGAGCTTAAATAAAGCTGTGTGGTTCTATAGTCTATCTTCCCATGACTGACTTTATCTCTTGGCATTTACAGTAGAACATTAAGACTCAATGGGTCAGTGTGTCCATGCCTTTTGTTTTGAGAGGCTTTTGAGATGCTTTTGAGATATTACGCTTTAGAAGATTGATATGTGGTGTCACGTTTCACTTCTTTTTTCATTATACTTCTAGCCTGTTTTGTATCTCACATTTATCCCTTGTAATCAGCAAATCCCTTTTCCAGGTCCTTGACTGTGTTTTTCTGAGGTGTACTTTTTTTTTTCGTTAGAGGTTGCAAGAATCTTTTTTTAGAGATATGTCAGTTGTTCTCTTACTCCTGCAGTAAGGATGTCAAGATTCAGTGGATGGCAGAAAAGAAATAAAAGAAAAAGGCTTGTATATAACTAGATTTCTCGGAAAGTGTAGTTAGTGTCTCCTAAAGAACTGAGGTATTCAAATCTGTTTTCAAAAAATAAGACTTTAAAGCTATACTTGAGATAGGAAGTGTACCTTGTTTTTCATAGTTTCTGTAAATTTTGTGGTGTACGTTTTAGCATAACTACTGTTTCACTTGGCAGATGGCTGAATGCTACACAGCTTTTCGCTCACTGCCCTCCTCTGCCCCCCACCATGGGATGGGAGAGAGAATTGGGGAAAAGTAAAACTCCTGGACTCAGATAAAGGCAGTTTAAAAGGGCAGAATAGGAAGAGAATGATAACAATTAGAATGATATAGGAATATCTGAAAAAGTCATTTACAATAGTTACCATCCACTGACTGATGCCCAGCAGTCTCTGGGTTGTGGTGCTTCCTGGCCAAGTCCTTGCAGTTTTATTTTTTAATGTGACATCATATAATATGAAATAACCCTTTGGCCAGTTTTAGTCATTATCCTGGCTCTGCCCCCTCCCGGCTTCTTGTACACCCCTAGCCTTCTCACTGGTAGGGCTTGAGAAGCTGAAAAGTCTTTCACTGAGTATGACACTGCTTAGGAATAAGTAAAGCATCAGTGTGTTATCAGCTAAATGTAAAACACAGCAGTATACCAGCTGCTAGGAAGAGAATTAACTCTGTTTCAGCTGAAACCAGGACAGCTACTGAGAACAAAATTAACATTGCAACACCCATTTTAACAGAAAAAGATATAATGAACTCTGTTCCTCTTTTTGAAAAATAAGGACCGCTGTCTACCATCCTGGTTTTCTTGACTTTTTAAATTTCTTCATCACATCTGTAATGGAAATCAGTGTGGTGTGGATGTACATCACACTCAGAATCTAGGTCTTCTGTCTAATCTGGGACATAACACGTGCTAAAATCAGACAATTGCTATTTGACAAGTTTGGCTTCAATTTCTCTAAGCCCCATATCACCACCAGTGCATGAGGCTACCATCAAGCCAGATGGTTGAATGCGTTACATAATGAGGCTTAAGAATATTGAGAGAGTTTGTTTGCTAGAAAAATACCCTTTTTCCCCCCCCCCCCGCTTTCCTTTTCTTATCTGTGTTAGATTCAAGGAGGTGAATAAATATGCAGTTTGGGCTGAAATCTATCAACTTTAGTGCAGAATTCCACTGTGTTCCCTGAAGCAAAACATTAGTCTTTTTATGAAGCTAGAATGTAATATGAAGTGTAGTGCTGAATAACTCAAATCGCAGTAAAAATATTGCGGTATTCAGTATACTACAAAGCAGGAATGTTGGAAACAAAATAGTTTATGAAATGTATTTGTTGGATGGTTTTAAAAACAATTTAAAATCCAGTTTACACCTGGTATAACAAGTACTGTTGTCTGAATTTGGTGTAGTTTGCACTTAGACCAGAAATTTATATGAATATAAGGGAGAACAATCAATTTTACTGTCTGAACCTTTTTATTTATTTTGATTGGATAGAATCAAATTTAGTTTGAGTGAGTAGGGGTAGTTCAGTCCAGGATATAGATTTGGTCCAAGAATACTTACTGCAGTGTATGTTACATTATGATCTGATTTTTATTTTCAGTCCTAACAGATATAAGGTATTAAGATTTTAATCTCTTAATAACATTTTTGAAAAATCATAGAACGGTTTGGGTGGGAAGGGGTTTCCAAAGGTCACCCAATCCAACCCCCCTGCAGCGAGCAGGAACATCTTCAGTGACATCTGGTTGCTCAGAGCCCCGTCCAACCTAATCTTTAATGTTTCTAGGGGTGGGGCATCCAGTGGTTCACCACTGTCATCATAAAAAATTTCTTCCTTATATGTTGTCTAAATCTGCCTTCTTTTAGTTTAAAACCGTTACTCCTTATCCTAGTGCAATAGGCCTAACTAAAATATCTTGGCATACTGACAGATTCTAGCCTACAGTTGAGAAACATGCTTTAACAATTAAATGGTGAGCAGGTAGTGTGTAAGGCAGATGATAGGATTAGTTTCCATTCCTTCTTAGTTTGCTAATTTGCTATAACTGAAGTCAGTTTTCTAATCTCCATTTATAGTTGTAAATGCATAATTGCTCCTTATGATGTAGTCTTCTAAGGGTCTGCTCTTTACGTAATGTAAGTTGTATTCAAAGCTCTAAGTTAGTCTCTTGCAGTCACTAAAAACGTTTGAGGTTTTCTGGCAACTCTTCTGAGTTACGTGTAATTAATGTTAAGCAGTTTTAATTTTTGTATTTTAGCCTAACAGTCTATAGGTTAAGAGTATGAGTTTGATGTTCACAATATAAATATAAAATATGCCTTTTTTTGCATAGTAACTAAGTTGTTGTCTCATGAATATATTTAAAACTCATTGAAGATTTAAAAAAATACTTGTTGTATTTAAAATCGTGATAAATGCATATCAGAATTTGGATTACCTATTTCTGTGTACATACCTTTTATGTGTAGAAGTATTCAAGTATTATGTGTATCTTCTGTCATTCTGTCAGATTACTCACCTGAGAAAGATCACTCACTTGGGACCTGAAGCTTACTTCTGTTGTGTTTAAGTGATAAATGAGCTTTTGACAGTTGTAATCTCTTCCTGGGGTGCAGAGGACATAAGCAATGGAACTTTTATCTTTCTTCAGGGAAGAATTTGCATAAAAGCATTAAAACCATTTTTTTAAAGTCAAGGGTTCATGTCTATGTATTCATCATTGTACTCCATTCCACTCTGGGTCAAAAGAAACTATTTTAATAGAGAAAACTGCAGACTACCTTTCATGCCAGAGAGGGAGTTCTAGATGTATATAGACAGATAAACAGATAAATTCTAACTTAATATTGAATATGTATTAACTGAATGAAAAAAAAAATGTGTTTAGGTACAATACAGGGAGATGTATGTATTTTGTTTCTTTAAACCCAAGATAAAATTACTGCTTTTTTTTTATTTTTAAGCTGCCAGCTAATAAAGATGCCTTCCGAAAGACGTGGAACCCTAAGTATACGCTACGCAGTCATTTTGATGGAGTGCGGGCGTTAGCTTTTCATCCTGTAGAGCCTGTGCTGGTTACAGCCTCTGAGGACCATACTCTAAAACTTTGGAATTTGCAGAAAACGGTTCCTGCCAAAAAGCAAGTATATGGGTTTTTACAAAACATCAGTTGTGTTTTAAGTGTCTTCACAATTGATTAAACTTGTGTTTTCAGAGTTTTTCAGTAGAGATTTCTTGTAGTGTAATAACTCTTCCTTTCTCTTTCAGGAGTGCCTCTTTAGATGTAGAACCCATCTACACGTTTAGGGCCCACATGTAAGTGTGTGGCACAATGCCTGATTAATGTATTGTCTTGTGGATTTGTAAGACACTTCAGTTTAAAAGCCACAGATGTGTTTGTGGTTTTGCATCATGTAGACAAGGTCTGTTGTACTTTGTAAAGCAAGTAAATACTGAGTCCCTGCTATGAATTGCACAGTTGATAAGACAATGGCAAGTGTGGTTAGTTGCAATGAAAAGGAGAGACTATAGAAGATGATAATGACATGACCTGTGTGATGCCCATGTCTTGGACTGTGGATTTTATGTAAAATAAGTGAAAAAGATAAATAGCATTTATTAGTCCTACCAATGATCGTCAGATACGGATCTGAGAAATTATAAGTACAGACGCAATTATCAGGACCAAAAAAACCCTGTTGAATATGGATTCGATGAGTGAAAAATAATGACATCAAGCAAGTGACCAGGAGGATTCTGAATTTTTTTAGGGGCTTGAATAAGGATAGAGAGAAAATTTCATTGCCAGTATAAGCAGAAATAGTTGATAGGGTGTGGTTATTACTTCATGCATCTGCCTCTTAAGGCTAGGGGAGCCTGGAAATCAGTAAGATAACTGTTGTAATCAAAAAGTTGATTAATACCAGAGTAAAATTCTGATAGCTACAGTCAGTTCTCTTGCAGTGTTAACTCAGGATTTCTCCTTTCCCATCTCAGGTTTGCCAGTTTTGTGTGCAGATGGTGATTCGTTACATACCATAACAAATATTCTCATTTCTGATTGTGATCCAGCCAAAGATCTTGGGAAAGCAGATTGCACAAACTGGTCTGAAATAAGGAAGGGTCTTTGTTTTGGCAAATGATGACAATAAGCTAATTTGAATTGAACAATATTAGTAAAACTTGCAGGTTGTGCCTGGGACTTGTTAAACTCCTAGTGATTTTTCAACATGCATTAACTACTTCACTGCGTGAGTTTTATTTGCTGATTTTGAATTCTGCTTCTTTCCAGTAAGAAGGCAAGACAAAAATGCACAGTCCATAGCTAGTTACAGTAGTTTGAGCGTACTTTGCTTTTATAACTAAGGATCCAGTCTCCAACCCAGGTAGCAGGTAGGCTTCACAAGAGCTTTTTAAGCATGGAAGTAGATAACACTTCCTGTGCTGGCCTTGACAAAAGAAAAAAAAATAAAATTAGGATTTTCTATTAGGAACTGTACACATACTGTCGTCACACTCCTCCTTCCCTTAAGTCGTTTACTTGATTGAATGTAATGTATTATTCTTGTGCTTACTAGCTAAAGCATAAAGCTTTTTTCCCTAGGGCTGAGTGACTAATGTGTCCTCATGTTTAGTCGGAGGTGTTCTTTTAGTGGTAGAGAATCACTGGCTGAGTGAATTCTCCTTCAGATCTCTTTCTCTGTCTAAATTTGGGCTTTTATTTGGGCTTTTGTTAACTGAATACCAGAAGGAAGGGTTTGGGGAGGTTTTCGTACAGAACTGATCCCCACCTTGTGACTTCTACTGAGGCTGGTAACAAGGTAATTTTACTGCTTTTCCTCTCAGACAGGCGTTGCATAGGATTCCTTTTCAGCCCATCTACATTCTTTACATTGCCAAATATGTAGATGGGTTTAACCAATAAGTCTTTTTTCACTTCACACTTCAGGTATGTAGTTCTAGTTTGCTCATCTGCACTTAAACAAAGAGTGAACTCCTTTTATCTCAGATGAGCCTGGCATTTAATTTTGGGGATATAGTTTTACCATACAGTTAAACCTGACTTAGTACTGTGTCCAGAGCATCCTTGGGCTACAGCTTGTGCTCACAGCAAACAGGCTGAAATCAAACCAGTAAAAATCTAACCTTGGTCAAAAAGTACTCTTTGTGGGATCATTTTTCTGAACTACTTTACTGGGGAATATGTCAGTTCCTAAAACAAATGAGAAAATAGTTGAGTGATAGGCTACAACCAGCTCTTTTAGCACAGCTAGCTATTAGGTTGGCACAGTTGCACTGTAAAAACTCACTGTAGGTGTAGTTACTGTTGCTTCTGACAAATAGAGTGATGGTCTTTGAATTGTTTGAATTTGGGTAGTTCTAGTTAATTTGTTAGGAATATTTTAATACAAGCTGGTATCACTTTGAGACTTAAAAAAGGCTTTAAGATAATTGTTTCTTTGGAGTTTTAAGTAGTTAAAAAGATTCCATCTTATTTATTTTTTTTAAAGTAGATAGACAAATTTTCTCTTCTGTCCTGTAGGCAGTATCTTTTTCTCTCTTTCCCAATAGTGGACCTGTATTGTCGTTGGCCATTAGTTCCAATGGAGAACAGTGTTTCAGTGGTGGTATTGATGCAACCATCCAGTGGTGGAACATGCCTAGCCCTAACGTGGATCCATACGATACCTATGGTAAATATCCCTTAAAAGATAACTTATGACCATTGTCTTCAACATGAATTTTCTGCATCATGATAATCTGTTTTCTAGAGCTTTTGTGAAATGCAACTGCCATTTATTGACTAAGTTGTGGGGTTTTTTACTTTTTGTATGTTGTAAAAATTATTTATTCTCACTTGCGTTGGTAACGTACTTTGTATAGAACTGTAATAGGAATTCTGGCAATTTCTGCGTTTTAAAGGGTAAAGAAAAAAATCAGAACTCTTATTTTTTTTAAGAAGCGTGCTTATCACTTAGAGCAAAAATTCTGAATTTTTGAATGATTATTTCTTCTGCTAGGAAATACTCAGAAAACAAAGATAAATGTAGTCACAATCTATGTCCCATGTTTTTGATTTCGTCTCAGTTTCCATATCTGATGTCTCTAAAATTAAAGGAGCTGATAAGTTCTTGAAAAACTGCATCGCTAAGGGTGCAGCTTCATGGTTGACTGAAGCTCAGATGGGACAGGGTCAAGATTTCTTCTTTCCCTTGTGCCAATGTAATGAGTAAACTGCTACAACGCTCTGGCTGCATAATCTGTGGCAGGGAGATGGGAGGGGTGGGAAGCAGTGCTCTTGCACCAATTTAGGAAAATTGGTACACCCTGCCCCTTAACATCAATACGCAGCTCAAATTGTGCCTCTCTGCTAAAACTTTGATATAGTCAAACTACTGAAAAAGCTCCAGTTTGTTAGTGCAGGTAGGATTGTTGGTATAATTTTCACGAGCCTCAGACAGAACTATTTTTATGCAAGTGGCAGTTATTTTTAAAAGAAGGCTCTAATGGGATGTTTTTCCTCACTAAAGCTTGTTAGCAGGGTTTTGTGTTGCAAGATGAACTTGGTTTTAATTCTCTGAAAAACTAAATTTTAGTGATTCTTCTGGCTTAATTCTTTTCCATTTATCTTTTTCTGCCACTTCTCTACTCAAAACTTGGTAGAGAATAGATTAAAAACCCCTCTATAAAAGAATACTGCAGAGTATCAAGGAGGAGAAAATAATATGTTTACCTGTTTTGTGTCAGAAATTGTCTTATTAGGGTGCTTGAGAGTTTTGGGGCATGCTACTGTTAGCGGAGTAGGCTGAGTTAAAACAACGTTAGGTATCAACATTTAAGAGACAACTGATCTGTTAGGCATTTTTGAACCTAGTGCAGGACTGTGACCAAGCATCTTTAATGTGGTGAATTGGAAGGAAGAAGCAAATGCCTCAGAAGAGGTGGTAACAAGCATATGTGATTCTGGAAAATGGCACAAAGTTGAAGGATGAGGGGTTTTGTGTTTGTTTTGTTGTAGTTGGTTGGTTGTTTTGGTTTTCTTTTTTTTTTTTTGGTGTGCATGTTTTTTGGGGGGTTTTGGATTTGGGTGTTTTTTTTAAGAAACCTGGCAGTGGTTGTTGAAAACTTCCTCCTGTGTAATATCCTAGCTGTTGCTTAAGTAGGAAGGGCTGAGGCTATATATGACAATTTTGTGTGGAATTTAATTTATATTAAAGAAGAAATACTTATTAATGTTTTGTCACTAAAAGGTTTAATTTATGAACTTTTGTGTGTTTTTTTTTCCAGAGCCAAACGTTCTAGCTGGCACATTAGTTGCTCACACAGATGCAGTCTGGGGTCTTTCTTACAGCGGTGTAAAGAATCACTTACTGTCTTGTTCAGCAGATGGCACTATTAGATTATGGAACCCACCAGAAAAAATGCCCTGTATTTGCACTTACAATGGAGAGAAAGGTAAGGTTTTTTTGAAGTGGTTTTGAAAATCTGTTTGAGGCAGCTTTGAGCTCATCGTGCGGCAGGCTGAGAAGGTTGGACTTGCTTAGCCTAGAGAACAGAAGGCTCCCGGGAGACCTTAAAACACCCTTCCAGTACTTAGGAAAGCTGGGGATGGGTTCTTTATCAGTGTAGTAATAGGATGAGGGATAATGGTTTTAAGCTGAAAGAGAGTATGGCAGGGGGTTTGGAACTGTGTGATCTTTAAGGTCCCTTCCAGCCTAAACCATTCTGTGATTATCTTCACTTATCAAAACTAGATAACAGGACTAAAGGACAGAGATCTTTTAATAAAGTAATCCTGTTGCTGTAGCATTACTCTAAAGAAAGAAGCTAATTTCTTCCTTAAAGTGTGAGTATAAAACAAAGTAAGTGTTTGGAGCGTCAAGAATTATGAAATGTTTTCGTTCTTTTTAAATACATTTTTTTTCCTTTCCAGAGCATGGAATACCTACATCAGTTGACTTTATAGGATGTGACCCTGCTCATATGGTGGCATCTTTTAACACTGGCAGCACCATCATCTATGATTTAGAAACATCCCAGTCAGTGGTAATGCTTTCATCACAAATAGAATCTGGTAAGTAAAGCTCTTAAATATCCATCTTGGATGAGGTACCCTTATCCAAGTTTTATTATACAGTGGATTAAGTGAAAAGGTTTTGCTCCTCTCCTGCATCATGTGGTATGAAAGTTGGTTAGGCGCTTAAACACGCAAGGAAGAGACAGGATGGATAAGATTGTGGATTAGTAGCATTTGAAAGCAGTTATAGTGAAAGGAACAGGTTTTGTTCTCTAAGCTTAAGTTTCTTAAGATTCAGTTGTCTGAGTTGCATATTCAAGCACTTATATATACACTTTACATGGAAGATATTAAGATAAGTAAAGAAGTTAATTAGGCTGAGAATTAGTTCAGTGTAGAATTCTGCACAGATTGTGATTAAACACTCTCCTTTGGAACTTCTAATATTAGGAATTCTGTTGCTACAAATAAGGTACTACAAAGATGTAGCTCTTTCAGAACTGTTATGTATCCGATGAAACTCCAGATGGAGGAGCCACCTTTTCTTGAAACTATGAAAATGTTCTGTAAGGAGAACCTCCAGTTGCCGTTCACTTATTTAATGAAATGAGAATTTCCTTCTCCGCTTCCAGTAGTCCAGTTGACTTAGTGATTATACTTACTGTATTAAGTAGATTATATAAAGTCTTCAACACAGGCTACAAATCTCTGCAAAAGCTTTTTTCTTGGTAGCTCGTGCAAAAACTGGCATCAATGGTGAGAAAGAACATTAATTGGAGAAATACCTTTTCTAGTTTGAAGAGAGATTCTTAGATGGAATCAGCAAGAACTAAGCACAGAACTTTAAGGAACAAGCCTTAAAACACCGGCACGTCAGGTTAAGAAATTTTTTTGTAGAGAGAACTCGAAATACTTCTAAAGCGATTCTAAACTCTGTTGTTTCTCCAAGTTGAAGTAAGATGGAAATCTAGTAGTTTATGTTGACTTCAGTTATTTAGATTTCACAGGTTTTTTCTTCTGAGCAAAGTCCTTTTTTTGATCTGCAGGTTTAAGAGATCTGTCCTAAACATGTATTGTAGATGTAGTTTGTTTCTACTTGGCAAGTGCTGCCCTGCAGTACTTGCTTGGATTGTTTACTAGCTCTTTCAAGAGATTTTCATGTGTTTAACCCTTTAATCTTATAGTACGTTGACTAGAGACTGCCTGGCTTAGCCCCATCCTGTAAAGCAAGAAGCTAGTATTTATATTTAAGGAGATTCATTAATGCTCTTCCTAGAATTTTATACAGTATTAGTTAATATATTAAGCTAAGTTGTAATGGCTAAAATATTTTCATTTTAATTTTAATCCCTTCTTTAAAGCAGGTCATATTTTTATTTTTCTTTTATTTTCAGGTGTACAATCAAATAATCATATTAACAAGGTAGTAAGTCATCCCACACTTCCTGTAACTATTACAGCACATGAAGATAGACACATCAAATTTTTTGACAACAAAACGGGTAAGGATAAAAAGAGAGCCTCACTTGTCTCTGTAAATATGTTTAAAGTAAATCTGAATGCACGTAGGGAGAATCACTTTGTAGAAAACTTACTAGTGATGCAGTTTCACACAGGAGAACTTTCGGTATTTATAAGATTAAACCTATTCAGTACCTTTTCTATGCAATAGTGATACCCATTGCAATTGTGACTTCAGCCGTCAGAAAATACTCTCAAAACAAGTAGAGATAGTTGTGAGGGACAAGAAGGCCCTATTAAGTTAGCACTTTGCTAATTTATGAAATGTCTGCCGTTTTCTTCCTGTTTTCAGAATTTTCATGCTTTTAACTCTAAGCATGTATCAGTAATGTTTTTCAGTTCTCAGTAATAAAGAACATTGCTTAGTACCCATTAAGACAGGAAAACAACCCTAAATTCATGTAGTAATGGTATTCTGTGTTATGGTTAAGATGCTGATAAAGTTTATAAAAGGATCTGGAAGAAGGAGGGGAAAGAAGGGTGTAGGGAAAAACTGCACTGTCTGATGTGACAAGAAGGTTGGAATAATTATAAGAATGAACATAAACGTCCCATTTGTCAAATTATTGGTCACTTCTTGAGTATTGCCCTGCCAAAGTTGGAAGGGAAAAAAGGTAATCAGCATAAGCTGACTTTAAGCAAGTATATGTGCCAAACCCCTGTTTAAAGTGTTTGATTCAGGTAGGGTGGGAGTTGGTGTTCTTGGTTTTTTTTGTTTTTAAAAGTGAAAATCTAAGATATATTTGCCATGAGTGTATGTATTCGAGTTGTGGTCATTAAATGCTTTGCAATGATTGTTTTGAAATTAAAATTTATTGCTTTAAAGAAGTGAAGCTGTAGAATAAGGAAGAAAATGTTGCATGAGCAAATAAGTGGATCAAAGGCAGGAAGCAGAAGGTAGAAGTATGATAAATGGTCACTTTGTGAAATAGAAAATTACCAGTTCCTGAAGGGATCAGCAATAGTTCAACATAATATGAATTGTCTGGACAGGGGGTAGTATGTTGACAGTTTGCTGACATTCGTTAATTCAGGGTATTAAAACTAAAAGCTGATGAGGAAGAACTGAATATCAGACTTGAGAGCAGGCAAAATAAATTCCATGTGGATAAACGTGAAACAGTGCATGTAAGGGAAAAATAAACTTTATAATATAAAATAACAGTCACTGGGCTGACTATTCTTACTCAAAGTAAAACTTTGGAGTTAGAAGAAGCTGGATGAAAATATCAGTTTAGTGCTTAGCAGTCAGAACAGCAAAATGAGTTCTAGGAGGACTGAAAGGAATAAATAAAAAAATTGTTAATACCTTTGCTTGAATTTTTGATGTATCTGCGTGCATACTTTGTGTTACTCCACTCTGCCTTATCTCAAAAGGGACATAGCCAAATGAAAATGTTTCAGAATTGTTAAAAAGATCATCAGAGACCTTCAGTAGCTTTAGCTTCTTCAGGAAGAATCTTGGAAACTAAAGAGACTGAGATTCTTCAGGAATCGCTTAGGGATATAGTTTAGTAGTAGTCAGGTGCGGTTGGACTTGATGATCTCAAAGGTCTTTTACAACCTAGCGATTCTGTGATTCAGGAAGATGGGAATGGGGCAAAAATAATATACCACCTTCGTGTTGGTTGTGGTCTTACAGGGGTTTATTTGCTCTCTTTTTCAATACATGAATTAAGGTTCAGTTGATAACCCTCGACAGGCAACAGGTTCAAAACAGAAGGAGGTGATTGTACTTTATAAAGTACAGTTAAATGTTTTGGAACTCCTTTCAAAGAGCATCATGAGATACTAAATGATGTTATTGAGAATGAAGGACACTGAAAAGAGATGCAATAAGAGTAGCTGAATGCAGAGGTAGTACCTCTGGTTTGTGCTGTGTTTTAACTGTTAGTTGTTAGGAGCTGAGAGTATTCTGGGCAAGTATCACTTAGAGTTGCTTTGTTTTTATTTTGTTCCCTGATTTATCACCCATAGACTCCTAGCAAAGACAGAGAAAGATGGACCTTTGGTATGACTTAGTAATTCTCTTTTTCACAAAGCTTTGTCAACACTTTGTCCTACTTGGGTAGGTATTGGGACATCTAAGGGACTTAAAATTCAGGTTCTCACACAGTCAGTTTAGGATTGGTCTTCATTCTCATTGCTACCAGTGAAGATGCCAGATGGATAAAACGTGCTTATAATGGGAATGCCTTTCTGAGAGTTTTGTGCCGTTTACCTTTATGCTTATACAATAGAATTTTCTGATAGAATTGTATCATCCAGATATTATTGGAATCTAAATAAAACTGTTATTCTAGATGGCACTGAACAGGAAGGTTATTTTTAAAAGAAACAATACTTCACAGGGAATTCACTGTTTGTTTTCCTTTAGGTAAAATGATCCATTCTATGGTTGCTCACTTGGATGCTGTCACAAGTCTAGCTGTAGATCCTAATGGAATCTATTTAATGTCTGGAAGTAAGGATTCTTTTGATCTTCTATATGCTTTATAAATTTTGCATCTATGATGCACCAAGGTGTTTGACAAATCTAACTCTGTCTTTTGTCCTTTTTTTTACTTCTTAAACAGGCCATGATTGTTCCATTAGGTTGTGGAATTTGGACAGCAAGACATGTGTGCAAGAAATAACAGCTCATAGGAAAAAGCTGGATGAATCAATTTATGATGTAGCATTTCATCCATCAAAAGCATATATTGCCAGTGCAGGAGCTGATGCCCTTGCCAAAGTATTTGTGTGACATAGCAGAACAAACCTGCATCATAACAGCAGGTCTGTTTGGACAAAAAAGAGGGAATGCGTCACTGCCATCAATTATAAGGTTACCAATAAGACACTACATCTGATCTGCCTGGGTGAAGGCTCTTATTGTCGGGCAAGTATAGGTTGGTGAAAAGTCACCACGTCTTGAACAATGTCAGGCTCATTCATTTAACTGTAATTACTGTATTTGGGGGGTAGGGAGAAATACAAAAAAAGAAAACCAGTATTTGTAGCCTTGACTGGATATGAACTGAGCGTATGTCTGTTCTTTAGGTGTCTTTAAGCAAACGTGGAGTCTGATCTTACAAAAGACACTTATTTTGGACTCTGTGTGCTGCCTTAGGGTTAGGAATGTGGTGCTCTTGTGGGGGGAAGTGAGCTCCAAGAGTAGCTTTCTTTTCATCTCTTAGTAATCTTCTGTTTATCAGTTGAATGCCACAGATTCCCCTTTTAAACTTTTATTTTGCTTTAAAGAAAAGGAAATTTAACTTAAAATATTTTAGCATTAGTTGCACAAAATGTTTGGATAAAATTCTAGTTTTTATAAGTCTTTTTATATATTTAGCCTGTCACAACAGTGCTCAAGATTGTATTGATAATGTTTTTCTGCATTATAGAACCCTAAAACACAGAGATCTCACTGACCCGCTGCCGTGTAACCACACTCTTCCCTTCTTTTGCCTAATACAGCTCAGCTAAGTCCTTGTATAAGGATGCTAATTCATCATCATCGCATAACTGTCTTCATAAATAAAGGACTGTAAAATGTGTTCAAATGAAACACAGAGGGGTTAACACCCCCGAATGAACTCTTTAAAAAAAAAAATTTAATCTTGGCATCCTATCACTATGTGATATTTTGTACATCTTACTGTATTTACGAGTTTATTTATCAAGGATTACCCATCTTGCTAATGGCCTATTGTTATTTATTTCACTTTTTGTTGGTCTTTATATCCTTTTATGTAGTGTGTTAAAGGGCCCTGTATATCTATTATGGCACACTCTGAACAGTCTAAAATAGATGAGAAAACGGACATTTGATAATTCTAAAGTTGCAAACCAAGAATTTCTTTTTCTTCTGGTTAAGTACCTGAAGTGGAGTTGATTCCAAAAAAAAAATCTTGTTTCAGAACTTTTGGAGTGAAAAATATTTTTATTTGTGTTTCAAATAGAGTACAAAAGTAGTTGTTTCAAGATTCATAAATCTGCTGTGTTTTGACTAGTTATTCCCTGCTTTTATTTTATTTTCAGATGTGCTTCAGTTTATGGTGTAACTAAAGATTTTGTTTGTGTAATGCATGATTAATACAATAAAGTATTTTTTCTAGTCTTCCACAAAACTTTTCTGATCAGTTTGCGAGTTTTGATGAGTTTTGTAAGGTTTCTGTTTTACAAACTATGAATCAGCAAATTTTTAAGATTGTACCACATAGCAAAACTACAGCTGTTGAAAAATAATGTATATAAAATGCATATAATAAATATTAAATGGTGTACCTGTATGTTACTGTTGGCTACATTATTTTGTGTTGCACAGTTTGAAAGTGTCATTCTACAAATTACTAAATTAGGTCTAAACTTTAGCAAAATGACCATTTGTTTATTATGCTTATAAGCTGCTTTGCTTTTGGAAAATTGTAAGATTTGTCTGGATGTCAACCAACTGTTTCATTTCAAGCAGCAGTACCCACGTATAAGAACATGTTTCCACAATACTTTAAAAGCTTTTGCAAGAACAAATTGAGAATTGCTAGTGTATTCCGAGTGTCTTTACAAGGTGATAATCACACTGTTTTCACTATCGCTGTATATGAAGTGATTCTCAAGTGATTTAAGTGCCAGAAGGATGTTGGTTTTGTTCCAAACTGCCACTGAATCATTGTGTTGAATTAAAAAAAAAACAAATAATCATTTTTAAATGCTTAAAACTTGCTCATATGTCATGTGTTACCTGTTAACCTTTGGTCACTTCTTTACAAGTCCTCCAGTAAAGGTGATGCACAAAGGGGGCAATTGTTTTGCAAAAGGCTAAGTTACAGGTCAACTTTTAACTAATCTGTGATGGGTCACTCTCCTTGAAAGCTTATCAGCAGAACCAGAATACCACGATGTGAATCTTGGATTTTCATGTAAAAGTGGTGTGCTTAGATATGAGCTGAAACATGTTCCTATAAGTGGTTGTAACTGTATTGTTCCATGTAAGTTTCCAGTTTTGCAATGAGAATGTATCTCATGCCATCTCATGTCAAGCAAATTAGATTAAAAAAAAAAAAGAAAGGAAAAAAAGGTGCTCATGGTAGGCAGAATGCTGCAGTTATGTTCCGAAAATTGATTTTGTTTTAGTAATAATGTTATGTTGTTTGAAATGTTATAGTAAATTATAATTGTATAGAAATTGGAGAATTTTGTCCTTTATCTTGAAGACTGAGGTGAGGCCTTTCAGTAACTGCTTGTAGGACACTAAGACTTTACTTTCAAAGTAACATTCAGCTGATTTGCACTTTTTGTTTCTTCCAGTCTAAAGCATTCAACTAATCAACAGACAAGAGAGTATTTGAATTTTATTGGAAGTAATTTCATAATCGCCTTTTCTGAAGCCAAACATTGTTTCTGGCAGCTTTTCCAGACTGCTGCATTTTAATGCTTAAATGAAATGTGATTGTTTAATAAACATTGCCATGCATAACATTTACTTTTTTTTAATTGTATTAAACTTGAAATGGTAAAACCAAAAATATTTGCTTAGTTTCCTTAATTGAAATTTTAACGGTCATCTTAGTTCACCAATGCATAGTGGATCAAATGCTGTAGTGAGGTTTCACTTACTGAGTATTGACTATAATCTCTAATACAGTCTTAGTTTGTTTACTGTGGGGTATAACACGCTGAACCTTTCGTCTGTTGTTTTATGAACAGAAGAGTTGTAGTACTGGTGATAGGGGGGAAATTATAGTGCTGAAATAAATGTTTTAATTTAGCAAAACCATTTTGACTTACAGGAGGACTGATTTACTTCTCTTTTCTAAGTAAGACCGAAAGGACTTGCACTCAGAACCTAAATGAAAATCTGTCTAAATGTGTTTAATAATATCTCTAGCATTTAGAGTATGATTGATGTAATGGATTTACTCCACATTTTGTTTTTTTAGAGTAGGGACTGTTTGAAGCAGATGAGTGGTGACTGTACTCCAGTATCTTATCTACATAAATACCAAAAATATGTGGAAAAGAATGTAACAAGTCCTTATCAAGAGCCTTCCCTAATTTAGAAATCCTGAGGAAGAATTTATTTACCAGGAGATAATTAGTAGATTTTCCTAGTGGGTAAACTGTGGGCTTGAGCATACGTCATCAGAGGTGGTCCATTTCTCCTGTTCTATGTTTATTGATTTATTTTAAAACTGATAGCACACTGTCCTGGCATACTCTTTATTATTGTGTTTCCCTAGCACTTCTCTCAAATCATTAAAAAGCTTCTTAGTCACACAGTGCTGACTGCTCTTCCTTCTAGTTATCTTATCACATAAAAGGCATCTCCAAAAAAATCCATCTCAGTTGAGCAAGTGGTACTTTTGCAGGGAGTCTAAACACACAGGTAAGGGGTGATCTACATAAATCCTGCTGGGAAAATGAGTGTAACCTTTTTCCTTCCAGAAGGTGCATGATACGAAAACATGACTGACTACCTTGGAGTTTTGTTTGGTTTCACTATGGAGTGTGTGTGTCTGTATATGTGTTTATGTTCTTTTTTAAAGAACTTTTTAAGAAGAACAAAATTTGTGAAACTAGAAGGCTCTGGATTTGTTTTTAAATGCTACATCTGAGGTAAGCTTGAATGAAGGCATCATCCTTGAGTTATCTGCAAACTAAATGCCGTATATTAATAGATTATAGAAAATAGAATTTAAGCTGCAAACCATTACAAATGTCATAAAAATACATTGCTTTGTTTTCTAATTTCAACAGAGAACCAAATTTGACTGACTCAATAGTGGGAAAGCACGTGCTTTCTTTTTAGTCTCTTTAGTCTCCTACATTGATATCTTAATGGCCACCACAAGAGAATTCATCTAGACTTTCTGAAAATGCGTGTATGGCAACAGAATACTTACATTTTTTGATATTTACAGAGTTTAAGGAAGTTTATTTAGCTCAGAGATCCCTAGAAATGAAGGTTGTAAGGCTTTTTTTTTTTTCTTCCCCAGCAATCCCTGAACCTGTGATTTCTGTTCTGTAAAAGTCTGTGCTGAAGATGGTAAGCTGGAAGTTGTTCATGTGTACTTTCACAGCAGCTGTAGTTTAATTTCTTTAGATGCACATCAGATTGAATACATGTCAATGAGGCAAGATTTTTTTTTTATCTAGAACCTTATTAGGAGACCGTTAATTTTCTAATGATTAATTCCCATGTATCTTGAATTTGGTTTTGATAATATTTCCTCCTAGAAGGCTGTGTTTGGTGTTCAGCTGATTTGGTCTAGTTCTCCTGAAGCAAAATAACTGGGGAGGCCAACCAGTGGCTAACCCTTAGTCGTCCTAATGCACCTACAGCATCTAGGAGCAGTGCTGGGGCATTTAATCTAGCAGGGGGTTTATTACTTTGGCTGTATGTAATGTTATAAGGTAATATTGCCAGAGCAATGCTAAATGTCTAGCATGTCATTATAACTGGAGGAGAGAGAACTAATTACTACAAGCACGTGGCTCCACTTTGTTTTGTGTTGGGACCCTAAGCTACCGGCTCTTAGCTATTGACCTTTAACAAACAGCAAATAGCAACTTTAACTGTTTAATTAATCTTCCGACATAAACAACATACATAGTTGTTTTCAGTTATGTGGGGGACATCTATACTGTTCTGTTGCTTCAGTCTTAAGAGTGCTTAGCGACTTTCGATGTTCTCATTTTAAATTGATTCGAATTAGTTTATTACAGAATTAAAATCTGAACTAAAGGATCGTTGCTATGAATTTATATGTATTTGTATAACTGAGACTAGAGGTAGGAATATAATCATAGAATTGTTTACTTTGGAAAAGACCTGTAAGATCAAGTCCAACCATTCACATGTCTGGTTAAAGGCCGATTCTTATTTAAATCACGTAGTATTGGGAGTTGTATCTGGTTTACCTAAATGCAAAATATTGCCCTGTTCTTCACAAACAGTGTTAATATTTCGGTGGTTTTTCAAATAGAAATAAAGGTAATGTTAGCTTAATTATTATGTGGCTTGTATAATTTGTTCATTTCTGTCAGAAAAGGTATGAGGTGAGATTTATAACCTCTTAAAGTGAAAAGCTCCATTCTGCTTCAGAGGGTATTATAGGCCTTAGCATGAATGTCTTACTTGGTGATCAAGGAGCATTTGGTTTTAGGATATCTTTGATTTGGATGTATTGGAGACCCTTTGACCTGAAGGGAGAATACCACCACCACAAGAGAATGATTTGCTGTTCTAGCTTCAGGTTCCTTTCTGACAAAAAATAATAGCATCAGTTATGTGTCCAAATGTTTTTAATCAGTTTTCAGTGTAGCTTGAAGAGGAGCCTTTTCCAGCTGAATGCTTTTGATAATATTTATAAGGATTTTTAATTCTGTTCAGTCTTATGCATTTATCAGTGATAGCTGACTTGCTCACTTCTCCCATCTGCTTCTATCTAACTCTCAGCTCTTCCTGAAAGCTCAAGAGGCTTTGGGAAATCTGTAGGAGGAAAGAGTATCTTGTATGAACATGAGGTCATGAATCCATGCTCACCTGGCTGTGCCACCTTGAGAAAGCAGGAATGGCTGCACAGTGGGGCTGCCGAGTCCAGCGAGTAAAGTCCTTGCTGAGGTATTTGCTACTGCCATACTAAGCCAGATGGTTCTGTTTTCTTTCTGAACTGCTAGTTTTCGCCAGAACTAGTAGTTCAACCTGACAAAGTTGTGCCCCTCACCTCATTTGGAATATTTAGATAGGAGGAAGCTGTTGTCTTCCCATCTTCCTTTTCTGAACTAGTAGTATAATAGTAAAATACCCAAGAGTGTCAGAAAACTCTGGAAATTATGTGACTGTGAATTTGGCTTTGATTAAAAAAGACAATTTTAATGGTATAGTTTGTTTGATTTGAAACTTAGAAATTGGTCTTCCATCTAATTAAAGTCATTTCCCTAGACCGTGCTGGTCTTTTCTGTTTTTTTCAACTTATTGTTGACTCTAACTTGTGTTCACTGGCAGAGAATTGTTTATCGTATTTGTAATCTGATCACATACACCAGGGCAGAAAAATAGTTGTTATCCCTTTGCTTACATTCTGCTGTATTCTGATTATTGTTAAGTAGTAAAGCCCATATCTGACCCCAGCGAAGGTTGGAAAAGTTAAGTTATCATTTGTTAGCAAAAAAAAAGCTATGCAGGATTCTCACGCTGGTGTCTGAGGAACTGGTCCAGTAGCTGTAGGTTCAGTTATACCCTGAGGCTGAGGGTGTATTCAAACCAACAGCACTTGGCTTCTAAGAGAGTGCCCTCAGCGTGAAGTTAGGTTTCTTGGCAGCCGGGGAGCAATGCTACCTGCTCCTTTTGGCCGTAGTAAACAAACGGGCCCAAGCATTGCTCTTTCCCTTCATTATCCTGGGATGGCTGGAGTTCAGCTGACCCTGCCAGTGTTTGCAGACTCCTCCAGTTGTGAGAAGTAAAGAAAAATAAGTACGCAGTATTTGTTTGTGCATAGATACAGATAAATGTAAATAGATTTTAGAGTAATAAAACAATAAATACCCTTTGGGTAATGAAAATGGCTTATGATCAAGGATACTTCACTAACCAAACCTGATTGTTTGAAAGGAAAGTCAGTTTTGATCCTAATGAGATTAAATTTAGAGTGGGCAATGTGCTTCAAAGCAGAGAAGATTAAGCCCTTGCAGAGACTGCAAATTTTCAGGACCTATTCTTCCTTCAGCTGAAGCCAAAGGCAAAATTTCTGTTGAAGCCAAAGTGGGCAAAGGAATGTGTACTGCAGTTAATAGGCATTTATAACTGGAAGGCTACTCAAATTATAAGCTGTTCACTAGAAGTTTCCATGTATTTGGTGTGTGTATTTGGCTGGCAGTTGGTCACAAGCTGTTCAGATACGTTCTGCTTCAGCTTCTCAAGCAAACCCTTTATGTTTACTCTCCCAGATCCAAACGAAAGCCAGTCAGTAAGATTTTATTTTTGATTGATTGATTTTATTAGGCTGTGGATTTAAGCCTCCAGTTTGTAGGTGGTTTGTTAAAGGTACAAGTTGACCTTCATTGACAGTGTGCCCAGGCCTTCTACGGCATTTGTGTGCAGCGGAGAAATTTTCTGATTTTCATTGCTATGATGCTTTCTGGAGCTGATTTACCCTTCACCCTAATGAAAGGAAGGAAAATGCTGTGCAAACTAGAATCTTTGTATCTAAAAGCAGTCACCTTGATAGAGCTTGGTAGTGATATAGAGAGTTGCCCCATTAGAAATACGGCTGAAAATCAAGACATAAAAAGTTGTCACTGCTTTTCTGCTTCAGAACAGGGGAAAAGCAGAATGCTTTATTTTTATGGTATGGTGCCATGCTTGGTAGAAGACCCATGTGACAACACTAATATGAATGCTGAATAGAAATAATTAAATAACCACTGTTACTAAGTTTGTTTATGGCACGAAAAACTGTTCAGATTAAACTATTCTACTCCATATATGCTAAATCCCTCCCATTCTTCCTCCTCTCTTTCCACCTCAAAACTTCCTCTAAGTTGTAGAGAAGTAGAGTCATTGGCTTTTGATACAAATGGTTTTTGGCTGTTTACTATGTAGCTTTTTATTGACATTGATTTTGAAAGGCGAAGTAAACAGTTCTTGTTTTCTCTTAAGAATGTAGAGATGGTCTTACTTTTGGTTTTTTCTTATTCCTTGCTGATTAATAGTTTCACAAGCAGTGATAAAGGTTGATTTCTAAGACCTGCTCTTCTGGCCCTTTGCTTGAGGATGTGATTTTTGCTACCAGGTCACAGGTCTGACAGTATGAAGACTTCTATGCAGTTTACTGACCTTCGGTCCTGGGCCATATACCTGCTTTTCCTCTATAGTGCGCTTGTCAGGCAGGTGTGCATCTAGAACGCGTCCTCTATTAAAAGGTGGATGTGCAAGCTGATTCGTGGTCAGAGAGGATCCAAGTGCCTAAGATTTGTGTGAAGTGGAATCAGAACCGGAATCAGAGACCCTGGCCTGGATATGGAGGCATTTTCTGCAAAGCCTGGTGCCATGCCAGCACCTTGGGGTAAAAATTCCCAATAAATGACCTGCAAGTTCACTGGGAGTTGCTTTGTACAGACACAGTCTTTATATTTCTGTGCTGAAGTAGCCTGCAGGAAAAAGTAAGCATGAAAATTTGTTGGATGTCCTCTGTGTGTATAATCCCTGACTTGGAGTCTCATCCTGGAGATAAGCATTTCTAGCATTTCCTTCAAGGACTGAGAAGGGCGTCCTGCTGATGGGAAAGGAAGTTGCATTCTGCTTTCAGTTATAAAATATCCTAAGAGTGGCCTTCACCCAGGAAATTGAGACTCGTGGTTTGGTGCCTTCCCAGCAGTGAATGATTTCAGCAGTGAGGTGTATGTTCTAACCAATGCATGGCTGTAGGTTGCAGCCCTTGTTAGAAGTTATCATGGTACAAAAAGTAACTTTGTTTTCTTTAGGACAGCAAATTAATAGAATTTTGTGAATTCAGGTTGCTCTGGGAGTTCCACTGAGAAGGATGTGTTGGACTGTGGTAACTACTACTTTACGCAAAATTCAGAAACAGCTCTGGGAGTTGCCGCAGGTACCTGAACTGCTACGCTTAGACTTTTCTACTTTTTTCTGAGTGAAGGAATGATAATTCCATTTTATGTGCAATGGTATGTCATCAGCAGTGGTCTTGCAAATCTGAGCCCCCCTGAGGCTTATGAGTACTTTTCAGGGAAGCGGTGCAGAGATTCACAGACTTATTTGGATTGCAAGAGACCTTTTGGAGATCTCTTAGTCCAGTCCCTTTCCATGCTTTTCATCGTACAGGTTTTCACCAGTCTCGCTAGATAACAGAATGGATCCCCTGCAGGCCGTATTGATTGGCAGTCCCAATACCTGCAGCAATGGTCCCAGATGGAGCGTGTCCAGCTGATGTTAGCTGCAGCTCTGTTCACATTCCCTCTACTGCTTGGTCCTGCAGCATAAAACTGAATCCTCGTACTGTGTCTTTACCTACTTCCTTACCCAAAACAGGACTTCAAATCATGCTTGCTACCCTCCTACCATGTTGGTTTTCCTCCAGACTTACACTTTACCTCCTGCACAGGCCACTGACTCAGTATCTCACCAGGTCCCAATCCTTTTATTTGTATCCCATCAACATTTTTTTCCCAGGTCACAGTTGTGGTCACAGATTCTGCTTCCATAGAAACTCTGCATATTTAAAAAATTATTTTCTGTACCAACCACTTTTTTCTTCTTTGTAATTGGGCTGTGTAAAGGCTGCGAATGAGGAAAAGGGCCAACTCTGTGGCAGGGTGCCTCTACATGGCTGACTGTGGGGAGCACATGAAATAGTGAGTCCTGAGAGCCTGGCGAGAGCCCCTGTTGATGTTCACGGGCTTTGTGGAGCTCACTGTGCACCAGGGGAAAAGCCTGTTGGGATCTGCTGGACTGCTTGCTGCTAGGCACTCAGGGCTCCCCATGGAGAGTTGTCCATGAGAGTTATCCTAGACCCACAACTAATATGTTGTTGTCATTCCTGTGAAACAAAATATTTGGACACTTGGTTCTGCAGGTTGCTGTGCCCCAGACCTGCTTTTTCCTTGATGAGTGAATGGCACGAGCAAAGCTGCCTCTTCCTCTGCAACAGTGAAAACGAAATGGGAAAGTAAACATAATTCTACTAGCTGGTGTGCAATTTATATTCAGATTCATCTAGCATCATACTTAGTATGAACAATGACTACAACTTTTATGTTAATTCAAATTAAAATATTTTTTTAAAGAGTATCCTTGCTATTAGAGGATGATTTAGGATTCTTTTTCTTTTGCAAACTGGGATTTAAGATAATGCAGGCAGTTAGGAAGCAGCATATGCAATTCACTCAAGCTCTACTACATGAGGTTCATCATAAAAAGACTTACACTGCAGGATATTGAAACAGGTAGCTGCAGTCCTGGTTTTCTTGCAATATATATTTCTATAAAAAGTTTATGAACTAAATGAATTAAACTTTTGCACAAAGTTGGTATTGCATATGAATTTATACAGCAAGAGCTGAATACTCTTATCTATAAACATATAACAAAATTAAGGTTAACAATTAATAGAAAAATACAAGGCATCTTTGCCATTCGTGTTTAGTGTAATATATAGCCTGTCATAAGTTATTAAAAAATGCACAACAAAAGCCTGATGAATACAATCCCTTCTGTGCTCACTCCGTAACTACTATGAATTTTACAATCAACAGCAGGATGGGATGAAAAAAAGGGAAACCCTAGACTGATAGGGAAAGTGCCGTTTTGTTTTCTACTACATATATTATTTGCAGAACCCTTTATTTTCTAAAGAATACTTGAAATCTGTTATTCATTCGGGGAACCTGGAATAACTCAGCAATATAGTGCATTATCTTAACCATACGTATGTAGATATGGAAATATCAACACAGTACCAGGTATGTAACTAAATTAAAGCCTTTTAAAAAAAGAAAAATATTCTTTCATCATCAGAGAACTTTGCACATCTTGATAGATGTTTTTACGAGCATTAGAAATTGTTATTCTCTGAGCTACTGACTCCCACTTATGTGACTGCCTACTTTCATCTTTTCTAAAAAGGTAATCTGATATAAATCAGTTGTTAGTTTTCAAGGTTTGAGGTACCTTTGGATTTGAATGCTTTAAGTTCCCAGTTTTGTTTTCTAATTTAATCTCTTTGCCCAATATTTCTGTCTCTAAGCCAAAACCAACCTTGTAAAATCAAGACGGTACGAGGCAGGAGATGGGAAAAAATCCAGTTATCAGCTGTATTAGGAATACCACTGTTGACTTCCGTGGTGCAGGAAGCAGTACTATTGGCTAATATATTAGCATCCAGATCCTCAAAAAGAACTGCTGTGTCTTAAATACCTTTCAAAATCTGTGCCGAAAGAACATAGATCCACAGAGATCTGTAGGTTAAATGTCTTTTGATGTAAACTTCACCAACCAGATAGCGTTATCGTTCACAACAGCGAAACCTCGAGTAGTAAAAATACTGTTTAGCTACAATCTGCTGTACTTTTTCTTAAACTGCCTGGCAATAATGGATTTTGCAGAACTGAAACACTGGAAGTATTTCACACTATCAGGAAGACCTCCTTGAAAAGATACAGAATGGTAAGCTACAGAAGGCTTATAAATGATAGTACCGTGTATTTAAAATTATGCTATTTTTAGTGTAAGTAGACATCTAGCAAGTGACAGGAAACGTGTCAGAGCTGTATTGTTTCCTCTGCTGATATCTGATAGCCTTAAGTGCATGATATACATAGCTTTAAACTTGGGGATGCTATATATGTATTGAAAATAATAGCTGGCCAAATCCTGCATTCCAGTATTAAGTACAACTTCTAACAATCAATCTCACAAGAATCCTTGACTGATTACAGAAGCAAAAAGTAGCCCTTCTCCCCTGGCATTATGATAGTATATATAAGAACAAAACATCTGTAGTTTAGAGGGACATTTCAGTTTCATGACTTTGAGTTTCAAAATAGTAATACCCAACAGCAGATTTTTGCTTTATTGTTTAGAGTCCAAAAAATCTTTACAGATGCCTCTGATAACATCAGGAACCATCTGCTCCAATCCTGTGAACTCTCTAGTGAAGAAAGTATGAGATTCTCTTGGTTCAGAAGCCATGTCTTTCAGATCATCCAGAGGTGCCCACGCAACACCGATGGAGAAGATTGTTATTCCTATAATGTAATAGCACAGTAAGGGGAAAAAAATAGTTAAGACCATTTTGTCTATGAATACAAGAAAAACAGTCATTTCTACATCCATGACTTAATCTGGAATCTGGATTGGAAAACCATGTTTCAATACCTGCAGTCTGCCAAAGATGATTAGATTTTGCCACTAAATCTCAGGAATTGAAAGATTTGTCTCAGTAAGAATCCTGAAGGAAATATGGGATATCTTAATAGCAAGTATCTGAGTTGTCTTTACAGGGACACACATGAATGTAGCAGTTGTGTGAGCCTTGGAACACAAGTAACGCTGTAAAATTATTTTGAAAATGGATTTGGATACTATGTGTTTGCTTAGTGCTTTCAAGCATCAGCAGCCCAATAAGCTTTTTTTGCCGAAACTATTTAATTCTTTCTTAAAAAATGGAGTGCAAGAGTACTGCCACAGTAGATGGCATCATTGGTTGGAGCTTCACTATGTGGCTCTTTATTTTTAATCTACTAATTTCTCTCCTGTTCAGGAAAATACGAGTGGGTATGCATTTTTAACTAAGCTGCCACAAGTGTATCCACTTATATTTGGCTCCATGGTGCTGATTGTTCATCGTAATGGAAAATAGTTCCTTAGAGCTCACATTTTCATGAAATGAAAACAAGCATGGGTACTCGATTCATTCACGGGGTCTGTATTTGCAAACTACGTTTAAAATCTTGATATTTACCATGCAGCATAAACAGAATGAATGGACTTCTATTGCCTTTAAAGATATGTCATTTACCTGCTTTTTGTGCAGCAGCAGCAGGTCCTCTAACATCATCATACGACTGACCATCAGTCAAAACAACAAGGAAATTTTTGTTAGGTCCATCCGTCACTGGCCCAAACACATTTCTGGTGGTGAAAGAAATGGCATCGCCGGTAGCAGTGCCACCACTCATGTAGCGAATGTTTCGCATTGCTGAGAGGACCTTTTCTTTTGTGGTGTAGTCTGTGAAGCTGAACTCGGTACGCTGGTCGTATGTGAACTGCACAACTGCAATCTTGGAACCGATGTCAGAGATCTCAAAAGCCTTTGCAACATTGCTGATGAATTCAAGCACAAGGCGGAAATTGCTGTCTCCAACGCTGCTGGAGCCGTCTATCAAGAAACCAATGTTGACGGAGTTGTAGCATGTCTTGCTACACAACATCTGCTCGTGTGAGCATAACTTTTGGACAAGAGGTTTCACGTATTTGGTAGTACCAAACCAGGTGGGCATTTGGTAAGAGAAGAAGCCATTGTTTCGACAGACAGCCTGTTGGAAAACAAAAAGTCAACAAGTGACTACTGACACAGTGGGTGTATGGATAATAACTAAAACATCTATGTGATTTTCTTTCAAAGGCAGGTTAGAAATGGAGCCTGATGGTGGGAGTTTGGGGTGGGTTGTTTTTTTGGTGGTTTGCGTGGTTTTGCTCTTTTTGAGGACAAACATCTGCAGTTCAAGTCAGTGAAAGCTAGAATACAGCTTATTTATTTTTTCCCAATAATAAAGTCAAACTTGCCTCTCAACCTCACATATTTAAAATTTATTCATAAGAACCGTAACAAATGGAAATTATGGGTTTTTTTCCTGAAAGTGTACTAAATCACTCTACTGAATACCCAAAGTATTTAAAGTTCTGTATTTTTGCTTATCACTGAAAATTAGCCTCTGTTTTCCCTTTGAACTTGGTAAGCCCTTAATTTTTTAAATCTATTATGTCATAAACACAGATGTACAGTTGGATAGAAACATAGCTCCAGACAACTAAAGGGAAAATTTATTTTTCTTTGGCTTCCATAAGACAAAAGTAAAGTAAAGTAGAAGGTAATTGAGGAAGGAGTTAAATTTAAAATGAGCTCTAGAAGGTGATAACTAATCTGTCTAACATGAAAATGCAGAAGGGGAGGACAGGCCTCAGTCACCTGAGGTCAGGTCTTTCTGTGCTTGTGAATAAGTGGGAGGTGGACCTGCCAGCAACACCACTGGGATCAGCAGCCTGTCCTGTGCCTAAATGCAGCAGAGTCGTAGTGCTTCATTTTGTTCATGAGCTTTGAAATTAGGCATCTAAAACCACCCTGTAGACAAGGAGAGTAAGTAAAGATCTAGCGATTAGAAAGCTCATGTGAAAGCAGATGGTCTGTGTTTAAATTCCTACTCCAACTCAAAGAGCGAGAGCCAGAACTTTTAATCCAAGATGAATGGCTCGCATATGATCTTGTCAGGATGTGGGGTTTTTTTTTATTTTTCTGTCCTGTCTGATGCAAGCACGTAAATAATCATCCATAGAGCAGGTACTGAAAGATACTCCTCTGTGACTGCCATATCAGGATGGGAGACACTGTAGCTGCATTTTGATGCCTAAGACACATTTAACCATATCCTGGATAGAGAATTCTCTACTCTGAAAATCTTACAAACTCCATGAGCTACAACTTGGCCATAACACTGAACTGGGACAGTGATAGCACTTTGGTACCCTTTATGTAGATCTTTTAGCAGGATAAAATAACAGTACTGTTTTATGTTTCCTAGTGCTAAATTCTTTTAAATCACTTATTAGCAGGAATACTTTTATTGGCTTTTTGAAGAGAGATATAGGTATTAAGAGTTAGTTCATGAGGATTTTAGCATGAAGCAAATTCTCTAGAATCACACCCATGACTGAAAAAGGTATAATGATATTCTCTCTTACTTTGTCAACAAAGCCAATGTCTTGTACCATTCCCAGCTCCTCAGTTGTGGGCTTTGCTACAGATACAATGAATACATTGACTCCAAATTCTCTGGCCACTATGCCGGCTTCTTCTATGTCATCTGAGGGCCAGCCATCTATGAACACTACAATGATCTTGGGAATTCCTTTGCGTGCTCCATTTTCCAAGGAGAAAAATTTCTGAGCAGTGTGTTTCAAAGCTTTCCCTAGTTTTGAACAGAAAAAGAATATTAAGAACAAAAGTGATTATATTTCACTACCAGCTCCCTGTATGAAATTTTGCTGGATTTCTGTTATGATTACAGGTCTCACCCAGTGTAAAAGTGAAAGTGTCCTAGGAAATTTGATAATAATGAAGCTTGAGTAACCTATAAATTAAAAAAAAAAAAAACCTAATCCAACCTCAGAAAACCCAAACCCAATCCATTACCACAAAAAAAAACCCTGCACATAAAGCTGGGGAGAAGAAATTACTGACATTTCTTCACACACAGGTCTAGTTTTGTACTAGGAAGCAGAAACATTAATGCCTGTCAAATGGATTGGAAGCTGAAGAGCTACCCAAATTTAGCTTGTGAACTGCAATGTATTTAGAACACTCAGTTTCCTCATTTGGCAAATATCTATTCACACTCACTACTTATTCCAACTTTATTCTAGCTCTTTAACTAGCCGCTCAAGAATGAAATGCTAAGCCATTTACATATGAATTTGTCTCAAGATATCACTCTCTTAACAGTGGAAAGTTGATTACTGTTTAAATACAGGAAGTGATAATTGCACTTCAACAATGACTTCTGGAAACAAAACGCAAGATGTGGCAATGTTCAAGTGGAAAATTGTTGAACCTAGCTGAGATAAACGTGGCATTTAAAACATGTTCTTACCTAAGTGAGTGATAAGAACTTCAGTATAAGCACACAAACATATATGAATACATATATATAAAAATATGTAAAGAAGTAATTTCTATTTGTGTAGAAATACGAACTCACCTGTATTAGAATTGCCTCCTCTGAACCCTAATTCCTTTATGGCAAACAAAACTTCTTTTGCAGCAGTGAAGTTTTTCAGATAGAATTCAATTTTTGGATGTTCACTGTGGAAAAATGTAAGAGTAATCAAGTATGTAGTTCACTTCTCATACCACCATGGCATTAGTAAGCCAAATTATGCTTTGAATAATTTTATTCTTGGTAACATATATTATTCTCTATGTTTTTAATCACTAAAGTAAAAGCATGTTCCCCTCTTAATTATCTTCACAATCCTTAGCAAAAGGAATTACTTACCCAGGGTGGTAAATTAAGAACAGATTTTAGCTATACTAAGTTTCCAGATTTCACTTTTGATTTACAGTGGAAACCAAAATTAAATTAAGTTGCTTTTGCCATATGAAGAGTAGAAATACAAACACCTGCAGGGCAAAGACCTGCTTCTATGTATAAATGGCCAGATCCTGCATCAGGATCACTAGAATGAACCCCTGTGTCAAGCAGAGTTGCTCTGCCAAGCTCAATTTCATCGCAGAATAACTGTGAAAATGATGCATTTTGAAATATAAAGATTATTGCTTGTAAGATTCCTAATAAAGAGGAATTGAATATTCAAGGTGCTAATGTGATTACTCAGTTTCTCCGCAAATTGTTCCTCACTTTCTAGTAGTTAAACCCAGGGCAGCAAGAGTGGGGTTCATTTCCCCTAGATTTTGATGTCTACAGTGGGCAGAAAATGGATTTTTCAGGGTGGAATCCATCACATCCTAACGGAGGCACCTGAAGCACTTCAGAAGGTTTGTGCCATGAATGTGGTCATTCTTTCTAGTGACTAAAAAGCAAGCCTAGGTCATTAAATCGTATGCAGACATCTACTCTGCAGTTGTGTAAAGGCAGGAGACAGGAACACTCCTAAAGGATGAAAGATGCAATAGAGGAACTCATGTTAACCTAAAAGATGCTTAGTCTTTGTGGAATAAGAGTTAAAGGCTTTCTTGTGCTTCCTTTATTCCAGAAGCAATAGCCGAAATGCTTAAGCCTCAGAAAACGTCTACTGCTGAACACTAGCAAACTGAATTGTGGCTCAAAAAAACCCTTTCACCGATGTTGCAGTGGATATTGCAGTGGATATTGCAGTGGATTTCAGACTGTTTTGAAGCCTTCAAACATACATAATACTATGAATAGCCTTAAAATAAAACAGTGACCATTATTATCCGTAGTATCCTATATGTTGGGAAGAACAGCATTTTATCATGTATATGTATACAGCCGTTTGTGACAGTTCTCTCTACAATTCTTAAAAGAGCCATCTGTCCTTTGCAGAGCACTTTCTGCTGTTTTACTAAGATGAGCTACAAAACTGTCAGCAGCAGAGGGGCTGTGGAAAGTCCAACTGCTCTCTCTATCCAAATACCAATTATCACAGAAGATGATTAAATTGTTCACGTCTCACATGGATATCTCAGTGTAGTACAGAGCAAACAGTGCTAGAGCTGGAAAGAGTTTGCTTTCTCTTGCCATTCATCTGCCATTATTGAGTGAATACTTTTCTGCAAAATAGGGAGCGATATATTAATTGACTTCTCTTATTAATCACTCAGTTATGTTTTGTATAGATCTGTTCCTACCTGGCCTGTACGACTCCAACATGGGGCCCTTCTGTTCCAATTCCCAACATCACAGCTACTTTTCCAACAAAGTTTTTCTGCAAATTAAATCTACGTTGGCCTATGTTGTAACTTCCGTCAATGAGAAATGCAATATCAGCTTTACAGTCTGTGAAGATCAAGAATAATTAGATTTACTTAACACCAGGTAAACACTATGGTTTTGCCTTACAAAAGTTAAATCTGTGGGTTCCTACCTTTGTTTCCAGCCTTTTTATCAAGTGGTTTCTTAGGTCTTTTACCTTCAGTGAAGGAAACAACATGGATCATTTAGGAACAACAAGATCAACAGCCAGAACTGAATGAGAAAAAGCTGCAGACTCCACAAATTACATTGCAAACTATGTGCAGTAAGAACTGTCAATCACCTTAATTATTAAACTTGCACTACTACTCTTTTGCTCCTTAGAGAGTATTCTTTTTCAAATAAAATAGTTTAAACTTCCTTTCTACGCCTGCCTAGCTGATTACTGAAGGATAGGAAGCAGGTTGTTGCTGTAGCTCACCGCCCCAAGCGCTACCATTTCTTGGTTAGCAATCCTGCTGTACTGTGTGCAATTTTAATGGTTTGGAAGCAAACTATGGCTCCAACTGTAAAGCAAATGGTCTATTGACAAACAAGATCCAAGTCCAGTATTTATGTACTGCTAACCTTCATAAAAACTGATCTAACGTTTTACTGGCAGCATCTTCTCTAGACAAATTCACGTAACATCTAAACTTCTGCTGTGTAAGTACTGTCTTCTCGGTCACTTAACAGGAATGAATATTACATGGGCTTATGAAACTTTTCTTTGCTTTCTGTTATTCATATTACTTTTCTAAATTCCTTCCAGTTTTTCTAAAATTACACTAACGGTACTGAAGTCAGAATCGACCTCCTCAGTTACAAATGACTTCTCTTTCTGCTGATGAAATATACGCTGCAAAAACAGATATTGTATATATTTTCTTCCTTAAGAACAAACAAATCCTACAAAATGCTGTATTTTAATCAGGGATTCATGCACTGTAGCGCATCTTATCACAGGAGACTTCCCTTGTTACAGAGATCCTGTACCTGTAGAAGGACGTGCTGTTGATACTGTTCGCCCGACTGCTTCAAGCGCCGTGTTCTTGATACCTATTAAAATATTGGAAGAATAAATTTACTGTATTTCAGTGTACTTAGATGACATTACAAATGCTTGAAGAGCACTATTATTTCCAAAAATATTTTTTCATTTTTTCATTATTTTCTGCCATTAGGCTCTCTTAGAGCAGGATGCGAGCCTAGACAGATCTTTGGTGCAATGCAGTATTGCATGCCTTGTTTTACTGGTAAAAAGCTTCTCCTTTGAGCTTCTGCATTTGCAACAACAGCAGTTGTTGAGTAATTACAGAGCATCCAATTGAAGAATCATGTAATGGTTTGGGTTGGAAAAGGCCTTAAAGATCAGCCAGTTCCAACTGTCAAACATTAGTTCTAGCAGATACATTCAGGACTTCATCTGGAGAAGTGGATTTCACACGTGACCTCACCAAAAGCATGTGTAATTCCAAGTTCTTAGCTCTTAGTTCACAATGGGTTCTGTACAGGGATTACTAACGTCTTAGAGACAGTAGGCTTTTTACCTATGGTAAATGATAAGCGCACATTAGAGAGGTCTGTTTCCCAAACACTGAAAGAATACACCGGAAAACATATTCCTTTTAATACTTTTGAAACCCCAACAACATACGTAACCAGGAGGCTTTTCATGAGGGTGGTTTAACCTCACCCAAGTGGCAGGGCAGGATAACCCATTTGCAATCAGGCGCAGTATCTCAATTACCACGGCAAAAACTTCTAAAAGGCTACATCACACTGTGGGTTGATGACCATGTCACATCTAAGTCTGTTTTTGGAAGGTCAGTGTTCCGTATGCATGGAACATTGCACAAGTTCTCTGAAGGTGCCAGCAAGTGCTATTGCCTGCACAAAGGCAGGTGAGGTTAGAGAAGGGATAAAACTATATGGCTGGAAGCAGTAGGTAGACAGGACTGCAATAGGGGGATCAAAGCACTGACTTAGATCAGCTTAAACAGTCATGGGACTGCACTGTCAACTGCCTGTTGTCATGTCATTATATTCTAAATAACCGTGACCCATTTTAACATGTTGGCTTCTGCTATATTATGGAATATTCCAGTCTAGCTGGAATAGTATTTTTAGGAAATCGTGGAAAAATTAGGATAAAAAAATGAGTTAAAAGAAAAAACTTCTTTTACCGCACTTCAGATAGTAATCACATCTTTTTAATGCATACGGGAGCACTGAAGAAGTTTCCTAGAGTTCTGTTACTATTTTAAATACAGTTTGCAAAATAATAAGTGTGATCCACTTACGAGTCACTGAGAAAGATGAAGTCCATCTAGCGAGCACCTGAGACTGGATCCCATTGGCATTTACAGCAGGGTAGTTTTCCTGTCCTGGGAGAGTCTGCACTCTTACAGCTCCTCCGGCATTAGTGATCACCCCCCTGAGATACAAAAAGAATTGTTATAAATCACACATTTTAAGTACAAGGCAATATAGTTATACCATTATCAGTACATTAGACACCAGCCTCCTCAAAAAGACGCGGTATAGGCAGGCGGTATAGTTCAGGCTAAACCAAGCTATAACTTGCTGAAAAGACTTCTAAAAGAAATTACTCTGCAGAACCACACAGACTTAGGGGGGAAAAAAAAAAAAAAAAAAAAAAGGTCAGGAAATTCCAGAATTCTGGCAGTATTCACACTGATGCAGAGGCATGACATTTCAGGGACATATCAATTCCTGAAGAAAAGAGCTCCAGCAAAATATATTTGAGCTCATTATGCCTCCTGAATATTTATGACTAAACCAAAATTGAGTATGCTTAGCTCCAAAATGACCAAAGTGAAGAAAACTGGAAAGAAAACTTGCTGCTTCTAGTAGTAAGAGATAAATAGGATATCTTGTTATGCAACTACAGACTGAAGTCAGAAATGGTAAGCATTACTGATAGCAGCCATCAGATTACTGGTGATTGTAAAAACAGAGCCAAAACCACCTTATTCTTATTTACCTGCAGTAAACATTAACTGTGAAATCTGAAATTAATGAAATACGTGCAAGTTTGCAACTCAAACCATGTAAGGTTCTAGACTGTTTTCAGTCTGAATTTGGAAATAGAATCATAAAATCATAGAATAGTTTGGGTTGGAATGGATCTTAAAGATCATCTAGTTCCAACCCTTCTGCCATGGGCAGGGACATCGCACTAGATCAGGCTGCCCAAGGCCCCATCCAACCTGGCCGCGAACATCTCCAGGGATGGGGCAGCCACAGCTTCCCTGGGCAACCTGAGCCAGTGCCTCATCACTCTCATGGTGAAGAAATTCTTCTTAATGTCTAGTCTAAATGCTTCTTTCCAATTTGTACCTGTTCCCCTGGTCCTATCCCCAAAAGACTTTATGAACAGCCCCTTTCCTGCTTTCCTGTAGGCCCCTTTCAGGTACTGGAAGGTCGCTATAAGATCTCCTCCGAGCCTTCTCTTCTCCAGGCTAAACAAGCCCAACTCTCAGCCTGTCTTTGTAGGGAAGGTGCTCCAGCCCTCTGATCATCTTTGTAGCCCTCCTCTGGACCAGTTCCAAAATGCTCCATATCCTTATGTTGAGAATTCCAGAACTAGACACAGTATTCCAGATGAGGTCTCACAAGAGAGGAACAGAGGGGCAGAATGACTTCCCTCAACCTGCTGGCCACGCTTCTTTTAATGTGGCCCAGGGTGCAGTTGGCCTTCTGAGCTGTGAGCGCACATTGTTGGCTCATGTCAAGCTTCTCCTCGACCAGTACCCCCAAGCCCTTCTCTGCAGGGCTCACAATCACATCATTCACCATCGTGTACTGAAAACATGTATTGCCCTGACCCAGGTGTAGGACCTTACACTTGGCCTTGTTGAACGTTATGAGGTTCTCACAGCCCCACTTCTCCAGTCTGTCCAGGTCCCTCTGGATGACATCCCCTCCTTCCAATGTGGCAACTACACCACTCAGCTTGGTGTCATCTGCAAACTTGCTGAGGGTGCACTCAATCTTACTGTCAATATCATTGATAAAGATATTGAACAGCACTGGTCCCAGTACAGACCCCTGAAGGACACCACTCATCACAGATCTCCATCTGGACTTTGAGCCATCGACCACTAATAGTATATCAACAATAGATGCAATTCAAACGTTTAATTTTCACTGACAATTATGTAGAGTAACATACCAAATTGCAGGTTCAGAATTTGAAATATTTAGGTAATAGTTAACAAGTTGTAGCTATCTTCTTTAGTTTAATCGTAGTGCAGTACATCCCTACTATACAGTTATAATAGATTAATAATTATTATAATTAAAACCTCCAGAACAAATACCAAGAAGCTTACTGATTAAAATGTCTTATAAAGTCATATTCAGTATTGTAAAACTATTATAGCTATTAATGCCTTACTGGAAGGGTCAGTTCAGAAACACAGAGGTGACAAGAAAACTTGTAGCAAAAGTCTATGGAGGAAGTATTCTGAAACCAAGAAGAGATTTGAACCTAAAATACCCAGGTCCTAGACAAAATTTTAAGAGGTCATAGTCTAGTTCTTAAAGAAAGTCAGTGTCATTTTTCACTTGTTGAGTTTGATTTCATCATTCAACAAACGGATTTTGAGATTGCCTACCAGATCTCTCATGCCATCCGAGACAAATGAAAGAATAGGTAGTTTGAAACTCTTGCTGTTGCTTATGAGCTGAGGATTTTGTGAATAGCCAGCAGGACAACAGATGTATGCATTCAGGAAACTGCAGGATCAAAAGCAGCCCATAGAAAGAGTCACTGTTTTTGCAGGCAGAGAGGCTGTTGTGACTGTTTGCATTTGGATACCTCAAGTGACAATGAGAGGCATGAGAATTGCTTAGATCTCTCTCTATATGTGCTACTGAAAGAAACATTATTTTTTAAAGGGCAAGATTAAATGCTGAGCTTCTCTAAGAGGGAGTAAAAGCTTGATGGTTTTTGTAGTACTTGTGCAGGTACAAAGCTGTGGGTGGGTGACAGCCATTTCAAGACTATTTAAACACAGTAATGTGCACGTTTGTGGTCACTCTTCTTCATCATTTTCACTTATTTTTTATAGCAAGAATACATGCTTATATGTGCTCAAGTAGAATAAAGCACATTGTCAGTCCGCATTTGTATTCTGAATGATACTGGCAAATTCCTTTCTGCAATCATTTATGATTAAATTCACAAGAAAGATTCATCCTCAGTAGATTTGCAGTGGTATTTAAGCAGTGAAGAAATGCCTATGCATTTCCTCAGTATGATTTATGTCATTACAGTCTGCTTTGATTTTCACCACTCTTCTTTGCTTCTGAGAGATTGACTTGCATGCCATGGCTGTTTTCATTAAACTGGAACTTGGCAGATTTTCCAGGAAAAGCTTTCACTTCCTTGCTCACTACATTTCATGCTACTGCCAGCACTGCTTCATAGCAACTTTATGTAAAGCTGTCAGTCCTTTCTCTTCCACTTACCTAGCTTAACTGCTAATAAGAAAAAAAAAAACCAATAATAATTTACACCTAAATGTTACTTTTCACTCAAAAATGCACGCAAATTATTTGAATTTTCACCTTGTGAAAAATATTTTTCCTCTGGGTAAGTTTCCTATTGCTTCTTAGGATTTGTAATAGACATGACAGATGTGGCCAGAGACAGCACTTTTTGCAGCATGCTTATAAACTGTTGACTTGCTTAAAAATGTTGGAAATGAAGCCAAGACAATTTCCTAAAATGGGCTTAGTTCTAAATGTCAGGTAAGGACATCTTGTTTAAAGATAACAGAACACTGTCCATGAAACAGACAAATATTTTCCCTTATTGTATAGTAACGTTACAAGAGTGAAGAGGAATAGATTTGAACAGTGGCTAAATGTTCTACACAAAGGAATGTACAAAAGCCCAAGGGGCAGCAGGACAGCAACTGGACTGTTAAAAGAACTACACATTAGGCAGACTTCTGTCTTACAGTCCAGAAGCAAAATGTCTGCCCAAAACCTCATCTTTTCTGGGTAGAAGAATAAAAGATTTTTTTGTCAGGGAAAGAAAGGAGAACCTCCTACCAGGCTGACACTATGCTAATCATGATGCTGATCGTATATATGCCTACAGGTAGTCTAGCTGCTTTTTCAGCAGAAGAGAGAGAGCAAAAAGATGAAGGTCTGCCATGGTACCCAACAAAGTAATTTTGGCCTTAAAATTCCAGTTCCAAATAGATTGCTGTCTGTGATAGCAGCTGGCATTTCCTATAAGGTCCTTGGATGAAAATAGTATCCTCATGGACTTAAGACAGCCCAATTCCCCAGATTCTCATCTTCCCTTCCTATCAGCAGCTACATCAAACTCCTTCCACATCATCTGCCTTTCTCCATCACTCCAAGGAGCATGAAATGCAGTCTCCTACTGTTGCCTGTCTGCCTTTGATACCAATATAGAGCTGTCTGGGGTTTCCTGCCAGCATCCTCTGGCCCCTAGGCTGTGCTCTTTCTGTCTCCTCTGCACCCCACTGCTTTTGGCCGAAAGAAAGGCTCAGCAGCAGAAGCAGGCACTATACCAAAGTTTCCCAGGGGACGTACAGCTGCTCAGAAATCCCTCTGGCCAGACAAAGATTTTGTCAATATTCCTCTAGCAAACAGTAGGGTAGCTCAGGGGCCCTCATCTGTGTTTGTGGTCACTTTGTGGCCAGCTTGGTGATAACATTATATGCTTTTGTTACTCTTGAGCTCTGAGACCTCAATCTTTAAACAGAAATGGTTGGCACTGCGTGACTCATTAGGAAGGCTATGGAAAAATTTACACACCTATTTAGCATCTAAATACTACCAAATCGGACTAAGTCTCCATTCAGTGCAACTGGCACTAGAACTGCACAAGCTGAGAACCTAGTCCTTCATTCGACCTTCTGATTATTAATCCAATTAATCACTCAGTGGTAGATTTAACTCATTTCTTCATGCCTGCATAGTGTCAGCCTGGTAGGAGGTTCTCCATTCTTCCCCTGACAAATAAATCTTTTATTCTTCTGCCCAGAAAAAGAACAATATTAAACGCATAGTCAGTTACCTGAGAATAATTACACAAAGAGAAAAAGCCAAATATAACAAACTGAAACAGGCAGAAAGCTTATTCATCTGTAGTATACAGAACTATTCGTAGTTGAATTCTCCTAAATTCTTCACATGCATTGTATAGTATTTTGTGTT